>NC_087283.1:948750-1265000 GCF_015220805.1 Pogoniulus pusillus | reverse complement strand
TTGCCATTCCTCTGTCTGAAGCTGAGTAGGCTGTTTTGAACTAAAGCCTTTTATTTTGCAGCTCCAGAGGAAGATGAAGTCGTGCTTATTGAAGAAGGTGAGGGTACTTCGGGTGATGCTGCTGATGATAAGGAGGGCAAAAGCCGCAAGAGAAAGCTAGAAGAGAAAGAGGGCAGTGGGACAAAGCGAGCGCGTGCTGAGCAGACAGATGATGATGATGATGAAGAAATTATAGCATTAGACTGAACGTGCCAGTGCCCCTTGACAGAATGATTCAGATTATGGAATTCAGCAACAGCAGATTCTGTTGGGATGTGAAAAATGTCCAGAACTAGACTGATTTTAAGGCCTTTGTTTTAAGTGAGTACCAAAATAATTTGTGCCTGTTTCTCTTGATGATAAAGCTCTCATCTCAATAGACTCTCTCAGAAGTTTTTTCCATTAATTCCATATGTTAAATGTAGTAGAAGCATAGTTTATAAATGCTCACAGATAAGTATTTGCTAAAACAGTCATGAAAAGAAGCATGTTGGTTTAGTGTAAGTACGTTCCGGCTGTAATAAAATAGGATGAAAGAAACCCAAACCCTGCTCTCGTTCAGCCCAGGGTCACCACCCGATGCCCAGATTTACAGTAACTACTTCTGGGGGTTTTTTATTTCATTTTATTTTATTTTCACTTGAAGAAAAATCTCTTTTCTGCCTAGTCCTAAACATTTTTCACACCCTGAACAAGCAAAGAAGAACATGGAGAAGAGAATTGGCTAAAGCAGACGAGTGCCATGTTTTACCAGTGGTCTTCGAGCTCAGCTGGCACTTTGTACATTACTGTAAAACTGTTGTCATTTCCTCGAGGGTTTCAGCTCGTACTGCCTGGTATGTCAATGTAAGAAGCAAATTTTTGTGTATCGTTACAGTTTCAGGTTATTTATATTTGATGTTTTGTAAGCTCAGATACTCCTATGCTGTACATCTGATGGACCAAATAAATGACATCTGCAATACTTGCTAGATTTGCTTGCACAGTCCACGCTGATGCCAACGGGTGGATTTTACACTGTATAGCCTCTCTGAATGACCGTGGTGGTTTCATTTTTCTAAACATAACCTAGTAGTACAGAACTTAAGCTTCACTTGTTTGAGGTGAAAGGGGAATTTTTTAATAAAACTTTTGTGAATGTTCTTTTTGTTGGACAATCAATTATTGGCCTCTTCAGTTAGAGCACTTGTGAGACCCACCCCCCCCCCAGCTCCAAGACTGCGACAGTAGGTTAAGACTGGATCTTAGGAAGAAGTTCTTCAGAGTCTCACCACCCTTGTACTGGAGCAGGGTGCCCAGGGAGGCTGTGGATGCCTCATCCCTGAGGGTGTTCAAAGTCGGGTTGGATGAGGCCTTGGGCAGCCAAGTCTAGGTGAGAGGCATCCTCAAGGTCCTTTGAGGTGGGGTCTCACAAGAGCAGAATAAAGGAACAGAATCACCTCTCTTGACTTGGTGGCCACACTCCTCTTGCTGCAGCTAAGAAGATTGCTGTTTGGATCCATGTCGTTCTCTTTGTCTTTCTCATCAGCCCACTTCTTCAGTCACATGAGAAGAGTGAGACAGTTTTAGCAGAAAAAGATATTCACAGAATTGCTGTACCAGTCCTCTCCAGCAACATTTGAAGCAGCTCGCAAACATCAAGCAACTGCACCAGTGACCCCCCAGCTACTGCAGTTACACAGGTAAGCGGCTGTAGATAAGGAGGACAGAAGTGCTACTCACACAGTGCCTGCTGGTGCCAGGGTCTGTGTGCAAGTCTGGGAGCTTGCTGCATTTTACACATCTAACCAGTGATGACTGGAGATAGCAGGAGTGTCCTGGAAGAGTGGCTAAGATACCTAAACATAAGCTTAGGAAGCTCCTAGGAGCTGTGGATATTACAAAGATAACAGAGAAAAGGTGGTACATAGGTGGACCTGGGAACTAATGGAAGATACTGTGATGTTGAGAGAAGGTCTGTCAGAGACAGAAGAGCACTGGCAAGTCTGTCAAGGGATGTAGGTGAATGTGGTAGGAGGAATCTGGAGGTACTGTATCTACTGGCTGAGGACTAAGGCAAGTCCTGCAGCAGTGGGAGAGCTCTTAGGGGACAAGGGGTGACAGAACTGCAGCATTACTGGGAATCGAGAGGAGACTGCAAGATGGAGACTGCCAAGAGTGCAGAATACAGAGGTGTGTGAGACTGGCCTTCATTGGTGCCATTGCTGTGGAACAGCTCTGTTGTACTTCCTGCAAACGTGTGTGTTGCTTTCAGCTAACCACTGTGACCTCTGGAGTATCATTTTATATAGAAAATGCAAGTTACTTAGTGCTCCAAGCAAAGCAGTGTCCTCCTGATCAGAGCTGAAGAGCGTTGTATTGTCCGGTCAGAAGGTCAGCGTTCAAAGCCTGCCTCTACGAGGTGGGTGCAGTTAGTTGGCAGTTTTCAGCAGCAGAGAATAAGGGGGGCACATCTAGGGCAGTCTGGCCCTCACACAGTGCTTCTCACTTTCACTGGATGCACTGATGCTGTGTTTCTGCTGGATGATGGCTCCCAGTATCGGGGCTTGCATTTTATCACGTCAGGAAAAAGGGTAGCTCTGTAGAGCCCCAAGTCTCTAAACTAAGAAGCTTTATAACCTAAGAGCTGCTCAAAAGTAGCAAGTGGGTGCCCTGCGAACTGAGCTGGCTGCATATTATGCATCTGTGCAGATGTAGTGGCTGCTGCTAAGCTAAAGGGCTGTGTTCGAATACACGGCGAGGGCAAGTAGCATGCTGGGGCAGTGTGCAGTCTCCAGAGCATGAGCCAGTCAGCTGCTTTTGGCCAGAAGTGTTATTGTCTGAAATACGGCAGAAAAGGGGAAGATGAGACTCTGAAAGAAATCGGATCCATTAGTGGGGTATTAATTGGCCGTACTTGGACATATGCTGTCTGTCGAACCCCAGTGGCTCACAAAGTGCCTGTTGTGACTGGAATTTTACAGGGTCTGTCCTAACTTACATCTGTGTGGCACAGTGAATAGCTGCATTGGCAGTGAACAGGAGGAATGCAAAAAATGTTAAAGATCGTTTTACTGCAGATTTAGAATGAGAAATGACCTGCGAGCCTGCAGAGCGGTGTCGGTGGAAAATAGTTGAAATAGTTGTGCCTAGCAGAGGCAGCCGCTCGGGTACAGTGCGCTGCGCCTGCCAGGAGATGGTGCCCTCAAACACAGGCGCTGACCGCACTTGAGAACAGCTGCCATCGACTGCGGAGGACGACTCAAAAAACATGTCAGAGCACGGTGGTTTGCAAACAAGAGTCCAAATGCACAGTAAAGGCCAGACTCTCTGCTCCAAAAAGGTTGCACAAGTTAACATACAGGACTCAAACAAGCAAAACAAAGCAATAAACCACAGTGCAGCTACCGTGCCAAAGAAGAAACTCAGTCACTCCTTCCAAAAGGTCAGTATTCCTCAGCAGAGTTTTTGTATGGTTTTCACACGGGCTTTGGAGGGGTTTGGTTTTGGTTTTTTTTAGTAGGGCTCAGACCAGAGTAAAGAAAATAATTTTTAAAATCACAGAATGGTTTAGGTTGGAAGGGAGCTCAAAGCTCAGCCAGTTCCGACCCCCTGCCACAGGCAGGGACACCTCCCACTAGGACAGGTCACTCAAGGCCTCGTCCATCCTGGCTTTGAACACCTCCCTGGGCAACCTGTGCCAGTGTCTCACCAGCCTCACCGCAAAGAACCCTTTCCTGACATCTGGTTTCACTCTCCCCTCTGCCAGTTCAAACCCATTCCTCCTCGTCCTGTCATTACAAGACCTTGCCAATAGTCCCTCCCCAGCCTTTCCTGTAGGCCCCTTTCAGATAATGGAAGGCTACTATAAGGGCTTCTCCAAGCCGTCTCTTCTCCAGGCTGCAGAGCCCCAACTCATGTAGCCTATGTTCATAGCAGAGTTGCTCCAGCCTTCTGAGTACCTTTGTGGCCCTCCTCTGGACTCTAACAGTTCCATGTCCTTCACTAATCAGTTTTGTAAGTGGAAATCAGAACAGTGGATTCCTGAGTAATAATCCTAAATAGGAGTTATAATTTAATTGTTTTTTTTTAAAACGTTGGGGACAAGGAGGAGAATGCAAAAAAACCCAACTAAACCCAGCCAAACACAAAACAGGCAGCATGCAACTCAGTAAGCAAATCTGCAGCACAGCTTCAAACTGGTAGCTGGATGGAGTGAGACAAAGAGCTGCGTCCTGCCTTGTGTCAGTGAATCCAGCTCAGATACATCACCCCCCACAAGAGCAGTCACTGGAATTTCTGGCATTGTCTTCAGTAGGTCTGGAGTTTCAGCAGTGAGTTCTTACATGGACAGATTCTCTGCTTTGTTGGTGATAAACCGTTTGCAGCTCAGGGAGACAAAATCCCCAGCTGCCAGCCCATTGGGTCTCCCTGCCTAGTGGCTCGGGCAGGGTCTCCTTGCAGGCACTAGCAATTAGCAGAAGCAGGAGCTGCAGCCTGTGAGGCCCAGCCAGCTGATATTCACAGATCAATAACTCCACCTGGCCTTTTTGCTCCCTTTAAGTCATAGACAAAGGAGTTTATTTAACAGAGGCAGCTGCCTTCCCTTAATGCCTGATTTACTGATAGACCACAAAATCAGGTGTAAGGATTACCACACCAAATCAAGAACTGAAGTTCAGCTTCTGTAATCTGCAGCAGCTCTTGTGCTATGCCTTGCAGAAGTGGCTCTGAGTTCCAATGTGCACATGCCACTGCTGGTTGAAAAGAAGCAAATACATTTAAAAGGAAGCAGGGACAAACCCTTAGGATTGCCAAGCTGCACTTGCCACTCCTATGGGTTTTCTTCTATCTAAGGAGAAAGCTGAGGGTACTTCTCACAGCACCAGCAGCTTGAACCCCACACCTGGTGTGTGCACAGCCCAGCATGTACAGTGCCCCAGGAGAAAGGCAGCAGGGCTTGAGCCCCTGCAAACTTATTTCGCACATGTGGGCTACACCTGTGGCTAGGGTGTGAATAAATGTGATGTTCATTATGTGTGTGACAGAAGTGGGAGTTGCTGGTGAAGAGCAGGTGGAGTATTGCCCCTGCAGCAGGGCTGAGATGGGGGAAAATGGCACAGGGACAGGCTCTGCTGGGCCTGGCTGTCAGGATTTACTTACTGAGCCTAGGCCTTCAGCACTACAAGTAAGTGATTTGTATGGTTTGGGCCACGCTGCTTACTAAAAAGGACCCCCAGGATGCTTTAACACCTTACATACCAGGAGGCTTAGAGCAGAAATGTGCTACCTGCTGGCAGCAGAAGCAGGCTAGAACTGTGCTGGCTCAGAAGGCAGAACAAGGGCAGCTGTGTGGCTCAGAAGGACAAAAAGCTCACAGAGTTCCTGCTTTAAAGATAGCTGCCCAAAATGTTTCCCTGCATGAGCATGCAGCAGAGCCTCCCATCGCACCCTGCCTGCTCTGAGAGCAAAGTTAACCAATGTTGTACAAGTTCTTTAGAACCCCACAAAGAAAAGCTTAGAGCAGAATAAATTCGTGTTTCTTTACGTGTGCTCTGAGGGACTAAGTTCCCAGGCTGTCCATAAGCCTCTTCTACTTTCTCAGGAAGACAAGCTTACAAAAATGGGCAGTAAGCAGTTCTAAGTAAGAGGATAGCTCACCCCAGTGCAGGCCTCAGGAACGACTGAAGGAGCTCTGCACAGACTCACTTGAAAGCAGCAGCCCTCCAGCCTCCCAGCCACCCCAAGAGAACTTAGTGCAGGAGCTCCAGGTGGAGTAGATGAGGGCTCAAGTCAAGAGTGATTTCCATGTGCTCTGTGGAAGGAAACTCCCAGGCAGTGGTGGGTACACATCCATGCTTCGTGGCTATCAGCGCAATTTGTGTCTTTGCTGCCTGCTTTATCAGAGTGCAAGGCCTGAGTGGGACAGGAGCTTTGACCTGCTGCTCTGAACCCACTCAGTGCCACGGCACACTGGCTGGGGAAGCTTTTGCTGCTGATGCCCCACACCATGTTGGAGGGAGCAGCAATGATAATCACCAGGATGCACCACTGCAAGAGATGCTGCTGACCATCAGGCACCCAGAGGTGAAATGTGACTTGTTCCACAAGCGTAAGGTGTGGAAGCACAGGGTGACAGCTAGCCCAGGACGCTGGCAAAGAGGGTAATGTGAACAGGTGACAAAAGAGCACATAACTCGCAGGGCTGGTGTTGGTCACAGTGGGCTCCCTCTCCCATGCCTAGGTATTTGCTTTTCAGGTCTTGCTCTGCACCGTTCATGAGGTTTGTTGGCTTTTTCTTTTGCTTGCCACCCCTGCACACATAAACAAGCAGATTGCCAATCAGTTGCCTTCCACAGCTGGGGACGATTTTGAGTACACAGTTGCTTTTAATGTTTAATTAGGTATGATAACAGGATAAAACATTCTTGGCAAGGCAGAGTGCTTGCAGCTCAAACTTGCAACGGATTACTCTCCTGACAGGGTGCTCAGCACCTACAGTTTCAGGACACCACTCCTGTACTCGCTAGGGATTTGTCAGCGTTTCAGCCATCAGCACAAATGATCGGTAGGGAGTTGCAGCGTAGGTGTGAAAAAACTAATCGTAGGCTACGGTCTAGCACGGGAGGCCTCCGCGCAGCGCCCTGTTGGAAGGCGGCGTTTCCCCCACGGCTTTTCGCATGTGCGCGCAGATGTCAATGGCAAGCAGCGCTGGCTCGTTAGTGGCCCGGGAGCTGAAGCCCTTGTGAAGTCGCAGCGACGGCAGCGTGCTTTCCTGGGCGCCTGGCAGCCCACAGCGCGCTCCAGGCCGTTGTATATTTACCCTATCTCTTAGTATTGCATTTTTTAAACTAAATGACTGCAAACACTCGCCAGCTGCCGCGCTGAAGCACAGCTCCTCCCCGTGCAGTCCCCAGGCCGGTTCTGGGGTTTTGCACAGGTGTGAGTCACTCGCGGCAGCGGGGCCGCTCCCGGCACCACCGGCAGCTCAGCTGCTCCACAAGGCGCTCCCCGGCCGCAGACCTGGTAGGAGGGCGGACAAGAGGGACGAGGCCGCGGGTCCAGCTAGAAAGTTCCAGTCGGGGGCGAGAGCGGCGAAGCCCCCCGGAGGGCGGGAACCCCAGACAGCTCTCTCTGCACGGCTTTCCCTTGGGGCTCCGCCGAGCCCACGGCTTCCTGGGGCGCGGTGACAGCCTCGCCACTGCCCAGTCCGCGACGAGCAGCGGCACCGCCAGCTCCGGGCAGTGCTCGGTGAGTGCTGAGCGCGGAGGGGAGCTGCCGACCCTGCCGCCGAGCAGCGCCGCGGCCGCCCTCTCCCTGCCTGACTCGGTGAAAATCATTGTTTGGCTCCGGCATTAACTACATTCCAGCGGGACGCAGCGCCCAGTCTCCTTCCTCGCATTCCTGCCCCACACAAAGGAGTCCCTGCCTTGCCGCGCCCCGCGCTCCGCTCGCCGCGCCGCAAAGCCCCTCTGGGCCGGCCGCTGCTTTCGCCCCCCGCCCGGGGGTGCGGGCCGGGCCGCGGCCCCGCTGCAGGGCGACCGGCCGGGGGCGGCGGGGGCAGGGAGCCGCCGAGCGCAAATTCCTCCGCGCAGCGCGCCATTGACTGGACCGAGCAACTTATTTAAGGCTGGAAAGTGACACAGGGGCTCCTCGTTTGCGCTCGCCGCGCTTCGCCGGGCGGACCGGCCGCACCGAGGGGATGCCGCCGGGGTGACTGCAGCCTCGCCTGGCCTCCGCCGAGCAGTCCTCCGGAGAGGGAGCCGCGTCTTCTGCTGTCCCGCCAGGACCGCGGGAAAGGGATTGATTTTTTTCGAGGTGCTTTTTTTTGTTCAGCTTTTGTTTTGTGTTGTTTGCTTTTCTATTTTTTCTCTTCTCTGCTCTGGGTTGTGCTTTCGCAGAGTTCGCCGTTCTTCCCCGCCCCGCGGGGCTCCGGCCCGAGCATGGAGAAGTACGAGGAGGACATGGCACTGAAGGCCACCAAGTTCATGGAGGATCTGTCCCTCTACGAGCCCTGCTCGGAGGGTCTGTACGGCCGCGGCGGCCGCCGGGACTTGCTGCTGCACCCCGACCTGGAGGAGACCAAGAGGGTCATCGCCGCCCACATGACGGCGGAGCAGTGGGGCCGGAAGATGAACGGCACCGCCGCGCCGCCGCCTGCCGAAGCCGTCCCCGCCGCCGCCCCCTGCAGCAAAGCCTACCCGCCCGCCGCGCCGGCCGCCCCGCTCCGCGCCGCCAACGGCCGCGCCGCCGCCGCCGATCCGCCGCCGGCCGCGGGCCCGCCGTGCTGCGAGGAGGGGCTGTGCACCCGCTCCGAGGTGGCGCTGCCCTGCTACAGCGGCTTCGCCGACAAGGGCAAGCGCTACTCGGCCGAGGGCTACCGCTACGCCGCGGGCAGCGCCTACGAGGGTGGTGGTTACGTGGCCAAGGGTGGCGGGCGGGCGCCCGGTGCCCCGGACGGCAAGTACGGCTCCGCCAGCCCGCGGGCCAGCTTGGCCACCTCCTCGCCGGGCCCCGCGGCCGAGCATGGCAAGTTCTCCAGTCCGCGCTCCAGCCTGGGCGGTGCGGCGGCGCTGCCCTACGAGAAATACTCCAGCCCCCGCTCCAGCCTGGTGGTGCCTGGCCAGGAGAAGTACGGCAGCCCCCGCGCCAGCCTGGTGCAGTACGACGGCGCGGCCCTCAGCCCCCGCTCCAGCTACGCCAGCACGGCCAGCGACACCAGCAAGCACTCCAGTCCCCGCGCCAGCCTCACTAGCTACGACGGCGGCAGCAGCAAGCCCAGCAGCAACCGCACCAGCGGCATCAGCATGGGCTACGACCAGCGCCACGCCAGCCCCCGCTCCAGCACCGCCAGCCAGTACTCCGGCACCACCAGCCCCCGCTCCAGCTACTCGGACTCCAGGTACGGGCTGCCGGGCAATGCCGAGCCGGAGGGGACGGGCGGCGCCGGGCTCGCCCTGGCCAGTCCCCGCTCCAGTCTCTGCAGCCCCGAGGGCCGTGTCGCGACGGGCGCCGCTGTGGTCAGTCCGCGCTCCAGCATCTCCAGCCAGAGCTCGCGGAGCTCCCGCGGCTCCATGAGCACCTACCCCGAGCTGCAGCTGCCCTCGCCCCGCTCCTCCCTACTGGCGCCCGGCCTGCAGGAGGACGGCGTCGTGCCCGACCTGGGGGATGTCTACCACAAGATCCATGCCCAGTCCCCGCCGCGGCACGACCAGCAGCACCCGGCCGTCGCCCCCGAGGGGGGCCCCCCCTACGCCTATAGCCCGACCAAAGGCTCCGCTCCGACGCCCAAATTCAAGCTCCCCTACCAGGTGACGCCGTGCCGGGAGAGCGGCCCCAGCCAGGCGGAGAGACGGCTGGAGGCGCTGACGCTGGAGCTGGAGAAGGAGCTGGAGATGCACATGAAGAAGGAGTATTTCGGTGAGTGAGCCGCTGGGCCGAGGGGCGGGTGGCCGCGGGGCTGGTGGGGGCGAGTGACTGAAGGGTTACGGTGTGGTGGGGATTCGGCTACGGAGGGAGCGTGTGATATTAGAGCTGCTCTGGGGCAGGTACCTTTTGCAATCCCGTGTCGCCTCCCGTGCTGCCCGTCTAGCTGAGGTGTCAGAAGCGCCTGCACTTTAACTTGTTTCCGGCGTTTGCCGTCTCCTCTCTGCTCTCTGTAACGCCTGCCGGGACGTGTGGCGCTTCCACTTGCGCGCCTGAGACTTGTGCGAGGTTTAACAGCAGCAGTTTGTGCCCACGGGCCTGCGGTGACTCCAGTTTGGCTCCCCATCTCCTGGGCTGCGGAAGCTTCCCCTGTAACTTGCAGCATCCCTCAGGCTGTTGCGCTTGTGACCGAGCTCTAAAGCCGTCTGTGATTACTGTCCCCAGAGAGCGAGAGGGACTGGGGAAGCTGCTCCTAGTGCGGTGCTCAGTCAACCCCTGAGCTGGCTCGGAGCAGCCGTGGAGCCCGGCGCTGGTACTGCTTGCAGAGCATGCCCAGCGCACGGGGCTGGGGGTCGGTGTCCTCCCTGGGATGGGAGTCTGGGGGAGAACAGAGCCCTTACTGAGGCTAAACCAGCCTGGGGGCCATCAGCTTTTCTTGGTTGCTTGCTTACAGAACAGAAGTGGCTTCTTGAGATGAGTGTACGCATTTTGTGGTCGCACTAGTCAGCACTAATCTCCCTGCCTTTCTTACGTTGTGCTGAGTGGGAGAGACCAAAATGCCTTTGAAAGATGATCCTGGAGCATACAAAACCTGCCCTGTTTCTCCTGCAGATGAGCAGGGCAACTGTTGGACCTGGGCAGCCCTTGGGAGCAGTTTTTGTTGCCTGCATGAAGGAGCTGTGAGGGCTTTTGCCTAGAAAGGTGTAGAGGAGGGAGAAGGAAACCTAGGAACATAAGGGGCTGTGGGTGAGCCAGCTGCCACCGCTGGCCTTTGAGGGGACAGTGATCTCTGCTTTTGTGTACTGCCTGAGCAGTGGGGACAGGCTCCCTGGCACGCTCTAGTTTCTGCCCCACACGTCTGAGGACGGGAACGTGCATTGCCTTGGTGGCTGATGTGAACACGAGGATTCACATTGCTTTTGGCACAGCCCTGCATAGAAGTAGGGAGTTGCAGGGCTCCTTGCAAGTGTCTGGTAGTGAAACAGGCCTGGGCTGATCAGTGGAGTTAGCTGAGTGTAAGTCCCCTGCCCCACTGGGAAAACCTTTCCATGGACTACGGTGGCATCGTTTCTACAAGCTCAGGTGCCCAAGCTAAGGGAGCTGAACAGGGCACTTATTCCACCTTCTTCCCTCTGGTGTGGGGGCTGATGGTCATCCACTGCATCATCTGCAGGGTCTGTCACTGAGTGTGGGACTGCACCCTCTGAGGGACTCCAGGTGAGGACGGGAGCAGTTTTCTGTGTGCAGAAGCTCATCACCACGGGCACTGCAGGAAATGCTGCCTTCAGAATTTCTCTGCTACACAACGTGAGATTGTGGAACGTGTCTATAGAGGAAAAAAGGGGTTAGTGCTGTTCTAGCCTCTGAGGAGGGTTTCCAGTGGCCAGAGAAGCTGGCTGTGTGACCAGGCTCTATGCTGGGCTTCTACTGGTGAGAAGTGCCTATTGGAAATGTCTCCACTTGCAGACATGTTCTGCAGCAGCGTGCCACAGAGTACCCTGAACCTTGGCGGATGTGCTGTGTGGGGTCAGCAGTGAGCTTGTCCTTGTATGTCTAGAGAGCTTCTGCGTGCCAGCTGCTCTCTGGGTGCTTGTTGTCAGCAGCACAAAGAATCACTGCTGTGATTTGTACCCTGAAGACAGGTGAAACCCAGAAAACGTGAGTGCTTTCAAAGAGAAAGTTCATTTCTGCAAGTTGTTGAGGGTTTGGGAAGTCCTTGTGCGCTCTATCCAATGTTTCTGGTTCCCATCACCCACAGAGGTGAATGAGCAGGTGCAGGAGGGATTGGCAGGAGTACCTGCAGGCCGATGAGTGGGAGACAAGGAGAGTAAGAACAGGACGAGAAGTCTGCAGTGTAGCTCAGCTTAGCTGAAAGGGTCTTAAACGATTAAACAATAAGAAAAGGGAGCAAGGAAAAATGCCCTGGACAGCATAGCAGCTGGCACATACTACAACTGAATTCTGTGCTTGTGTGTTCCCATTCCCTTAGCATTGGTGTCTGGCACGCTCTGAAGATGGTCACAGGGTGGTTTGTGATGCCCACAGAAGTGTTGAGCCAACAGTCTAACGAGGTAGAGGGAAGTGAGGCCATGGTGTAATGCTTCTTAATTAGATGAGCTCAGTTGTTTAGTGAGTGAACGTTTTGGGCAAGGACCCTGGCGATTTTGTTGTGTTTTGTTGTCTGTCCCTTTCCCCCTCTGAAAAACCCACCCCAAGACAAAAGAAAACACACACACATACTAAAAAAACAAACCCAAAACACTCAACCTCCCCCAAACAAAAGGAGGAGGAAGAATCCTGCCATTGTTGTGTTTGTAGGTCGGCTTGGGAGTTCCTCTAACCCTGCCTGTGCTGGCAGTCCCTGTCTGCACTGCCATATCTGACTGCTCTGTTTCAGCAGGAACCAGTAGCCTGGGGCAGATAAGTGCATGATGCACATGTGCAGGGTCTGAGCCTCAGAAGGGCTTGGGGAGGACCAAGCAGTGCACATGTGGCAGGTCTGGGGGACTGACAGCAGTCTCTGCCCATGCTGCTATGAACGGCTCTGAGCAGTGCTGCGCTGAGAGCTGTGCTTCCCTGCCTCACATTCTTCACTCTCCCTTGCTTTGAGTAGGCTTTGGTGTATCTTTAGAGAAGGAAAAGCTTTTCCACAGTTGATTTGATCTGACTGAAGGTGCTGTGTCACCAAAGGGCTGCTCTGCATCTGCCCTCCCCTGTGTGTGCTGCTGAAGGTAGCACCTTGCAGCTTCAGGTGTTCTCTCCAGCACACTGCTGGTTGAGTTCACTGGTCCCTGTATAAAACGAAGCTTGCGGAAGGGGAGAGGAGGAGGGTTGTTTTGGGCTGGACTGGTGAGCTGCTGCAGTCATCCCTGCTGATGAGGTGACTGGAGTTAACCCAAGGGAGAGGGTACAGACAGAGGGACTGTTCCTTTGGCATTGGCCCTGTAGCTGAATGGGATAAAGCTTTGTTCCCTTATAGCTGCTTCCTGTGCAAACCCTGTCCAGACTACTGCATCCTCAACCCTCTGAAGCTGTCTGCCCCCTGCTAAGGTACTGACAGTTTAGTGAATATGCTCAGTTCAGTGGCAGGTGCTGAGAAGGGAGATTAAAAAGAAACAAATGCTGCTTCTGTTGGCAGCTGAAGATGAGGTGATTGGATGAGGTGAATCATCAGAGTTGTGCCAGGGGTGTTTGGGTGCTCATCTGGAGGTGTTGTGTTGAACAGTTGTGCTGATTTGGCTCTTGTTTTTGAACAAGATCTCTCTGTGTCCTGTGGCTCTGCTAATGTGTTGTCAGAAGTGGAAGGACGGATGCAGGCAGCAGTTGCATGCTCTTGGCAGCCCCTGCTGTGCTGCAGCCATCGCCCAACAGGAGCTGTCTGCTCAGTTCAGGGTGGTGGGATCCTGCTTGAGAAGTGACTTGTCTCTCTGTCTTGAACTAAAGAGATGGAAGAGGCACTGTGAGATGAGCTGTGTCGAGGGAGCGTGGATTGTTTCCTGCCTGTACAAAGTCTAGAGAGAGGACAAGCAGGTTTGCAGCCTTGGCGGTGCCTTTCAGCACCCCTGTGCAGTCCCCTTTGTGAAGGTGTTTTTCCCCATCCCCGCTGAATGTGTGGGTGTGGCATCTGGGGACATGGTTTAATGACCACAATATTGGGCTTGATGATCTTGGAGGTCTTTTCCAACCAAAACAATTCTGTAATTCCTCACCCTCATATCTCTTGTACCTGATATGCAGAATACAGCAAATGAGTACCACCCGTGGTACTCCTGGGTGAGAGACAAGCACTCCTGTCAGGGAGCTGTCATCTTCCCTGCCTTCTGCAGGTGCCTTTGTCCCTTCTCCATCTGAAGGCAAACAGCCCTTTCTCAGCACCCTGCAGGAGGTTAGCCAAGCAAAGCAGAGGTTGGTTGATGTCTCAGACTGAGGTGCACAGTGGATTCTGTTAATATCTGTAGTCCCCTGCCTAGCAAAAGCCCATCCTTACCTGGCAAGTAGACTTTTGAGAGCTCCTGGATCTTTCCAGAAAGCTGGTGACTTTCAGAGGACTGCCACTTGTCTAATGAGGGCTTCCACAGGTGAGGTTTCTGATAGAGGTTCAAGGGTATGATAAGTGTTGTCAGAAGTTCCCTGCCATGGTATGCTTTGGGAACTGTATCTGTGGATGCCCCTGGGAGTGTTGTACCTGGCTGCTTTTGAGCAGCAACGTGCTTTGGGGTGGGGGAAAGGGGGAGCCACTCAGCTCTGCAGGTCTGAGGGAAAGGAAGTCCTTCACCTACAGAATGTGTGCACAGAAGGCAGTTTTCAGGGAGTCGCTGTCCTTGCTGGTGTGCAGGGGCAGAGTGGAGCCTGTTTGGCTGCTGCATGGCAACACCGAGCAAGTCGTTGCACCCGCCTGGTTTTTAGGGCTCTGTCACAAGCCCCAAGCC
Source organism: Pogoniulus pusillus (assembly GCF_015220805.1). NCBI lineage: Eukaryota > Metazoa > Chordata > Aves > Piciformes > Lybiidae > Pogoniulus > Pogoniulus pusillus. Next base: position 1,250,907 of record NC_087283.1, on the reverse strand, counting down.
AAGTCTGTATTGAGTCCCTCAAGGAGGAGGCTCTCGGGTTCCCAGAAGGCTTTCAAACACCCTTTCCCCTGTGGCCACCCCACAAAAGAATCCTCAATCAGATGTGCCCCGTCGGGGAGGGGGTCAGGGAGGTGTTTTGAGCAAGACTTAGAGAAAATCTTGGTTCCTTTGGGCAGTTTACCTTGCACTGGCAGCTGCTGCCCTTGCTGTGTGCCTGATCCTTAGCAAAGAGCGATGTGTGCAGCTTGGTGTTAAATCACACACGGGACGTTTGCGAATTGGGAGTGAGTTGTTGAAGGGATTCTGTGGCTGCTGTGGAAACATGACCGTGTTGTGAGGGAACAGGTAACTGTCAGAGCAGCTGCAGTTAGGAGATTGATGATTCTCTGTGGGGAAACTTCCCTGAGGTTTTATCATTTTTGCATCTAGAATGTGTAACTGATACAACTTGGTCTGCTGCTGCTGCTGACTTGGTGGCACCAGCAAAGACACCAGCCTAGGCTGAAACCTTTCATATCTATGGTTAATAAAATGGGATAAAAATGGCTTGGCTGCAGCCGTGTGGATGTTGGCTGTCTAGAAAGCCTTCTCAGAGCAAGAGAATTTGCCAAATGCTAAAACTGTTACTTAAAGTAGTTCTGGCAAGGGAATTTTCAGCTATTTAAAAGGTTGTTCATCAGGGGCAAGATGAAACAGCAGCACTGAAGAAATTTAGTACAGGCACAAACTTGAGCATCAGAAGCTCCATCCAAACATGAGGCGGAACTTCCTGAAGGGTGACAGAGCCCTGGAGCAGACTGCCCAGAGAGGTGGTGGAGTCTCCATCTCTGAAGACATTCCACGTTCCTGTGTGACCTTCTGTAGGTGATCCTGCCTGTCAGGGGGGTTGGACTTGGTCTCTAGAGGTCCCTTCCAACCCCTACCACTCTGTGCAGTGTCCCAGGAGCTAGCAAATGATAGTGCTTCTCAGCATGTAGGGAGCTGGGGATTTCCTCTGCAGTGCCTGGAGCCCTAGGGAGATGTCTCCTTTGTCCCAGACCCAGCTTGGGCACTGGCAAAAGATCTAATCCTGCAGTGCTGCCCAGCGATGGCTTCCTGCCAGCCACGTGCTTAGGTAGCTGTCCTCACTGGGGTGAAGGTGCTGGGATCCTGTGGGACCCTGCTTCCCAGATGCTCTGTTCTGCTGCTGGGAGAGGAGGTCCAGCCAGTCCTATGGTGTCTGAAAGTGATGCTTTGTCTTGCAGCCTGCCGAAGTGGAGCGGTTCTGCTCTTGGCATTAGTGTGTCCCAAAGAATCCCTTCCTCTGTGGCTGGAGGAGGTTGGTGTCTCCTAGAGAATGCTGTGGGGCTTGTTTTGTTTTTTTTTTTCTTTTCCTATTTAAATTTTCAGTATTTAATACCCATGGTGGCCAAAGTGCCTCCTGTCTGGCAGGCCTGGGAGTGTGTGATAGGACGCAAAGCTGAAGCGACGCAAGGGAAGAAATGCAGGCGTGTGCTTAGTGCCTGCGAGCTTTATTATCAGCTCAGAGGGGCTTGGTTTGGAAGGCTGCATTCAAATCCTGACAGGATGGAGGTACCTGGGGCTGTGAGGTGGCATTGCTTGGAGATGCTCCAGGGGTGTGACTGCTCCTGAGACTGGCAGCAGGATTCCTGTTGGCTCGTTCAGGTGCAGGACCAGCATTCAGCTCTCAGAAGAATGAACAGATGTGCTAATGATCAACTAACAAATGTCAGTACTTGGCTGCATTTTTATGAGATTCCTCATTTGAAAACAATAGTCTCAGCTGTGGCTGTCTCTGAGTGATTGTGGTTCCTTTTCTCTCCATTGGAGCAGATCTTTGTGCTGTGTTCCATGTGTTATCTCTTTCTATTAACCTCACTGTGTTGTTTCAACTCCCTATCAGCATGGCCTTGTTTGTTACTGTGCCATGAGACAGAGGAGCACAAGAGAACAGCCAAGCAAGTTATGTGTCTCTTCCAGCTGGAGTATTTCACATTGTCTGAAACTTCATTCCTTGTTTTTGGAGCAGTTTTAGTAAACCCCAAATGTCCTAGTTCTGTGTTCCAGCAAGCTCTTAAGAGAAGGCCTATGACTCATTAAGGAAGAAATAACCCCAGAGCACAAACACTTCAGAGCTCAGATGAGAACTACTGTGCACATAAAACATGTAAGAGCTTACCTGGGGGGTTCAGCTGTGGGTGAGGATTTACTGTTGGTGATGATAGCTATTTCCAAATTGAGATGCTGGAGAAGTTCCTCTCACCAGGTTTTGCACAATTTCCTGTATGCATTTGGGTTAAAACCACTTGTGGTGCTGTGTGGCTGCAGTTGTGGTGGTGCAGGTGTGCTGAGAAGTGCAGCGCAGACATTGTCTTGCCTTGTGTGGCTGTGAGCCCTGACCCCCTGTGATGCTGGGAGAAGGGCAGTGGTGGCTGTGAGCACTGACCCCCTGTGATGCTGGGAGAAGGGCAGTGGTGGCTGTGAGCACTGACCCCCTGTGATGCTGGGAGAATGGTGGCATCTACTTCATGACATGGGAGAGTCTGTTGGGCTGATGTGGTTGGTGTGGGGTCTACTGATGAGTGCAGTGTGCTGCCTGTGCAGTCTATGCATGCTTTGTTTCCCTTGTGATGGGTCTTTGAGAGCTGAGGTACTCAAGAGAGCTGAGTTCCTCCATGTACCTGGGATGAGAAGTCAAATAGCTGACTTTGAAGGAGGATGTGAATGGGTTGGAATAACAACACAGACAGGGGCAAAGAAAGCCAACAGGAGATGCACCAACAAGATTGTTATCAGCAGAGATGCAGTTTTGGTCCCTGCTGTACAAGAGAAGATACAGACAGGCTGGAAAGTGTCCAGAGAGGGGCCAAGAGAATGCTCAGAGGCCTGGCAGCCCTGCCACATGAGGAAAGGCTGAGAGAGCTGGGCTTAGTGAGAGATGAGGCTTAGCACAGACTTTACTGCCATGCACCAGCACATAAAGGGTGGCTACCAGAAGGATGGAGACTCCCTTTTGAGAAGGAGTCCCACGGAACAGCCGAGGAGTGATGGGGACAAGTTAATCCTGGGGACCTTCCCATTGGACTGCAGAAGAAAATGTTTCCCATGAGCACAGTCAGACTCTGGAATCGTCTCCCAGGGGAAGCAGTGGAGTCTCCTGCATTGGTCAGTCAGAAGACTCGTTTTGCCAGGGTGCTGGGTCAGTTCATCTCAGCTGGGCTATCACCTAGAAAGGTTGGAGCAGGTGGTCTGTGGGGTCACTGCCAACCTGACATGCTGTGATTAAGGCTGGATTTGGGGGCGATGGTTGATTCTCCAGGCTTTGATTGCAGGCAGCAGCACTGAAGTGCATCTGGCTCTGGAGTGGCTGTGCAGCCTGTGCTTTGGAGCGCTGCAGCGGGCAGGCAGCGAGCAAATGCCAAGGAGCTTACGCAGGCAGCAGCACTTACTGTCAGCAAGCAGGCAGGCAGTGGATCAGGACGATGGGGAGGAATTCCATTGGCTGCAAAGGGTCACATCTGGCCCTGGACTGTGCAGAAGGTGTCTGGAGTTGCTGTGACTGCCGCTGGCTGTTGCGGAAGGGCTGCTGTGGACTCGCGGATGTGTTCCTGCCTGTTGGGACGTTTGCTCGAGTGGAGAACTGCCTCACTTGCCACGCTGTGCCCCTCCTGCAGAGTGGGGACACGGAGTTTCTCTTTTTTGATGTGGCCACTGTAAGACATGAGAACATTTCAAAGTGGAGGAGAAATGAAAACGTGTTGTGGCAGCTGTGCATATTTAGGTGCTCAGCTTGCTTGCATCGTGTTTGCTGTGGTGTCTCCCAGGCATGGCAATACCCTTTTCTGTCCTGGTGGTCCCCGCACGAACCTTTCCCCTGTGCTGCGAGCTCGTCCCCAAGCGTATGCAGTGCAGGGAACTGTGATCCCATGGCTGCAAGTGCAGCACAACCACCCTTAGTGTCACCTCAGTGCTGGCAGACCTAGCCTGGGGGGTTTCAGGAAGCACTGGGTAAGGGCAGTCCTGAGTAGGGGGCTCAGCGTGGTGTGGTGTTGACCTTGAAACTCAGGGCCAGGCAGCTGTGGATGTCCCAGCTCTAAATGTGAGTCATCTGAAGCTTGCTTTAGTGCATGTGTGAAGGTGCAAAGTGTGAGCAGGGCACAGCTGATTTGGAATCTGTTAGAAAGAGATTTCTAACAAGGTGGGGAGGAGGATGATTGGCTTTTACTGGAGTCAGTCAAGTGCTGACCTGACTGGATTGTGGTAACTGTGGCTTGGTTCGTTTTCCTTGGCTTCTGCAGACAGGACGTTGCCTTCAGCAGCACTACACTGAGGACCTTGGGTTTGTGTTTTGTCCTTGTTCCTGGTGTGAGATTCCTGCTAAGTCTATTAGTCTGGGACAGGTGTTGAGTGTTTGGGAAGTGGTCACTGGGGGAATGGTTCTGAGCACAGGGATAGTGAACAGATTTTGCTACTTATCTGTGATTTCCTCTGCTGACAAAAGTGTGCTCACCCAGCCAGGTGCTGCTGCCTGCTGCCACCGACATGAAACGCAGCAGGATTAGACCCATGGTCTCGGTGGACCCAGTGGTCACTCCTCATCCACCTCCTCACAACTGGTAGTTCAGAGAGGTTGATTTTGGGGCTTGTTTATTGTGTTTTTTGTATAAAAAAGCCCAGCAAACCTAGAGGCAAAAGCTTTTGAAGCCTCCCATCAGCCAAGACAGAGCAGTCATCATAGCAGACAGTGGAAAAAGCTCTCCCTGGCAAAGTGTTGGCTCTGGCAGTGTTTCTCTGTGTTCTGGCAGTTGCCACGCTGTTAACCTTCAGCATCCCAGCTCTCAGGTGTGGATGTGGGACACAGGTAGTTCCTCAGGGGCCGAGGCAGGAGGTTTGGTGAGTGGCTAATAGCTGTGGCCGCCCGTTGTTTGCCAAGCAGCAACGTGCGAATTCTCTGCAGTTGGTGAGCTGCCCATTTTTAATCAAAGCCACGTTCCCCAGATCCAAACACTCAATAGAGAGCAGAGCTGCACAACAATCGAGTCTGCTGAGTCCAGATTTGGAGCTGCTTGGAGGAGCAAGCCTGCAGTTTCTGGAGTGTAGGTCAGTAGCTGGTTTCCTAGAAAGTGTGTTGGCTTGTGGCTGCCGCTGGCTGGAGCGGGGCTGAGCCTCTGTGCCGCAGCCTGTGGAGCACCAGTGGCTCACAGCAAGTGATGTGCTTGCTGCAGTGGAAAACTCCCCGTGCCTCAGGGGCAGGCCTTGTAACATCCATACAAGGCATTAGGAGCTAGCTACATTTTTAGTTAGGAAGTCTACCAAATCCAGACCCTTGTCACTTGTGACAGCTATCTGGGTCATGAAGGCATGTCTGACTTGTTTCTGACAGCCTGGAGTCATCTCCAGTTGCTTTTATTACACCACAGAGATCAAGGAGTAATGAAATTCACATCTGTGTTTCACCCTTGCTGTGTTTCTCTGCCTGACCTACTCAGCCACCTCTGCAGCTCCCTGGAGGTGTCCACCACGGAGCTGGTTTGTGCTTTGGCTTTGAAAGCCATGCCTCATTTGCCTAGGAGCTTGGTACCTTGGCAGACACTGATGTCCTGCCAGCTGTGATGTAGATAACAAAGAGCAGGTGGGCAAGGAGGACTATTTAAGTCTTAGTGACCTCTTTCAGGCTATACAAAGCCAACTATTCATGGAATCATAGAATCAACCAGGTTGGAAGAGACCTCCAAGCTCATCCAGTCCAACCTAGCACCCAGCCCTATCCAGTCAGGTAGACCATGGCACTAAATGCCTCTTCCAGTCTTTTCTTGAACACCTCCAGGGATGGTGTCTCCACCACCTGACTGTGCAGCTCGTTCCAATGGCAAATCACTCTCTCTGTGAAGAACTTCCTCCTATTGGCATGGAGTCGCCAAGCTGCGTCCCTTGCTCACAAGAGATGGGTTTCTGGGAGATGGATGTGAGCCTTAGGAGAGCTCCTTGTTGCAGAAGCTGAGGTTCCATCATCTTGTGCCACTGAGTTGTCAGTGGGATGAGGCTAGATCCAGAGACTGACCCTGACTTCTCTGTGCTTGTGATTTCAGCAGGGTGGGGCAGAAGTTGCACCCAAAACTGGAGTTCTGCATCCTCTATTTCACCTCTCCTCATCTTCTTCCCAGAGCAGAAGCCATTTAAAGGTGTCAAGACCAAAACCTGGAGAGGATGTAAGGAGCAGAGTGGCAGATGGGGACACAGAGGTGGTGCACATGACATCTGCTGCCCCTGGTCTGTAAGTGGTTAGGGAGAGCATCCTGGCACTGTGTTGGCAGCTGAGGGCTCTGAGTGCTGTTGCCACTTTTCTCCTTTGGTTATCTCTTTTCACAGCAAGTCCTGCTCATTGGTACTTCATGGTTTTCCCTGGAACGTTGCTGGTCACCAGACGTTGTCTCAGATGCTGTTTTACTTTAGAAGACAAGTGATGTGTTGTGCTTGGCCTGCCAGGAGAATCTCCTGGGCTTGCCTCTCTGTCTTAGTTTTGAGGGAGGTGGTGTTGTGCAAGGTTGGCAAGAGTGGCTGTGCCATGAGGTGTTGCCCAGTCTTGGAGTGTGGTGCAGGCCTGTCTGGCAGCCACACAAGCAACACCTGCAAATTTGGTCACTGCCCAGTTCAGAGAGGGAAAAAAAATCATGTCCACAGCAGGTTTGGGCTTGGCGCTGTGAAGGCAGCACAGGGCAGGCGCGAGGCAAGGTTTGGTCCCTGCTGTAGTTTCTGGCAGAGGGCAGGCATGGCAGTTCACTTGCCAAGGCCCACGTTGCCCTAGAGCTTGAGAGAGCCCTTGTGCCATGCGGTGGGAGGGCCTGGGAGTGGCAGAGCATGCTCTTCTGAGAAAAGCAAGACGCAAAGCCAGAAAGCCTGCTTGGCTATTGGGAGAAGGGGACGAGAGAAGGGGTTAGGCTGGAGCAGCTCTGTGTGCTGTACAAGAGCAAGCCAATGTTACTCCTCTTGGAAGAGGTTCTCTCAGCCCCTCTTCACACCTGGGAGGAATTCAGATCAGTGAAGAACCAGAAAGAGCTGATCCCCACGGGCTGGTTATAATTTATTCACAAAGCAAATGCTTTGAAGATGCCAAGTGCAGACTTGCAAATGGGCTTCCTGGCGTGCCAAGTGTGTGAAGTTCTGCCCCTCCCTGCTGCCGCTCACCTCGCAGGGGCTTTGCCTGGCTTCCCGTTGAGGGTGGTGGGAGTGAGGATTGGCAGGAGCCAATCAGACCTCAGACCCAGCTGGCTGCAGCAGTGCCCTGGCTCTGGCAGGGTACCTCATCTGGCTTCTGTCCATCTCATTTATTTCTGTAGCTCAGGAAAGGAAAAAGCAAACCCAAGCAACAACAGAAAAACCCACACAAACCAAGGTGTGCAAGCTCCAGAGCTGAAGGCCAAGTCTTGGACTCCTCTGTGGGCAGAACTTCCTTTGAAATTAGCAAGTGTTTTGCTTGGTTAAAGATTGGCAGATTGGGAAAGCCAGTCTTGGATTGCTGCAAGGTCAGAGCAGAGGTGCACTGCAGGCTTTGCTTTGGGTCTAGGCTTGGAGCTTTTTCTTTGCCAGGTGGGTTGGTCTGCGCAGCAGCTCACCTGGGGAATTCCCAGCCTTGCTCTGCAGGTGAGGGCCTGCTGAAGGGTACTGCACCGGGGCTGGAACAGGGTGCAGGAGTGATGGGCCTGACTGCCCTGTCCATCAGCACTTGACATGCCTGGTGATTTTCAGCGTGGATCTGAACCCCACCCACGGGAACCAGAGCTCAGCAGCAGTGCTAGGTGAGGCTGGGCTCTGTGCTGCTGCTGAGAACGTGACCATGCACAAATGTTAGCTGGACCCAAGAGCTTCTTCCTTTTTCCCCTTCCACATCCAAATGTCTCCTCTTCTGATGCTCCCAGCCCCTGTGCTTGGGTGAGGATGATGTGCACCAGCTGACCGAATGGCAGGGGTGTCGAGGGGGCCTGTTAGGTGGTGACGTTTATATATGCTTCAGAAGTGGGATCAATTGGAGCCTTCCCTTCTGAAAGGACAAGAACTGCAGACCCAGGTGAGACCTCCCTAAACAGGACACATTCCTGTTCTGAGGAAGGATCCGGAGGTGGGGATGCTGCCAGTGTAGGCTCAGTTCTGCACACGTTTCCTTTCGTGCTGTATGGACTTCCTCCTGCTGCTCTGAAAGACCTAGAAAAAGTGCTCAATAAGGCTTACCAACAAATCGTTGAAGTGCAGTTTCTTACCAAACACTTGAGAACAGAATGAGAGTTGTTTTGAGGTCTGAAGTAAGCCTGACTCTGAGGTCAGATGTGATCATTTAATAACTAAGTCTCATACTTGTTTTATCTTGCAGCTCAGGCACAGGGCACTACCTTCTAAGCCTGGATGGGGGAGAAGGTTGGGTAAAGTTTTTGATGCAGGCTGGAATGCAGATTTGAGCAGAGACCACCAGGCCTGTGCTCAGTCCTAAATAGGAATACATTTTTTTTCCCCTCTCAAAATGCTCCAGAATCAGATCATTAAGAAAGAGCAGAAATTAGTGGCTGGGCAGTACTGTACAGGGGAAGAGGTTGGATGCTGAGGGATGCTCAGTATTTGAGGTCTGTGGTGAAGGTCCTTCTGCTGCCAGGTAATGCTTAGATATTACCTACTTCAGTGGGGCAAAGGGCTGAGATGCCTGTCAGGCTTCAAACCTGTAGAGAAACACAGCCAGGAAAGATGTGAGTTGCTTGGGTGACTCCTAGATCACACCACATGTGCTGGCAGCACACCTATTGGTGCAGGGGAAGGTAGGAAGAGGATGCATGTTCATCTTGTGTTCTCCCTGACAGAGACTTGTGTGATCCATTCCTGTCAGCCTGAGTCATTGACACCACTGCAGCATCAAAGCTGTGGCTCCCACCAGATGAAAACCAGTGGGGAGCAAACATCTGCAGAGATCAGTTAGTTTCTCTTGCTTTGCTTGCAGAGACATCTCTCTTTCTGGCTGTGGTGGAAGACAGCCAGAGGAGGCTGGCAGTAGGGCTGAGGGCTGTTTTAATGGAGGATAAAGGATGATTCCTTTTCTGAAATGGACAAATAACTTCAGAAATGAAAAAAAACCCTTCATCTCTCAAAGGCAGCAGTGGGAGGAGCGAGGGATGTGCAGGCACCAGCTCAGTACTGGCGCTGGGATTTCACTCTTAACCTTTGAGATGGCAAAGCAGAGAGAGTCCTCCCTGACTTAAGAAAAGTTATCTTTATTTTCCTGAAGATAATTACAGAGGAATCAAGCCTCACCTGGAAACAAAGGCTCTAGTAATTAGACAATAAAAACAGACCCAAATAACCCAAAACAACCCAAACAAAGCAAACCCCAAGCCCAATAAACACTCTCTTTCTTTTAGCTAGTTTTCAAAATAAGTTTTGTGGGTTGTGGTTTGTTTGTGTTGGTTTTTTTTTAAAGGGAACATTTGCAAACTTACTGCTGAGTGGGTACAGTGAAAGGAGAGATTCCAGAAGGGCTTTGCTGCAGACAAGGGAAGGGTTGCATTAGGTTGTGCTGCAGTGATTTGGCAGGGGAGGAGGAAAATCCCAGGTGAGTGATTTACACACAGGTCCTGAGTGTTTTGATTGAAATTCAGACTCAGAAATGTGTTTATGCTTATTTGGAAGTCTAAAGAGAATAGTTCTGTGCTTGCCTATGTCACTTTGTTGTGAATTTAGTGAGGGGAAGCTTTGCTTGCAAACTGCAGTCTGATCTCCACCAGTACCTGCTGCAGGCTGGTCTGACTAGGTGTTGCCAGAGATCCCATCTATACCTTAAAGGAGTTACCAAGTTGCTAGGAAGAACAGAAAAGGGCTTCAAAAGCTGGCTGAGTTTTTCCAAGCTGCCATCTCTAGGCTCAGGAATGATCCATTCTGATGTGTAAAGTCGAGCAAGAGTGGCAGGAGGTCTGTGTGGATGAGCAGGGAGCCTGTAAGAAAGAAATGCAAAGGAAATGGCTAAGAGCTGGAGGCAAGGACTGGTGACCTGGGAGGAATACAGAACTACCATCTGAGCACACACAGTTGGGGTCAGGAGACCCAAAGCTTGCCTGGACCTGAATCTGGTGAAAGATGTGGAGGTCATGAGGTACTTGTGCAAATGTATGAGTGGCAGAGAGGCTGGGGGAAAAGTGGGGCAGAGGGAGTGAATTTGCCTTGTGTGGTGAACAACTTGGTGAGTAAGGGAGAGCAGCGGATGTTGTTGATCTCAGCTTTAGCAAAACTTCTCATCCTGCCCATGGCATCATGGAATTGTTTTTCTTGGAAGAGATCTTTAAAATCATCAAGTCCAACTGTTAACTAGCACTGCCAATTCTTTGCGAAGTCATGTCCTGCAGCACCACATCTACACATCTTTTAACCTTATATGTCTGGAGATGCTGACTCCATCACTTCCCTGGGCAGCCTCTTCCAATGCTCCACTACCCTTTCTGTCAATAAATTTTCCTTAATATCCAACCTAAACCTCTCTTGGTGCAACTTCAGGATAGTTCCTCTTGTTCTATTGTTTGCTATGTGGGAGAAGTGTCCTTCTAGACAAACAAATGAAGCCTAGGCTAGAGAAATGGACTGCCTGATAGACTGGAAGCTGCTTGAGCTGCCGCACTGAGGCTTGGGACCAGCAGGATGGGGTCAGGTTGGAGGCCACTCAGTAATGGTGCACAGCAGAGGCAGTGGTGGGGTCGGTCCCGCTGAGCATCTTCACTTGAGGCTTGGCTTATGGGGCAGAGCACAGCTCAGCTTTGCACGTTGTGCTGCGCTGGAGGGAGTGCTCGATGGGCTCCGTGGATGTGTCATGGTTCAGCAGGACTGCGGCAGGCTGGAGAAACAGGCCCGGAGGAGCCTCGTGGTGTCCGGCACAGGGAATACAAAGTCCTGCACCGGGAGGGCAGCAGCCGCCTGCAGTGGCATGAGGCAGGTGCCTGCTGGCTGGGATGCAGCTCTGTGGACAGCCCCTCTGGGGTGCTGCGAGGCTGCGGCATCAGCGGGTCCCTGTGGCACGGGAAGCCGGCAGCATGTGGAGCTGGTGTTCAGACCTGCTGGCCTTGGGCCTGTGATGCCAGCACCGAGCTCGGGCATCTGCCGGGGGCTGTGTGCCCGCAGCCCTGCCCGGGCACCGCACATCCGCTGTGCATGGGGAGCTTGCCCACGGGAGCTGCGGCTGAACGGGGGGCTGGGGGGCTGGGAACGGCTTGTGTCAGCTTCTGGTGGGGGTAGGTCTTGGGTGGGAGAGGTGCCAGCTGCCACCCAGTGCCCAGACAGTAGGTCACACTGCTGTGATGGGAACCTCTGTGGCAGCTCGAATCTCGTCTGGTCTTCCCAAGAGCATCCACTCTGGAGCCTCGGGGGGACCTTCTGCAACTTAGAAGACCACAACCCCCCTAGCACCCAGCCCATGACTAGAAGTGAGTTCTCTTGTGTTGCCTTTGTCACGATCCTAGTCTGAACCACTGCTTTAGGAGTAGGGGAAATATTTACTGCCGACGTTGCACAGAGAGTTTCCGTGGGCCCCTAGAAGGATGGATGAAGAGGCAGCACAGCTGAGGAGGAAAGGGTTACCTCTCTCTACTGCTCCTCTGTGTCTTGCTGGCTGTTTTAATTAAAACCAGGCAGAGGAAAAATGTTCACACTCTTTCCAAATTTTAGTGATTTCACCTGCTGTTGAAAATTGCATCAAGACCTAACACTGAAGGGATGATGTAAAGAGGAATGAATGCTCCTTTTAGCTGCTATGAATAGAGGCTTCTCATGTCAGTTAAGTGTTGACTTTGTCATTAGCAGCAGATTCCCTGTTTCTGGTGGTTCTTAACTGGTCCTCTACAAGGTGAATGGTCTGTCACTTCATGGCTTGTGGAGCCTCTCACAGTGGGGAGGGAGGTTTGGCTGATGGATTGCACAGGGCCATGTTTGTTTGGAGATGTGGACCGTAACTAACAAAGTGGAAAATTACCTTCCTAACCTGTTCCTCTCTTCTGTCTGCTCACTCTTTCTCTGCTTTTGCAGTCCTGGAGTTCCCCTTTTGCTGTTTATAGAAAGATTTTTTCAATGATTAATTGTCCTGAAGGAGTTTGCTCCACAACTCTGCTTTGGTTGTATTTTTCTAAGTGTTGCTGAACGTTTAGCCACAGCTCCTCTGCTGTCTGGTGCCTGTAGATGGTAGGGACGATGAATTGCTGGGTGATGTCTGGGTGGTGAGGGGTCAGAAATGGGAGAGAAGAGCATCTTGCCTCTTGTTTGTCATTCAGGCTTCATTCTGGCATCCAGCTCCACAAAAATCAGAGCTCATCTTCCAAAATTCAGTTTAAAAAGTGGCTACCTTGCCCTCCTGATGGGCTCCTCAATTTAAGAAAGACGTTGAGGTACTGGAACGTGTCCAGAGAAGGGCACCAAGGTTGGTGAGGGCCTGGAGCACAGCCCTGTGAGGAGAGGCTGAGGGAGCTGGGGGGGTGCAGCCTGCAGCAGAGGAGGCTCAGGGCAGAGCTCATTGCTGCCTGCAGCTCCCTGAAGGGAGGCTGTAGCCAGGTGGGGTTGGGCTCTGCTGCCAGGCACCCAGCAGCAGAACAAGGGGACACAGCCTCAAGTTGTGCCAGGGCAGATTTAGGCTGGATGTTAGGAAGTTCTTCATGGAAAGAGTGATTGGCATTGGAATGGGCTGCCCAGGGAGGTGGTGGAGTCACCGTCCCTGGAGGTGTTTAAGAGGAGGCTGGATGAGGCACTTAGTGCCATGGGTTAGTTAATTAGAAGGGTTAGGTGATAGGCTGGACTGGATGATCCTAGAGGTCTCTTCCAGCATGGTTAATTCTGTGATCTTGCCATCATGAAGATGGAGAGCAGGGTGGGTGTGGAGAAGGCATCCAGTGCTAGTTCTGGGAGCAGACCTGCTGTGATAGGTGTTTGGGGCCTGCAGCCCTGAGGGCTGGTTGGCAGCTGGCACCACCTGTTCTGTGAAAGCAAGACCATGTGGGCGTCAGAGCACCAGTGTTGTGCACAGTGATCGTCTGCAGAGATAAACCTTTCCTCCCCTCCAGCAGGCAGTCCTTGCCACCAGCTGCTGGGCCGGAATAGATTTGGCTGTTTGCATCTGAGTGCCAAGTGCTGCTGCAGGACACCTGTTGTTTAAGGGCAGCAGCTTAGCACTTAGCTAAGTGGTTCCAGGTATCTCCAGAGAGGTTAGAGGCTGCAGGTGTGGTGGGCAGGTTGTGAAACGAGCAGGTGGTGCCAAAACTCTGTTACAGCTGGGGCTTGTCCTTTCTGGGACAGCTCACTGGTAAGCATCTTGTATGTGCTGGTGTTCTCTGTGCCCAGCTTTTGCAGAGGAGCCAGGCACTGCCACCCCTGCTCTGTGTGAGTGTCTGAAAGCTGGGGGGCAGAGAAGCCAGGGTGTTCCTAGGCATGCAGTCTGCTCGCTCTGGGTGCTGGTGCATCGCTCGCTGGCAAGCAGCACAGAGCAGAGTGCACTGGCAGGCTCAGCACAGACTTCTTAGCTGAGTGCTGTGCCCGTGGCTTTATCTGGGAAAATCCTCTACTCCTTGGAGATTTTTTCCCAATTTTCTGGCCTTTTATACCCACTTTGCTTCCGTTTCATGTCAAGATAAGTGAGAGCGGGACAAAGCAAGGTGTTTAGTGAGGTATTTGTGCATTTCTGGGTTGCTGATGGATATTGACTGGATGTGGATCAAGTGCATGTTCGTGTTTCTGTCGAAGTAGCCAGACAAACCATGTTCCCTGAGCCCACACCAGCTGCTGGAGAGCAGGCTGTTACCTGATCCAGAACTGACAGCACTTGGTCCAGTAAAAAGGCAGAGCAGCCCAGACAGAGGATACCTGACCTAGCAGAAATCCTGCCCACGTGAAGGTAACTGTCAGTACTTTACATCGTGTGCCTCCTTTTCACCTAGCACTGAGAGCTGTAAAGCTGCATTTATTCAGTCACTGGAGCATGGCCTCATCTACTGCAGATGGTGCTGAGATGCTGCCCAACTCAGTGTAAGGGTCACTACTGAGTGAAATGAGATCTGCATGCTCCTGTGGGCCTGAGGGTGCTGGCTGGCCACAGCTGCCTTGGAGAGGAGGACACTGGAGGGGTGAAAATGAAGCTCAGGGCCTTTCATGGTTATGCCAACCTCAGAGTTATCCTCTTGTAAGAACCAGTGTGGACAGGAGTTGGACCAAAGCCTGAAGCAACCACCACTGCCCTACATCAGCTCTGCAGTGGAGAGCAGCTGAGCACGTGGGACTGCCTAGGCCTGTGGAAGCCTCTTTTTGCTGGGAGGTTGGCATCATGTTGGCTTACCAAGTTTTCCCTTTTTTGCCCCTAGTTGCATCCATAGGAAGGAAATGAGGCTGCATATATAGCATTTAGTATTAGTGTCTGCTGGAGAAGGCAAAATGAGAACATCCTGTTTACATGGCAGTGCTGGGTTTGACCAGCTGTCCCAAGGGTTTGCAACTTGCTAGGTCAGGACAGGCTTCTCTTGCAGTCTGAGAGTCTTCCTGTCCTGCTGAGCAGAGGAGTGAGGCTGTTTGCACTGTGCACTTCCCTGAGCTCAGCGTTTCGCTGTAGCCAAGGCAGGGAAAATGAAGCTTGCCAGCTTAGGTAGTTTAGAACTGAAGTGGGAGAAGACTGTGGTGGATGAGTGCCCGAAATGGATGCTCCTGCAGGATGTCCTTACAGGAAGATGTGTTCCTCCTCCACATGTTCTCAAAGCATCCTGGAGTCACTTGGCTGGCAGTGACTGAAAAGATCACCTGGTTCAGAGGGTTGAGGTAACAGGTTTTGCAGTCACGTCAGCTTTCCTGAGGCACATAGTTCAGTCTTTCTAAATACAATGCACACCCAGATGGGTGCTTTTGTTTGAGCAAAAACCTACTTAAACCTGTGGACATGATAGAGAACCTCCATGCAGCAGCTGAGACCTCCTGAGCCAGTGCTGGTGGCACTTTTTCGTAGATTCACAGAATGGTTTAGCTTGGAAGGGACCACAAGGAGCATCCAGTTCCAACCCCCTGCCATGACCAGGGACACCTCCTGCTAGCCCAGGTTGCTCGAGGCCTCATCCAGCCTGGCCTTGGAATACCTCTAGGGAGGGAGCAGCCACAACCTCCCTGGGCAACCTGTGCCAGTGTCTCCCCACCCTCACTGTAAAGAATTTCTTCCTAATCTCCAGCCTAATGCTGCTCCTCTTAAGCTTTTGTGGAGTGGGTGGTGGACATGAGGGGCTGCTGTGGGTGTGTAGCACTTGGGTATTGCTCGTGGAGGGAGCTGCTGGATTTATAACCAGCCATGGCTGCGTCATGCCATTCCTTTTCCAGCCTCATGCTTGTTCTGGAAATAAAACCACTATCTGAGAAAACAGAAAAGTGCACCTGGAAACTTTTAGGCTAAGTCTCCACGTTGAATCATGAACCCATTTTAAATATGCCAAGGCAGGCAGCTGTAATATATGACCTTTTTCTGCCGTATATTAGAGCGGTGACTCATAGGTGCAGTGTCAGGAGAATGTAATGAGAAGTCTCCGACTTGACGTCTGCGCCGCTGATGCTTTCAGCTCTGCCACACTGTGGAGCTCAGGGTGTTTGGGCTGCATTGTTCATGCTGTCAATATCACTTTGTCTCCTGGCTGCAGAGATTTTTCCAAGGTGAAGAGTTGAAAGTGGTTTTGTCTCTGCGTCATCTCGGAAGGTTTAATAAGGCTTTTCTCCGCAGATCACACAGGTGTCAGTGGCTCCCATGTCACAGAGAAAAGAGGCAGGACACGGGGGGGCTCAGTGGTTGAGAAAGTTGAAACTGGGAGAGGGGGTGGTGCACTGGAGTTGGGTTCTGTAGTGTGAGCACTGCTGCTCACAGAGGAAGTTCTGCAGCATGCAGTTTGCCGTCAGTGGTGTGTGAGCACAAAGACAAGGAGAGGAAGAATCATAGAATCAGTCAGGGTTGGAAGGGACCACAAGGATCATTCATCTCCAACCCCCATGCCATGCCCAGGGGCACCCTACCCTAGAGCAGGCTGCACACAGCTTCTTCCAGCCTGGCCTTAAACACCTCCAGGGATGGGACCTCAACCACCTCCCTGGGCAATGCATTCCAGCCTCTCACCACTCTCATGCTGAACAACTTCCTCCTCACATTCAGGCTGACTCTCCCCACCTCCATCTTTGCTCCATTCCCTCTAGTCCTAACACTCCCTGATCGCCTAAAAAGTCCCTCCCCAGCTTTTTTGTAAGCCCCTTTCAGATCCTGGAAGGCCACAAGAAGGTCACCTGGGAGCCTTCTCTTCTCCAGACTTAACAGCCCCAACTCTTTCAGTCTGTGCTCACAGCAGAGCTGCTGCAGCCCTCTGAGCATCCTCGTGGCCCTGCTCTGGACACCCTCCAGCATCTCCACATCCCTCTTGTAATAGGGGCTCCAGAACTGGATGCAGTACTCCAGATGGGGTCTCACCAGAGAACAGTAGAGGGGGAGAATCACCTCCCTAGCCCTGCAGGCCACACTTCTCCTGCTGCAGCCCAGGATCTGGTTCGATTCATGGATACTTGTCTATGGTTGGACCCTGGATACTTGCCACAGTGAGATGTTCAGCAGTGGAGAGACAGGAGGACAGGGAAGGGGCTTTAAAGACATGCTTTTCCCTTCAAGTTATTGATTCTCAGTGCTGCTCTCTTTTACTCCTCAGGCTGGACATGTCTCTTTAGTTATCTAATCTCACAGAATCACAGATGCCAGGTTGTGAGGGAACCCCAGGACCATCTGCTCCAACCTTTCTAGGTGACAGTGGAATTGAAAGGAGCTGGCCAGCACCCTGGCAAGCTGAGTCTTCAAACTGACCTAGGCAGGGGACTTCACTGCTTTCCTTAGGAGATGACTGCTATGTCTGACTGTTCCCATGGGGAAACATTTTCTTTGGAGTCCAGTGGGACTGTCCCCAGGAGTAACTTGTCCCCATCACCCCATGTCTTTTCCATGGGACTCCTTCTCCAAAGGGAGTCTCCATCCTCCTGGTAGCCACCCTTTATGTGCTGTTGCATTGCAGTAAGGTCTGCACCAAGCCTCATCTTCTCCAGGCTGACCAAGCCCAGCTCTCTCCTCAGCCTTTCCTCATGAGGCAGTAATCACAAGGTGCTTCCAAAAGCAAAATCCTTCTGTCTTCTTTTTGGGCAGTAATTCAGTTGCTAACGTTATTTGCGAGTCCCCTTGAGCGATGTGGTCAACTTGAGCCTGAATCTGGAGTGGTCAGCTGAGCTCTGAGTCGCGGACAGAGCCCCCCGAAGCGGCGCAGACGATGGAGCGGCCACAAGAACTCAGCCTTCCAGTTCATTGCCTCTCTAGCAAAAGATCTTTCTGTAAATGCCGGGCGAGAAGTATAAATCATCCTGGAGCTGCCATGCGCTAAATGAAGAAGCGGAGAAATGAATGAATATTTGTAAAGCGAGCGCCAGCGTAACTAAAACACGGCGCGGAACAATGGGGCCGTGGCGTGCCCTGTGCCGCGGGAGGCTGCGCGGCCGCCGCCGAGCCGCACAAAGCCGAGCTGCGCAGGGGCGCGGCCAGGGCCGGCTCTCTGCGGACAGTGGCAGTAATTTCATGGTTCACAGCAGTAATTTCACGTACTGTGTGAAGCAAGGAGCAGTCGCTGTCCTAGCTTCGTGCTTTCGCCGCCTTGACTGGGTGGGTCTGCTCTAACCAGCAACACAAGGCTCTCGGCTCCTAGCGGCTGCTAATCGGAGCTGATACCAGCTCCCAGCGCATCCCCTACTCTGCAGTGCTGACCTGGGAGCTGCTGTGGTTTAATTCACCAGTACAGACATGCCTTGGGCTCAGAGCTGCTCAAAGCTGGGTTAAGGGAGGGTGGCAGTGGAGAGTTGTTTCTGCTGCTTTGCACGTTCCCAAATTCAGACCCATCTCCTTACCCTGCCTTTGAAACTCGGGAAGGTTTCTGGCAGAATGGGCCACGTGTAGGAAGAGACTGAGCCCAAGTCTGGCTGCCAGCTCAGGGAGGTAAAGCTCAGCTCCTGTGTCCTGATCAGCACTGTCTTTCCTGGAACTGCTCCCACTGCCTCCCTTCATGACCATGACCTATCTCAGCAGCTTTGTCCTGCAAGCCACAGCCTCGTGAAGCAATGGGCAGAGTGGAGGTCATGAAAGTGATTCCAGGAACTGGAGGGAGAACCTAAAACTTGCTTCTATGAAACCTCCAGTGAATGTGACCTTTGCTGCATTTGTAGCCAAAGGTAAATTAGTCTCAAACTTTGGTTTTTCTGAGCAAGTTCCATGTGTGCATTCCTCCAGCCTGTGTATCAGTGGAGTGGAGTGAAGCCTGCTGCAGGAGGCAGGCAGTCAAGTGAGGGAGATCTTTTCAGATCAGCAGATCAGTATCTCAGGGGCCTAAATCCTTGATCAGTGGGGGGTTTACCTTCTGTCTTTGAGGAAGAAGGGAGGATTGGGGGCAAGATCAGTAAGATTCAACATCATCATCAGCAAAAAGCTTCCGGGTCCACAGTCTGTCTCCTGGCTCCCTTTGCTTCAGCTGGGACCTGTTGGGCGTTGTGGTCTGTCTTCCTCCATTTTAACCTCCTCCCACCTCAAGCATGGTTGTTGCAGGGAGTGTGTGGGTACATGCAAGCCATAGTTATGTTACCAGATGGGATCAGGACTCTTCTCTTGCTCCTCCCTGGCTGCTGGGAAGAGGCTCTGCCCTCTGTAGGTGCCTTTTTCTTCTGTCTCTCTGGGAGCTAACGGAGGATCCCTCCTCCTGCGGTTGTTGGAAGGAAGGGAGCATTTTTCCTGCCTGAGGTCACCTCTCAGCATCCAAGCTGCCGCGGTCCAGGACATCTGTACCGTAGCTGCTGTCAGCCTGGGCAGGTGCTGCTGCAGCAGTGGTGTGGCTGAGGGCAGCTCTGATGCTTCTTAGCAGTAAAGCTTTGTGTTTTTTAAAGCAGTAGCAGCACCCTGTGCAACCTGACCAGGCTGAGCTCACTGGCTCCGGGCACTGCAGCCCATGGGGGAAGCCCACTCCAGTGAGTGACACCTGCAGGCATCTGCTGCAGCCCCTCTCGCCCTCTTAGAGCTGGCCTCTGTTGCTGCAGTTGGATTTCTCAAGCTGAGTTAAAGCTTCCCTCCTCCTTTGTTCTTCCCACTTCACGGCTCTGGGGTTTCATTTCCCTGCTCCTGTGCTTTGGCAGGGCCACAGGTGTGGAAAGGCTCACTGAGGATGCGTGCAGGGATGGACTTTTCCTGTCTGAGAGGAGAGCAGGGGATTTTGCAGTAGCCCAGCACGGTGTTCACCCGCCCTTTTCCCAGCACCGCAGCATAAACAGAGCTGCAAAGGCAGGGAGGGAGTCATCTGTGCCATGTGTTAGTTGTTAATTTTAGCTTTACCATAACTCTTGATGACAGGGCTTGGTTGTTTCCTACTGTAGGCAGCATGTAGCAGTTATCCTGGAGATACAGTGTGGCTGTAAGACAGTAAAGCTGGGCTCATCCCGGAGCCGTGGCACGCTGTCAAGGAGGGGATAGCCAGATCCTCCCTCTGACTCACGCAGCTGCTCTCGCTGAAACTGGCAGGCCAGATGGTACCACTTTTCTTGCCTTTGTGTAAATCCTTGATTTCAGGTTAAGTGGGGATGGCATTAGGCACTGGCTGAGCTCTACGTGTGTCTGAGGACGGCTTGGCCCAAAGGTGGTTGTGTATCTGCCATTACACATGCTCCAGTGAACTCCAGTCTGCTGCCTGCTCTGGGTACCTGGTGGTGCCTATGATGTACCAGCCTGTACTGCCATAGCCAAAAGAGCACCCCAGGATTTGAGATGTAGGTCCCAAAATGAATTATTTCTATTTCATAGACTATTAGAGGGAACTCTTCCAGTGTGCTGCAGCAGACTGAACAACATTGTACAGCTCCAGGATCTCCTCTAGGGTGTTGCTGATACATTTGCTTCTTAGAATGCATTGCATTTGGTCTCTTGAATCTGGGGCAAAGCCACTGACTACATCAGATCATAGCAGTCTTGTTCTCTCCTGGTGCTGGCAGCAGTGTTTTGTGAATGCAGGAATTGCCTGCAGACCATCATGCTCCTTGCACTGCAGTGCTGGACACTGAGGGCCACAAAGATGATCAGAGCGCTGGGGCATCCCTCTTATGAATACAGGCTGGGAGAGCTGAGGCTGTTCTGCCTGGAGAAGAGCAGGCTCTAGACAGACCTTAGAGCTGCGTTTCTGTATCTGAAAGGGGCCTGCAGGAAGGCTGAGGAGGAACTATTCAGAAGGGCTTGTAGTGATAGGATGGGGGGTAGTGGTGTTAAACTGGAGCAGGGCAGATTTAGTTGGACGTCAGGAGGAAAGTTCTGCACAATGAGAGTAGTGAAATACTAAACAAGCTGCCCAGGGATGGGGCTGAGATCCCACCCCTGGAGGCATTCAAGATCAGACTTGGGCAGCCTGATGTAGTTGAAGGTGTCCGTGTTGACTGCAGGTGGGTTGGACAAGATGACCTCTGCGGGTCCCTTCCAACCCAGTGCCATCTGTGAATATGTGTCCAGAGATGCTCTTCTGACTAACACAGCCTAGCCCAGTGAGGTGGACCGGTTAAAGGTGCAAGGAGCACTGGCAGTGTGCTGCAGCCAACCTGCAGCAGGGAGTCTCTGGCTCTGGATACTCCTTCTCTTTCTAGTGCTGTTTTGATTCGTGCTCTTTTGCTGTGGTCCACAGAGTGTGTTTGTCCAGACACTACGTTCACCTTTGGTTAAACACTGAGGATGCAGCTCTCTCACACAGGAGTTCTGTGATGCTGTGCTCTCACTCAGACAAACTGTATGCAGATTTTGGCTATATGCAACATCTTGGAGCGTATTTTAGTAGCTAAAGAGAGACACCAGAGCTGTAGCAGAGCTGATGACTTGGGTGGAAATGCAACAGCTACAGGATTGTTTGAGTTGGAAAAGGCCTCCAAGATCATGCAGTCCAACTGTCAACCTAAGACCACCATGGCCACTAACCCATGTCTCATAGTGCTGTGTCCACATGTTTCTTGAGCACCTCCAGCAATGGTGAAGAGCTGGAGGCACAGCTGAATGCTTAAAACAGAGATGTCATGAGGAGCAAGGTGCTGCATAAAGGCTGAAATAATTGGCATGGAGTCAAGTCAAGAGAAGTGGCAGAAACCAGACCTGGTGCTTTGTAGCAGAACATTCTTCATAGGTGCTTTAACAAGCTTGGGAGTTAAATTTGGGCTGGGGGGGGAAGTGATGCAGCTGCTATGCCAATACCTTGAAAAGCTTTCAGAGTGCAGTCTGGGCTGCGACTGGGTGGAATACCAGACCTGAGCAGCCGTGTAGCTGGTAGGAAACCAGAGCTGGAATCCCGGGCAGTGGTGCGCTGGCGGCACAGCCCCGGCACAGCTGCACAGCTCTGGAGGCATACGTGTGCGTTTCACTGCGCTCATCATCTCTGTGCTCATTCGTTTCCTAGAGAAAATGAGTTAACAGGCAGCTGCTCCTAATGAATCGCTTGCTGGAGAGGCTTAGTGCGAGTTTAACACCCACCATAAATCCTTCTGCTGCTGCTGCTGGATCGGTGAAGCAACGGCAAAGAAATGAGGCAATGACTTCATTTGTCAAAGCGGTTCACGGCTGTAGGAGATTCATGCGTGAAAGCTCACAGACAGAAACGCCAGAGAGCTGCAGACCGTGGGTGTCTGCTCCTGTTTGGGTAGTTTTAAGTGTAAATGGGAAAAGGTAGAGGTGGCTCAGCCTAACCTCACAGCCAGGCAGTCAGTAGCTGCCAGGTACGTGGTTGGCAAGAAGGGTGTGGGTAGCTGGGTGGCTACAAAGGGACTTTTTCCTGGCTCCAAGGCCGTCTTGTGCTAAGACCTGGTGTTGAAGTAGCAGATGGCTTGTGTCAGACGTGAACCCCATGTTCTCTGCTCTCCTGCCTTGGGGCCAGGAGCAACCAGGTACAGCAGTTCGTGCATGTGGTGAGGCAGAGAGCAGATTTGTGGCTGCTGGGACGCTCTTCTGATCACCGTGTCCAGAGCAGTCAGCAACCATCTCTTTCAGCAGCAGCTAACCATGAACTCGTGGCAAATAGCAGACCTTGTTGAGAACCTTTGGTTACAAATGAAGGAACAGAAGTAGCAGCCTTGGGTAAGGCAACAAACTGTCAGAGCCCAGCTAGCCTAAGGACCGGTGTTTTCTGAACTCTTCCTTTGCGATCAGCTGCTGGAGCCAGCTAGCAGCTAGCTTGTATCACAGCTGGGGGCATTGCTATCTGCTTATAGCAGCATGGTTCCTGCTTCACTGAAACCAGGTTTAATATTTAAAGAGAGTCAGACAAGAGGAAACAACCCCCAGTTGTGCCACGGGAGGTTCAGGTGGGACATGAGGAAAATTTTCTTCCTGGGACAGGTTGTCAGACACTGAAAGAGGCTGCCCAGGGAGCCGGTGGCTTGCTCCTCTGTTCATAAGGTGCCAGGTTATGTTTATGAGGTTCCCTGCTGCTTTTGGTGGAGGTGGTTAACTGTGACTGACATCCCCCTTTGCCCGGGACTCCAGGGCTTTCACCATGGGCCAGTGCTCATGGTACTGCACTGCCAAGAGAAGTCTTTTGGGTTTGGACTGACTTGTTGACCTGTTGGTGACTATTGACTGTAATGTGATGGAGCACCAAGTTGTGAAGGTCTTGCTAACTTGTTCCTTGAGCAAACTCAGTTACTCCCAGAGGGACCGTGGACTTTCTGTCCTCTCTTGCTGCACCTGCCTCCCCTGGGTTTGTGTCTTCAGCCAGGCTCAGTCTCCATGCACTGAGACAGCAGCAGAGGCTTCCCCTCCCCATTGTGAGGCCTTAGTTTCCATGCATTTGTTTCACTCAGATCAGCATGCTGCTGCCTTGGGTACTTGAATCTATTTGCAGCCAGGAGCTCACTGATGTGGGAGCTGATAGGGGTGTTGTGGGAGTTGCCAGTCCACAGCCCAGAGCTGGTTTGGGGAGCTGCAGAGGGTTCTAACTTTCATTCTTTTTCTGCTGTGTAGGTATTTGCATAAAATGTGGAAAGGGCGTGTATGGAGCCAGCCAGGCTTGCCAAGCAATGGGCAACCTCTACCATACCAACTGCTTCACCTGCTGCTCTTGTGGTAAGTCAGACCTACCCTAGCCTTAGTAAGTGCCTTCCTTGCATAACATTTATTCTTCTAGCAGCCATTGTGCGAAGTGAGACTCATCTTGCCTGCTTTCTGAGGCACACAAGAGATCCAGCTTCAAAAGCTGTTTTCTTTCATTTGCCAGCTGTAGGTATTCAGTGGTGTTTTCCTAAGCAGCAGCCCAGAGAAGTACTTATTTGGTTGTTTTAAGGACAGCACTTTAAAAATGGCTTCAGCCAGTGCCCACTGCATCAAGTTCAACAAATCCAAGTGCAAGGTCCCAAATCCAGGTCATACCAGTCCCAGGCTTAAATCCAGGCTGGGTGCAGAGTGGGCTGAGAACAGCTCTGAAGAAAGAGACTTGGGGGTTTCATTTGCTGAGAAGCTCACCATGAGCATCAAAAGCAATCTGACAGCAGGGGAAGGGAGGGGATTCTGCTCCTCTGCTCTGCCCTGGTGAGACCCCACCTGGAGCACTGCATCCACTTCTGGTGTCCCCAGCATAAAGAGTGACATGTCGCTGCTGAAGCAGGTCCAGAGGAGGCCACAAAGGTGATCAGGGATCAAGCTACAGGAGTTAGGGTTGTTCAGTCTGGAGAAGAGAAGGCTTCAGGAAGACCTTAGAACAGCCTTCCAATACCTGAAGGGGGCTTTCAAGAAAGCTGGAAAGGGATATTTGACAAAGGCTTGTAGTGATGGGGTGAGGGTGGATGGATTGAAGATTGAGGAGGGGAGACTTAGACTGGAGATGAGGAAGAAATTCTTCACAGTGAGAGTGGGGAAACACTGGCACAGATTGCCCAGGGAGATTCTGGCTACCTTCTCCCTGGAGGTCTTGAAGGCCAGGTTGGATGAAGCCTTGAGCAGCCTGGGCTGGTGGGAGGTGTTCCTGCCCATGGTGGGAGATTGGAACTGGATGATCTTTTAGATCTGTTCCAAACCCAACCCATTCGATATGAATTCTACAGTTTTTCTTCCTGTACCCATGCATTTATTTAGGTTCCTAAGACATTAAAATAGGAACTAAGTGTTGAAGATCTTGTTGTGAAACAGTTGTGTGGCCAAAGATTTACTCTGAGCAAAGTATGTTGGGCATAAATTGTTTATACAAAGGATTAATTAAAGATTAGATGAAGAGCAAAAGGTTGTTGGCATAGGACCAAATAAGTTGATAACAAAGAGGTGATTGCAAAGTTCACCTGTGAAAGAAGTGTCTCTTCTCCTGTGATCTGTACAGGTCAGTACTGGTTTAGAGAAACCTACAACCTGAACGTGGAGTTCAGTGACCTTTATAAATTCCTCTGGACTCTGTTATCAGATTGCAGAACAAGCTCATCGCAGCCCTCCCGGGATCACTCTCGGCTTTGCTCAGGTCTGACGGTGCATGAGTAGCCGTTTTGTTGTCTCTCAAAGTGAGCAGCATCCTGCTTAGCAGAGGATTACAAAATCTGATCTTGGATAATGTCTGCCCACTCCCTGCCAGCGCCAGCCTCGCCTCATTGCACAGCTGAGTTCCAGCTCCTTCGCCGGGGCAGCCCTGGGAGTTCTGAGTGGTCAGGGTGCACCTTGGGGGTCTGTACACAGGTCAGTCATTCTGTTCCTCAGGAGAAGGTCTGAGGGCCAGATGATGTATTTCAGCAACACAACCCAAACCCAGCTTAGTTCTCTGGGAGCCCAGCAAGCGTTTGTGCGTGCTGCGGCGAGGTGTGTGTGGCCAGTGTACATCTCCCGCGGGGCAGCTGCAGACACGTCTGCTGCAGCGGGGCACTGCCCCAGCCCGCAGCGCACCGCGGTGCTGACGCATGCAGCCCGCCCTGCGTCACCCCGCTCCAGGCTGGCTCCCCGGCTTCTGCTCACCGCCTGCAGGGCCCAGCTAGCATCTGCCAGCGTGTTTCACAAGGAGGAGCTTAGGTTTCCTGCTCTCTGCAGCCTCTGATACAGCCCTGTCGAACGGGGAATGTGTGGGGGCTTGCTGATGTTAGGCTGTGGCAGTGGTGCCCGAGCGCAGGTGATGCACTTCATCAGAGCTTAGGTTCAGCCACATGGAATCAGAGAATGGTTTAGGCTGGAAGGGACCTCTAAGCTCAGCCAGTTCCAACCACCCCTGCCATAGGCAGGGACACCTCCCACTAGAACAGGTCGCTCAAGGCCTCATCCAGTCTGGTCCTGAACACCTCCAGGAAGGTTGTGGAGCACAGAATCACAGAATGTGATCACATTTGGTGCTTCTGTGCTCTATAACCTCCCTGGGCAACCTGTACCAGTGTCTCACCACCCTCACTTTAAAGAACTTCTTCCCAACATCCAGTTTCAATCTCCCCTCTGCCAGTTCAAACCCATTCCTCCTCATCTTGTCATTACAAGACCTTGTCAGTAGTCCCTCCCCAGCCCTCCTATAGCTCCCTTCAGATCCTGGAAGGCCACTCCAAGGTCTCCTGGAAGCCTTCTCTTCTGCAGGCTGCAGAGCCTCAACACTCTCAGCCTGTCCTCGTAGCAGAGTTGCTCTGAGCATCCTGGTGACCACCTCTGGACTGGCTCCAACACTTCCATGTTCTGCTTGTGCTGGGGGCTCCAGAACTGCACCCAGGACTGCAGGTGGGGTCCGAGGAGAGCAAAGCCAAGGGGCAGAATCCCCTCCCTGCCCTGTGCCCACACTGCTCTTGCTGCAGCTCAGCACAGGGTTGCTGTCTGGGCTGCACTCACACTGCAGGCTCCTGTTGATCTTTTCACCTCCATGCCCCTGGGAGTCAAAAGCAGAGCTTTTCCTCTCAACTGGGCTCCAGAACAGCATCAAAATGAGCACAGATGGAAAGGGGATGTTACCTTAACTCTTTGGTATCTCACTTTATTTGGGGCTGCACTGTCTTGGGAAGATCAGAATGATTCAGGACAGTGCCAGTTGATCCAGATCTTGGGAATGAGCTGTGCAGGTCCCACCTGTGGGAAGGTGCTGCTGAAAGGTGTACAGGACCCCCTGTATAAGCAGTGAAATGGAAACTTCAGCAGCACTGCAGTTTCTGAACAGGAAGTTCATCTTCCCTTCGGTATGACATTGGTGGGACCTAGGTGAGAATTCTCTGCTCTGCTTTCAGTGGCCAGCTTCAGAGAGAGGAGGAAAAACTGGGGAGGGTCTGGAATGTTACATAGATGATGAAAGGCTGGAGGAAAGCTAATGGTGAGAGCCTGGTGTGGTTTAGGTATCAGAAATGAGGGGAGGGGCACATGGCTGGAGCTTGTTAAACACTTTCACCATAGAACATGGCTAGAAAGCAGTCTCGTGTTAGAGACAAGCACAAGAGGGATCTCCTCTGGAGGCTGACATGACACAGTTCAAATAGCAAGTCAAGGACAATAGGATGCTTAGCTGCTGGGACAAAATAGCCAGAGAAGTGGCATATTCTCTGCTCGTTGTTTTCAAATTAAGACCAAATGCCCCTTTGGAAAGTGTTTTAAGCTGAGGCAAGCTTTTAGATTCAGTACTTGGGTAGCTGGGTGGTCGTGAATGACCTTTGCCAGGCAGGGGGCCACAGCACACAGATTAATGCTCAGTCTTTGACAGGGGAGCAGAGAAGTGCTCTCTGCCCGAAACAGCTTCTGTGTATAGTTTGAGATATGAGGTAGAGTAATCTTCCTTTCCTTCTTTTCCTCCCCAAACTCTCCTCCAGCAGTGTCCAGTCTTACTTTCGGTGTAACAGATCTGAAACGTCAGAGGCAGGGACTGAAGAAGGAAGGCTGTATACCTGCAGACCCCTCATTTAGATAAGGGGGGCAATATTTAACCAGCCACAGTTAACTAAAACAAACAAACAAGCAATTTCAAACCCTTGGGGAAAGTTGTGGTTTGCAGCCCACTCAGGCTGCAATGTGCTAATGAAAGATGGAGCTCTCAGCAAAGACAAGTGCAGCTCTGCAGAGAAGTGGCAAGACACTTAGTAGCAAATTCTGCCCTAGCCAGAGTCCTTTCTTAGGCACTTCTTTGAGCTTAGCTTTGGGTTCAGTGCCCAGTGCCATCTGTCAGGTGCCCTGCTTGCCGCGGGCAGTGTGCAGCTGAAGGAGCCGTCCTGCACCCCTCAGGGAGTCCTTTCTGACTCCCACCCTCGTAGATCAGCCTTGCTGCAGGGTTGGTGTGGCTTGTAGCCGAGAGCAAAACCACGCTCACAGGTGCAGGCACCTCGGTGGGGCTTCCAACCGTGCTGGTGTGGAGGTGTGGGGATGCAAGGGTGGATCCCCAGGGGTCTTCTGCAGTGGTGGTGGTTAGCTGTTGAGAACATGCCTGCAGAAAGGTGGAAGTATTTTAGAGAGACATAAAGAGGAGACTTGTGTCCCTCTTAGATGTCTTGGTAGCATGCTTAGAGGGCCAGTCTCTTTGCTGTCTTCCTGTTCTGACTGCTCTGGGGCAAAACTCAGCACTGAACTGATCCAGAGGTGAGTGGAATCCGTGCAAAATAAAGGACATCTTGCCCGTGAGCTGAGGTGAGGGGAAGAATGGAAAGGAAAAGTAAATGATCTGGCAGACACATTTCATGTGCTGCATTTCTGCCTGTGATGTGTCCAGCAGGCTTTGGGTAGTTGAGCCTTGCTCCTACAGCCAGGCAGGTTCAGCATCTCAGACCCAGGCCCCGGTTTAGTTGATTTTTGTTGTGTCTCTGTGTAAACCCCTACTGCCTTCTGCAAAAGCCATGCTCCTCAGATAGCTTTTTTCAGAGGTCAGATAATGCTCTTTGGGTAATGTGAAAGCCAAAGTGATCTGATTTCCCTGGGATCAAGTGGTTCAATGTAGATCTTTATCCACAGTCTCTTAGAGAAAACAACTGCAGCTTGTTAGGGTGGTTTTTAAATGTAGATTCAAATCCTCTCCCAGCCCTAGCACCAGTGGAGCCTCTTTCAGGCCTCGATTCAGCAAAACACTCAGCCGTGCTAAAATGTGTCCCCCTGCTCAGCTGTAAGCTGGCTGTGCTGAACCTTGGTAACAGAGATGCATTCAGGCAGCGGCGCACGCCCTCCCTGCTGGCAAGTGGAACATTTTCCTTTTGGCAGGAATTCAGCTGCAGATTTTGCTTACAGAAGACAAGAGCTGACAAATGTCTGCCTGAACAGCTCCTCTGACTCCTCTTGGTAGTATTTCAGAGCATGACAGGATTTCTTGGAGAACAACTGCAGTAATGGCAGCTTGTGTGCTCTGAGTGCAGGTGATCAGTTGCAGGACTTAATGGGCTCTGTTTGATACTCGTGACCAAAGATAACTTACCAGGTGCCTCCAGTTGCAGATGGTAATGCCCATCCACAGCATCTTGTCCAGGCTGAAAATGTTCGTCCAGTGGTAGTGATTGTGGGAGCTGCAGTAAGAGAAACCATTGTTTTGTTGTTTGTTGCTCTGGGGCTGTGGGAGATGGGCAGGGACCCAGCTTTGCGGAGGGAAGGGTTTGAAGGCTTTGTGCTCGCAAAGCTGAGATGTGTTTGGCCATAGACCCCAGGAACACGTTCTGCTCTCTTACCTGGAGGCAAGTGCTTGAGCAGGCCAGCGTTTTCAATTTGTGCTTTTGCCACTGGGTGTAAGGCACAGGAAATCACCACAAGATAGAATCACAGAATTAGAATTGCCAAGTTGAAAGGGATCTCAAAGATCATTCAGTTCCAATCCCCCTGCTGCGGGCAGGGACACTTCACACTGGATCAGGTTGCTCAGAGCCATATCCAGCCTGGCCTTAAAAACTGTCAGGGATGGAGCTTCCACAACATCAGTCAGAAGCCTAAAGCAAACTGCGTAATCCCAGAGGTGTACACTTGATTTTTTTTACCTGGTAGCTCTTGCAGCTATTGATCATGCTGGAGCAGTCACAGGGCTCTTGTACAGCAGTTTAACTTTCAGGGACAGCTTCCAAAGGTGTGGTTCCTTCAGCTGATGGCTGGCACTGCTGCTGCTGCCTCGGCGACAGCCTTTGCCCAGACCTCACCAGCTCCAGCTCATTGCTGCAAGCCTCTGAGAGGAGGGTCACAGTGAGGACTGACTGCACTGCTCTCTTCCAAGGCCCAAGGGGGACAGCTGCTGCAGTGGGCATTGTTACACTGAAGGTATAAAGAACAGTTCTGAACTAGTCTGTGCCCTCCAAGTGTCATGGAAGGGATGAACTAATGCCATGGTAGTGGGCACAAGCTGCCTTTACACTCCTGTTAAGCCTCACAGACAACAGCTCTGTTTAGACTGAAGCCACTCAGTGCTGCTTCAGGTATGTGTCTATTAATAGGAGGTTCCTCATGTCCCAGCTTGCAGGGAGAAGTTCTTGTGACACTGGAAATGGTCTTCTGCATATTTGTTGCCCTGGGTTGAACCTTTGTTTACTCTTGGTGGTAGTAAGGCACAGAACATCTTAAGAGAACTGTGTCCCTTCAGTGTATTTTTATCAGCAGTTGGTGAGTTTTTTCATTACCCAAATTCCCAGTGGAAGGTTCATTTTCAATCCGTGTTTGTTCTGCCTCCACAGTGTATTTGTATGTTTGGCAGAAGTCGCTGCATCCAAACTGTCATTTTGCAGCCCTAAATTGAGCTCTCTGTGAATTTTCACATAGCATAAAACAAAGCTGAGTGCTAAATCAGCTTGGCACCCCGTGTCCAGCAGTGTTAGAACTGGTGGTGACAGTGGCACAAAAGTCTGTGTCAGTGGCTTTGAACTCTCCCAGTGCCTCGTGGATGACTTAGATGACTCAGCTGCAGGTTCTGTGTCTGTTTATCTGATTGCTACTGCTTTGTGCAACTGTGAGGAGCACCAAGAAAATGCTAAGAACACATCTCAGAGTGCCAGGTTGGAGGGGACTCCCAAGGATCATCTGCTCCAACCTTTCTAGGTGATAGTGGAGTTGAAATGAGCTGGCCCAACACCCTGGCAAGCTGAATCTGAAACTGTCCAGTGGAGGAGGATCCACAGCTTTCCTGAGAGACGATTCCAGAGTCTGACTGTGCTCATGGAGAAACATTTTCTTCCGCAGTCCAGTGGGAATGTCCCCAGCAGTAACTTGTCCCCCTCACCTCATGTCTTTTCTTTCCTCCTGGTAGCCACCCTTTATCTGCTGGTCCATGGCAGTAAGGTCTGCCCTGAGCCTTCTCTTCTCCAGGCTAACCAAGCCCAGCTCTCTCAGCCTTTCCTCACATGGCAGGGCTGTGTCCTCTGATCAGTCCTGGGGCCCTTGCAGGCTGGAATTCTGGGATCCTGGGTCTGTAATCCTGCCAGAGCCATTGGCTAATACCTGATGTTCAGGGGGAAGGCAGGCTGGTGGGTGATTCAGTGCTGTGCATGTGGGAACATTCCTGCTTGACCCTTTTGGCCTGGATGCCCTCAGCTCGCAGAACCGCAGCCGTTACTCATCCCGGGCTCAGACCCCGCACCTGGGCTGGATTCGTGGCCACCTGAACCTTCGGTGCTTTCCAGATGTAAGTGCAGCTGGTGCACTGCCAGATATGATTCATAGGAAGAGCCAGGCTGTGTGCAAAGGGGGCAGTTTGGTTAGGAAGGACCTTAAGGTCCTAAAGAAGCTGCCTGTGCTGCTAGGACTGCAGGTTGTGCAGATGTGTGGTGCTGCTGAGGAGAGCAGAGCTCTGCCTGGTCCTTCTGCCTCCCTGGGAGAAGCTGCAGCCTGTGCTTCCCGTTTTAGCACCTAGCAAGACAGATGGTTCAAAGCTATTTCAGGTATGTCTGCAACTGCAGCCCCAGACAAACTCATCAGCAGAACTGATGGGAAGGGAGGTGCAGGCTTGGGGAGGCACTTGGAGGGCAGGGATGACAGCTGGCTTCAGAGCGTTGGGCTTCACCTTGCGCAAGGCTCTGAAGCGTGGCTGAGTCTCGGCAAAGGAATGTAATCTTGTCTGCTGCTAACTGAAAGTCAAAGCTTGGATGCCAGCCCATGGAGGAGCCCAAGTGCTTTTGAGTACCAATCGGCAGAAAAATGCTTCCTTTATCTTGATCCATGGTTAGTCTGATGCTATCCAGGCTTTAGAAAAACAGAAAGGATGGGATGGGAAAAAGGGAATCAGAGGTGCCTGAGATGGGACCGACAGAGGACACCTGCTTGCTTTCGAATGTCTTGCGCTGGGCTTGATGTTTTAGGAAGTATTCAGTGGTTTCTCTGCCTTGCTCTGTTATCCCAACTAGCTCTGGTCCAGCAGAGCACCAATCTGTGTGCTGGCCTTTGGATAAACAGGCCAGCCCATGGACTGTGTCCCAGTGCTGCCAGGTGCTAGGCTGTGAAAGGCTTCAGTTCTGTCACGAGTGAGTTGAGCTCAACTCTAGGAGAGAACATGGTTAGGTTTTTAAGGGTGGCTCATCTGACTGACCTGCTCCTGTGCCTTACTTCCACAGGCACCTCTTGCAGGGACATCTCTTGAAGATAGATGTGTTTGAAGCTGGTTTTTTTGGTCTTCATGCAGCGTATGGCTGTTCTCTGAGGACTGCTGTAGCAGCTGCTGTTGGTAGACCTGGAGGCTGACCGGCAGAGGAGGGTAGTATTGGTAGGTAGCTAACAGAGAAGTGGAAAGCATTTCCATCCCCTAGTTGTGATTGTCTGAGGGCATGCAATCATCAGTTGGCTGGTGGTTTGCTTCTGTCTCCTTATTTCCCTGAAAGGTATTAACTGCATTCTGCTACCAATTATTTCAGCACAAAATGCATGACTTGTGCTTGTTTTAACTGGGGGAGACTGCCTGGCAACTAATGGTGGAAACTTGTCTGTGTTGATAGCCTGCCCGTGGATGTATTCCTCCCGCAGTATTTTTGTATTCATAATGTGGAACTGATCACTGCCAGCACCTGTGATCATTTCAGGGCTTGGAAAACACAGAACACAAAATATACCCTAATGAACAAGGTTTCTGTCTCTGTTTTTCATTTCTCTGTGAAAAACAGAAAGAACTTAATCTCTGCCCTGCGTAGCTCTGTGCGTTTGGAATGCCACCTATTGTTCGGCGTAACAAGATTTGCTACCATTTCCCTGCCTCCTTATCGGCATCTGTTGTCTGCAGGTCTCTATTGTCTTAGTCTGAAATCCACATCTCAAGGTCCTGCTCCTTTTGTTTTTGTTTTTTTTTCCTCTCTTCTTCCTTGCTTTCCACTCTTGCCTGTTTAAAATGTTTTCTTGGAAGACATCTCAGCTGCTCCGAAAGAAAAGCTTCCCTTGGGCTGCTGCTGAGTTCATCTCTCCTCTCAAAAGGGAAGAAAGAAATCCAGATAATGCAGAGAGGCGTGCAGGCAAGTCACTGACATTATCAGCAGATGTTTCTGTTTCCTCTTTCCAGGTTCTGTCCTTTCTAAGTACTACCTTAAAGAAACAAAGGAAAAACATGTGAAGGGGAAAAGAGAAGAAAGTGAATGAGAGGAGATACAGGTAGCTGGCTCCCTGCAATCGTAATGAGCGAGTGTCTGCTGTATCTTGGCCCTCTGCATTCTGTAAAGTGCCCAGCCAGTGCTTTAGTGATGTCCTTGAACTGGGCCCCAGGATGCTGTAGCTCTCTGAAATAATTTCTAGTTTACTCTAGATCATCATCACATCACATCTTCAGCACTAAATCAACTCTACGTGAGCCTGTTAATTGGTTTTGTCCTTCTTCACTTCAGCACTCAGTAAATCCTTCTCCAAACAACTGATCATTACTTTTCTGGTGCCTGTCTCAGTAAGTTTGTTCTCACACAGAAGCCTGTCCTTGTACGCAGACATCCACGCTCATGAGTGTAGCCTCCCCTTTGAATGTGCTGCCTGGGTACCCTCCTATTGTTGCAGCGAATCTCCATCACTCCTTTGCCCTGCCCTTTGCATGTGAGGCTCTCACCATTACTGCCCTGGGCTGACCCAAAGTGTGGTCTGTGAGCCACCAGTACCCGATGGAGTTTCTGGTGCTCTGGAGGGATTGACATAGAGTTTTTGTCCCTGCTGCATTTCTGTGAAGGGAAGACCAAGGCTGCCATCTCCCTTGGCCTCTTCCTTCTTTCTGCCTGCCTTTGCCCTGGCATCTGTCTGCTCTGCTGCTGAACAAGTCAGGCTGTTTGACATCTTTTGTTCTTCATTTCAAACCAGCACAGTGGATTTCTCCAGTAAAGATCTTAACTGCATGTCAAGACCTCTTTCTCCAGAGCATAGAGAGCTTGCCCCTTTGCCTTGGCACCCTGGAATCTCAGTGTACCCTGGTCACTTCCTCTTGTGGCTTCTAAAACACACCTTGGGCTTTTCCTGGACCCATGCTGGTAGTCCCTTATCAGCTCTTACCAGGGAGGCAAGACTGTCATTTTGCAGACCTGGAAACTTCAGCCTGTTCCTCCTCAACAGCAAAGTGTAGTCAGTGGCAGAGCTTCTCTCCCCGCACTCCTGCCCTGCCAACCCTACCTAATGAGGACAGAAGTCCTTGCAAAGGATGTGGTGTGAAGTGGAAATCTGGTTCTGCTGCTTCTCTTATCACTGTCCTCATGGAACAAAAGGACTCTTACTCTGCACCTCACCCTTGCCTGCTACCCAGGCTGTGTTACCAACTCATCCTTAATAATAGTTCTCATTTACTGCTTATTGCAGGAGAGAGACGTCTCTGTGGCATGAAAACTCCCTTTCAGACTGCCTTCTGGCAGAGGGTGTTGGCAAGCAACTGGGAGGAGAAGGGGTTAGGATTGGTAGGTTGGTGGTCATGAAGGGGGTAGATCAGCCTTGTGAATCAGAGGATGGGACTTTACCCCCCCTTGCTGCAGGCTCCTTGGTCATTTTGGGCAGACAGTTGTTCTCACCTAGCTCACTCGGGTGATACTGTGCTGATTTCATTAGTGTTTGGCAATTATTTGGAAATCCTGAGGCTGAAGTAGTGGAGAAGGGAGAAGTTTTGTCAGTTACTGGGTAACTGTGCCACGGTGAGATGCATTTGCTGGAGGGGGAACCGTTGCAGAGCTGCTGCAGCAGGCTGCTGGAAAGCTCTGCTTGCTCAACTGCTGAGTGTTTACAGTTTCTGTCGGGCCACTTGGAGGATTATGTAGCACTAAATACAGGGACCAGTGGAAGAATTTGTAAGACTACTTTCCCAGCACTGCTCCCCAGAGCCCTCAGTTCCTGGGCCACGTGAGTAACATTCCCACTCCTCTGTCCAAGCCCAATGTTATGTTTTTAATTTATTTTAGGTATCCAAGGAATGCTGTCTCCAGTATTCAGAGAGCTAAATCGGATGTGAGACACAAATGCACCAGAGAAGCTTATCAGAGAAACAGGCTGGGCACGAAGCCTACATAAACAGCCATAAATTTTTCTCTTTGAGATGACAGGACCCGGGAGGCCTGGCCAGTGATAGCTGCAGTAGGCTGTCCCTGGGCACCAAGGAAAGTGCTTTGGTGACCCCCTGGTATTCGACAGGAGATGAATCTTCTGCTTGCTTATTTGCCGCTAGAGGATGGCCAGCTTGGTTCTTGTAAATGAACTTGGGCAAGTCACTTTCTGGAGCTGCTTCCCAGTAGTGGGTGCTTTCTCCTGGCCTTGGACTTCCCAGGAAATTTTAGTTTGGTTTTAACTCTGGCAGCAAAGAATTCTTCTTCCCAACCACTCTTCTCTGCCTCTCTCCCTCAGAACAGAGCACAGGAAGAAACTCAGTTTAATCTCAGCCAGGCAACAGATCTCCCCCCCCCAACTTCCAATAAATATTTCATTTCCTGAAATACCCTGCCTTTGACCAGAACTTCTGCTGGGGCTCTTCAGATTGATCAGTACTTGTGCCCAAATCCAGTTTCAGTTAGTGATGAAATGATTCTGCCGGTGTGGAGAGCAGCATCATGAAGTCAACCAGGTTGGAAGAGACCTCCAAGCTCATCCAGTCCAAGCTAGCACCCACCCCTGTCCAGTCAACTAAGTGCCAGGCTTTGTCTGAGCACCTCCAGGGACGGCAACTCCACCACCTCCCTGGGCAGCCCATTCCAATGCCAATCACTCTGTCTGGGAACAACTTCTGACATCCAGCCTAGACCTCCCCTGGCACAGCTTGGGACTGTCCCTCCTTCTTCTATTGCTGCTTGCCTGGCAGCAGAGGCCAACCCCGCCTGGCTGCAGCCTCCCTTCAAGGCAGCTGCAGACAGCAATGAGCTCTGCCCTGAGCCTCCTCTGCTGCAGGCTGCACACCCCCAGCTCCCTCAGCCTCTCCTCACAGGGCTGTGCTCCAGGCCCCTCCCCAGCCTTGCTGCCCTTCTCTGGACACCTTCCAGCACCTCAACATCTCTCTTGAATTGAGGAGCCCAGAACTGGACACAGCACTCAAGGTGTGGCCTGAGCAGTGCTGAGCACAGGGGCAGAAGAACCTCCCTTGTCCTGCTGCCCACACTGCTCCTGAGCCAGCCCAGGATGCCATTGGCTCTGCTGCCCACCTAGGCACACTGCTGGTTCATGCTCAGCTATTCTCTACCAGTGCCCCCAGGTCCCTGTCTGCCTGGCTGCTCTTAGCTGGGCAGCAGGAACCTGGTCCCATCACACTGAAGTAAGTAGTGGGGTGGAGTGATTTGCCCTAGGGGAGCTCATTCCTTGTCCATGTCTGAAAGGGAGTAATGTTGCAGTACAGCTTTGGTTGTGAACACCACACCAGACGTGTTCTACCAGTGCACACTTGCTGGTTCTGTTAATTGTACCTGTGCAGAGTGAACAGCAGCTGGCTCAATGCACATTTAAAAGCAGGACTGGATTTAGCAGTCATTTCTCATTACTGACTGCTGTGTCTCAGTGGTTGTCCATCAGTGTGTTTTAAGACATGAAGTCTGGTGTTTCCTCATGTTAGATTGGCTGTGTTCATAGAGCCACAGTCCTGCCTCGGCTGGCTGCGTGGGCACTCAGTGCTGTCACTCTTCCAGCTGCACTCCCTGCAGAATGTTTCCTGGAAATAATGCAGATAGGTGATTTGGGTGAGTCAGAGGATTGCCAGCTGTAGGAACCACAACCTTGCAAATTCAGACCCAGGGAAACAAATTGCTGAGTCAGTATTGACAGTCCAGTGGTCTCTAGAGCAGCACACCCCAAAGTGGTGCACCCACACCCTAGAGAGTGTTCAAGATTCGTAGCATCATAAAAAGGTTTGGGTTGGAAGGGACCTTCAGGACCATCCAGTTCCAACCCCCTTGCTACAGGCAGGGACACCTCCTGCCAGCCTAGGTTGCTCAAGGCCTCATCCAACCTGGCCTTGAACACCTCCAGGACATCCACAGCATCCCTGGGCAGCCTGTGCCAGTGTCTGCCCATTCTCACTGTCAAGAATTTCTTTTTTAATATCCAGTCTAGATGATCCACTGGGGTGCAAGAAGGAAATACTTAAGTGGTGAATGTATATTGGAGTTGCTCAAAGATGGAGCAAGAAAATTCTCAGAAGTGTTTTACTGATAGGGGATCATGATCAAACCCAGCTGAGAGAGCACTGTCCTAGAGGAGGGAAGCCCAAAGAAGACACAGCCCCTAGGACTTGCTTGCTGTTCCTACAAGTTACTGGACAAAGGAGTGTGTGTGTGCTTAGGGAAATGAGGGTGGAAGCCATCCACTGAAACTCTTCAGAAGGCATGTAGGTGAGAGGCAGAGACAATGTGCTCTAAGCCTCAGCTTTGAACAGATGTTGATTTCTTGCCCTGCTTCAGTTCTAGAGCCACAGCATCCCTGTTGTTCCAACTACTCTTCTTCAGGCTCTGCTGCGTGAGGCTGGATCAAGTAAAGCAGCCAGTGGCTAATATCTCTGTCCTGTGGTGCTTGGATGGTGGCGGTGAGGATAGTTTAGTGGACAGGCAGAGGTGGCACATCAGGGATCCTGACACCTGCACTTCAGACCTCAAGGAGATTCCAGCTGGATGGGAAGTCCTCCCCTTCCAGTGAAGTTCTGCC
Source organism: Pogoniulus pusillus (assembly GCF_015220805.1). Lineage (NCBI taxonomy): Eukaryota > Metazoa > Chordata > Aves > Piciformes > Lybiidae > Pogoniulus > Pogoniulus pusillus. The sequence goes on along the minus strand of NC_087283.1, from coordinate 1,213,886 downwards.
ACTGGTTACATGCAGTTTAGAGTGATTAACTCGGGGGTGACAGCAGCCAATGGAGGCTGTGGTTTGTGTTTTTGCATCTGCTATAGAGCTGCGTTCCCACCTAGCTCAGATGTTGAGCTGGTGAACAGGGTGTGTGAAAACAGAAAACCAGGGCAAAGTCAAAAGGAGGAATAACCAAGTTTGATAAGAGCATGGCTGAAAGCAGTGGTTTTCATTGTCTTAGTCACCACTGGCTGCAGTGGTGAGCTGATGTCTCATGCTGGGCAGGGGAGAGAGGAAGGAAGTGGATTTAGTGGAAAATTGATTGCATCTACTTGGGCTCTTTCCAGCTGAATCCTGAGTTAAGTACATTCATCCTGAACTAATCATTGAGGAGAATTGGCTGAAATCTCACATACTTCTTAAAAGGAAAGCTAAGCACTAAAAGGAACAATATCCTTGTTGTACCTGGGAGCCAAAAGATGTGAGTGCACCATCAGGAGTCCTACCTATTCAGCTCTCTGTCTTGGACCTGTCTTGTGGTTGTCGTTCTAGTGTCGTTCTAGAATACTGTGGTCAGTCCACTGCAAAGCATCCAGGACAGGCTCACTGGGAGGGCTGATTTCTGGTCATGTTTCAGATTGGCTGGGTAGGCCCCGGCTCATTCCATTAATTCAGTGCAACAGTAATGTTCAGTTTTCATTTGTCTGCAGCGAAGCAGACTGGGATATTGTCTACAAACAAGGTTTTGATCAAAGTTACACAGAGTAAGTCTGAAGTAGCATTAGTAACATCAGTAACAATCAGTTCAGCAAGGTGAGCAAGAGTTGTCTCTCTGTGCAGTGCTCGCAGACTTACTGCTGCACGGTGGAAACCCAAAGAATGCCCTTCAGACCTGGCAGAATATTTAATCCTCTCCCATCCCAGGAATTTCAGGGCTCTTCTCCCCTCTGTGCTAGCTGTTAGAAGCTTTCTTAACACATCTGGTCCCGAGGACCATTCCCCAGCATACTCTTCCACGAAGGGGAAAGTCAGAGCAGCTGCTCAGGATGCCATCCCTGGGTGCTGTGGATCTCAGCAGCCTGGCTTTGCTGTCAGGGTTCCTTTAAGGGAGGGAGGACTGCGCACTCCCAGCTCGACTTCAGAAGCGCCTGGGTGCCATCGGTGCTGGCTGCTGAGCACTTTCTGGCTGTGACTCAGAGGGAGCACTGCTGGTGGGTTGAGGTGCAGCAGCAGCACCCTTTGGTGCTGCTCACACCGAGGTGCTGACACACGCAGTGCTACTGGCGGGAAGAAAGTGAACTGTTCTCTGCAAATCCATTCTTGTTTTTCTGGGGCAGTGCAGAAGGCAGTTCAGGGAAGTGTCTCATCTCCCTCGAGGCTGCCTTGCATGTTGTCACAGGACCCAGCTGTGTCCACTCCTTCTGTTCAACATACCTTCTGTATAGCCTTAGGAGAGAAGGTGATGTTGCAGAGCTGACGGTCAGCAGCCTGACATGCCAGCTGCTAGGCAGAATGCTGATACCTGCTTCAGAGCCAGGCTAACCTATGACTTGGAGCTGAGGCTGAACTAGAACGAGGGAGAGAATAAGGGCTTGCAAGAGAGAACTTGGTAGCAGTCATGAGAGGTCCGAAGTGCCCTCTATTCAATGAGTTTACTTTGGTTTTGCTGGTTAAGTATGTCAGGTGGAGTCTCCGGTGGAATTTTACCCCATGTTGAATGTTCAGATGTCAGTAGGGACCAAACGGCTTGGGGGGGTTGCCCTTCCCTCCCCCCTTTTGTTTTTTTAACTCTTCTTTTAGTCTTAGTGGAACAGGGTGGCTGCTGCTTTTGGATGCATTGCCACAGAAATTAGCACCCCTTCATCTGCTCATTAACTTCAGTCAGTGCAAAGCTGGATGGCTTGGTCGTGTCTCCTGCAGAGAGCTCACACGTGCAGTACGAATGTTGTTGAGCAGAGGACTATCACTTCCACTTAAACTTGCCCACTTCTCTGTTGCCCAAAGGAGACCTGATCAGGGCCTAAAAAAGCTGCTGAATTAAAAATACCAGTTGTGCCTGTGATCTGCATCCTGCTCATTTCCAGTTGAAGACTGAGGTTTCAGGCTTCCACTTACAAAGCTCTTCTCTAGTCTGGTGGTGACTGCAGAGGCTGCTTTGTTCTTCAGAATGCAACAGAAGCTTGAGATCAGCGGAGATTTAAAACAAACAAAAGGGAATGCTTCATACAAGGCATAATGAAATTGTGGAGCTCAGCTGCCATAGGGACGGCGTGGAGGCCAAAAGTATAAATGATCTCATGGAGGAATTAGACAAATTAAAGAAGGATTGGTCCAGTGAGGCTATTAAACATAATAGTTATGATGCAACCTGCGGTGCAGGAAGACCTTAAGTGCTGGCTGTTGGAAGCCAGAGGTTGTTCTTGGGAACAGATCAATCTGTGTGAGCCCTATTTCTAATGCTTTTTCCCACTGAGCTTCCACTCTTGGCCAGAGCTGGAGACAGGGTACCGTGCTAGATGGATGCTTCTTGCTGCCACTATGGTGACTCTTACTGGAGCCCAAGTGACAACCACCCACCTCACTGCATGGGCAGCAGCCAGCAAGGCTGCTGGAAAGTCTGCATCTTGCAGAGGCAGGAAGGCTTGGGGCTGCAGCTTGGGGATGGATTGATTTTGCTGCAGAATGGGCTGGCACTGGGGCCCTAGGGTAGTGCGATAGGACAAGTACTCTTCTAAGACGTGACTTAAAGGCAGCAGCTGGCAAAGCAGCACTCTGTGCTGAGACCAAGCAGAGTCTGTGATGGAATGATGAAAGCTGCCCAGAGCAGAAGCTACTTTGGGGGAGAAGCTGTGTCCCCTTCCCTCCCAGCTAGCTGAGCAGTGGGGAGGCCTCTCATGGTTTGTACCCAGTGGTCTGTGTTGCTGTGTGGAAAAAACATCTTAAGTATGTTGAAGCTTTATCTCACATTTCTCTGTTAGGTTATTAAGAACTGTATCTTAAGAGAGATGTTAATAGATCGGCCCAAAATAGCTGTGAGATGGATGTATTTCTGGTTTTAAATACCTGCTTTCCTTATATAAGTTTTTACAAACTCCTTTTCAACATAAATTCTTCTGTTGGAGCTTCCTGGAAATCATTTTATGCCTTAGCTCTGAAATTGATGGGTGGTGTGGGATAGAATAAATACATAAGTGAGAGAGAAAGGAAACATCTGCCAGTTGTAACTTCTGCAAATTCGATGGGAGTTTGCTGAGTTTCTAACGTGGGCTGCACAGGAACGCTTTGCCCCAGTGCCAGAGATCTTCTTGTCCCTGCAGCATTCAGTAACCTTTTGGTTAAATAACCTGACTGAGGAGTGGGAGAGGAGAGAATTCCACACTAGAGTAAACAGGGCACAGAGATTATGGATACCCTGCCAAGAAAGATGGGGCTTTCCAGCCAGGTAACAAAAGATGTTAGCTATCTGTCTACATAATCCTGCTGGAGACTGACAGTTGAAGTCATGCGGCTAGGCTGGGGCAGAAGTGTACCCTTCATGTCCTCTCGCCCTGAGCCTGAGCTCTCTGGCTTCGGTGTGAATGCTGCAGAGCGTCAGAGCAGGGCAGGTTACCTGCCTCAGAGCAGAGATGCCAGCGGGTTGGCAGCAGAGGCAGGCTCTCTGGAGCTATTTCCTTCGGTGTGAGAGCTGACACAAGGCAAACTCCTAGGGAAGGTAATGAAGTTCTTCGTTTTGACATTGTGGCAGGTTAAGGTAAACTGCAGAGGAAAGTGTAGCGTTTACCCTGGGCTGCAGAGGTCAGAATGACAAAGTGCCTTGTTTTCATCTGGATTTTGGCACACGTTAGTGACTGCATAGCAAAGACAGACCCCTTTCTGGCAAAGACGGCACCTTGGGGCGGGTCTGCGGCTTGTGTAAGTGGTGGTGAATTCAGCGCTGCCGCCACGGTTTGCACCGGGTGCAGGTTCGGCTTTGCACGGTGGCGGGCAGCGTGTGGTGCTGGCACGCCTGTGCGGCAGGAGCTGGCTCTGCGCTGGAGCGGGGGCACAGAGCGGAGAGCGGCGCAGGGCCTGGCCGACAGCCCAGGCGTGGGAATGGTGGTGGTGTGGTACAAGGGTGCGCTTGTGAGCGACCCGAGGAGAGCCAGGCAGCAGGAGGAAAAAGAGTTAGCTGCCATCTGCCTCTCCGGGACAGATCAGCTTGAGATAGAGAAGGGGAATGAATGCTGACTGTGTGGGCACAGCGAATTCGCGCTGGAAGGCTGGCACCGAGTGTGCAAATGCGAGCGAGCAGAGGAACTGAACCGGCGGAGGGGCAGGCAGTTACAGGCTGAAGCAGCAGTTCGGTTCAGGTGATAACATAAGTTGCCATGCAGAGCCCTTTCTGCCCTTTCCCCGCGTCCCTGCTTTTTGCAGAGCAAACCTCCCGGCCGCTCCCAAGCGTTCGTTCGTCTCTGCTGTGTCTGCCTACCTGATGGTAATGTTTGATTCAATTTGTTCACAGGCTCTGAATACTCTTTCCTGAAAGAATCGCATGTAAAGGGAGAAAACAATACACATCCTGTACTCCACCTTCACAGGCCTCTAGCATACGATGCCACCTTTTGTTTGCAGGAGTTTAAATTTCAAATAAAATCCCAGCATTCTTTAGGGGAAAAAAAAAAGGCAAGGGCCTCTCCCCTGCTTAGATTGTCAAATCCCAGACTAGCCCGGAATTGAATAGACCAAGTCAGTGACCTCAGGCAGAAAGAATGTTGGTTATTTACGTAGGGCTTCTGCTATTTTAGCAGCAAACCTTTTCTTCTGAAAGGACAATGTATACTGTTTTGTGTTTACGGCCGAGTAAAAAGCTTGTACATTTGAGATTTGCATGGTAATGGCCTCGTAACTCCATATACAGCATCCTCACCGGCGGCAGCGCAGGGCTCGGCTTTGTCTTAGCCCTGCAGAGCTTTCAGAGGCTCTCACAAAAGTTCTCTGAAAACCCCTCCTGAAGATCCAGATGCTTAGAGGTTCGCTTTGGTGGCTTTTCCTTTCTGCCCAGGGTTTTCCCTTCTTTTTTTTCGCCTTTGCAGCCCCCCAAATTCCACGTGCTTGCTTTATGAACTATCAGCCCAGCGCTCAAAATATTTTGATGCATCTCGGGCGGCGGAGCCAGGCAAATGCCCGAGCGGTAATTCACAGCCCAGCGTCTTCCCCGCGGGAATGGCAGGGCTTTACGGGCATTCTGCCCCCTGGACGAGCCTGCGATTCCAAATGGGTTTTAAAGTGTGCCTCTCTCAATAGATCGTAACCATGAGGAGCTATTGTGTGGGCAAAGCACACATTTAGGATCCGATCCTGCATTCCTTAAAGTCAATGGGAGTCTGAGCGTGAAAGGAATGCAGGATTGGGTCCTGAAACAGGGGAGCAAAACTGTGTGCCAGATTGCTTTGAAAAGAAGAATACAGCACATCCACAGTAGCCACTTTTTAGTGTTTCGGGTTTCAAACGGCCGGAGCCTGAGAGAAGTGGCTTCTGCCAACAGGCAGTATCTGCTATTCAAAGGGCTTGGCACCGAGGGGGTTTTCTCTTCTATCTCACCCCCCCGAAAGCTGTAGAAATTCACCCTTCCTTTCACAGAGCCTGAGCGGTTGAGCATTGTGAGGGGGGGACGGGCTGGGGGAGGTGGAGGAAGGATGTTTCTCCCAGCCAAGGCTGGAACTGGAGCGGAGTCCTCCTGGCAGCCTCTGCCCGCTGGGAAGACCCCACACTGCCCTGGCACCAGCCGGGCAGGCTGTGGCTCCCACCTCACCCAGGGGTTGGGCTTCACATAGTGTGGGGGCCTTGTGTGAGGCCCCTGCAGAGGATCACAGGATGCTCTGGGTTGAAAAAGACCTTAAAGCTCTTCAGGTTCCAAGCCCCTGCCATGGGCAGGGACACCTCCCACTGGCCCAGGTTGCCCAAGGCCTCATCCGACCTGGCCTTGAACACCTCCAGGGATGGGGCATGGAGGACAATGGAACAGAAGATTTTACTTCACAGTTACTGAGGGGCTAAAGCAGCCTTGGTGCTCTCTGTTCTCAAGCAGGTGCAGTGACAGGAACCTCACCTAAAGGTAATTTCTCTGTAGATGAGCCAGAGGAAGGGACGGGGACTACAGACCCCCTGAGTGCTAAGGCAATGGTAACAGAAGGGAGTTTCCTCATTTTCCATTGGGGGTGGGGGGCACATCTCTAATTCCCGGCAGATATCCTGTGCCAAGGGAGGGGAAGCAAATATCCTGGATGCAGTTGTCTGAGGCACTTAGTGCTATGGTCTGGTTGACTGGCTAGGGCTGAGTGCTCGGTTGGACTGGATGAGCTTGGAGGTCTCTTCCAATCTGGCCGATTCTACAATCGGTTTTCTCTTCAGCTGCTGGAGGAGCTCCTCAGAGGGCAGGCTGCAGCTTGCACGAAGAGAAGAGCTGCACGGCCTGTGTCAGAGCTGTGTGTCATGGTGGTGTCCACAGGCCTTATGGCACATCCCTTGGGCACTGAGTGCCCCTGCAGGGGCTCAGCAGCAAGCCCTGGCACAGCCTGTGTGCGGCAGGTGGGGTGCAGTAGTGCGTTTGGGAGCTCCCGGCATGTGGGAGCAGCCTTTGGGTGGCTGCTGCAGACCCATTGTGAGTCACAGCAGCCCCAGGCTTGTGCCAGGGGGCCCTGCAGTACAGGGCACCAGGTTTGGCTTGGTCAAGTGTCCCTTTGCACTGAGCAGTGATGGGGCTTGTGTCACAGCTGGGCAGTGGACACACAGAGAGGTTTGCCCAGCCCAAACCACATCATGTCTGTTTTCACTTGTGTGGGACTTTGGGCAATATCTTGGAGTTTTCCTTCCTGCTATGGTAGCAGGGATGTGCTCCACGCCCCTCACCAGCCTTGCTGCCCTTCTCTGGACATGTTCCAGTACCTCAACATCTTTCTTAAATTGAGGGGTTGAGATCCTGTGTGCCTGTTTATGTGTCACTGTAGTCTGAAGGCTTCAAGAGACCATCACTTCTTGAGTGACGTGCTGCCATGAGATGACGTCACATCAGTCGCTGCAGAGATGGTGTCTGAAGCACTTAACAAGCCATTAGGTCCGTGTTTGGCATCACCAGCTAAAACAGAGCTCTGCAGCCCTTTAGGCACTCAGGCATGAAGAGCTGTGCTCACGAAGTTGTGCAAGTTCTGGAGCAAAGCTGTCAGAGTGCAGAGACTGTCAGTGAGTGTCCCCTTCAGCCTCAGCAGAATAAGAAGGAAGAACCCAGTGAGGGAAGCAAAGTGATGTGCTTTTTTCCTCCAGAGAGAGCTGGTACAGAAGGATGCTCTGTGTTTGTGTCACTGCTGTCAGCCAAGCCAGGAGCTCGTGGGTGCCGCTGTGCCAGCAGGGTCAGCGCATGGCTCGAGAAGCCTGCAAAGAGCAGCCACAGCTGCCCCACCTGGTCCTGCCGCAGCACTCACCGTGCTCTTTGCCTCTGCGGGGGCTCTCGGGGACCCTGCTCCCATGCGAGTGGTGGCTGCAGAGCCGAGGTCTGTGCTCTTGTGTGGTCAGACCTACCCTGGCATGTCCTGGTGCTAGCTCGGGCTGTTGAGGCGTTAGTTAGTAGATGTGTCTGACAGATGTCTTACCTTTAGCAGCAGTAACTACAGCTGAGCTCTTCCATTCCGCTCCATGTGGGGGGAGCTGAATTACAATTTCTGACTAAAGCACAGTCCCCTAGTTCCACACAGCTGTAGCATTAGAAATAGCAAGGCCACGAGTAGTCACTCTGCATTTCGTTCCCTCTGACACTAAGCTCTCTTGCGTGTAGTTGCGAGGAGAAGCATATCTGTGGCAGGAGCCCCGGGAGGGCGGGAGGGATGCTGGGGCGTTTGCGGCTCTGTCCCGGGGAAGCAGCAGGCGTTATCTGGGAGGCGAGGCTGCGGCTGCAGCATTCTCATTTTGTCAGAGGGGAACTGTTTGTTTTTCAGGAGCATCAGGCACGGAGACAATGCAGGCTTCTCACACGGACTTGCTTACGTTACGCTAGGAGTAAACTGCGATTGTTACCCGACGGCTGCGTGGATTCAATCATCGAAGTACTGAAAATATTATAATAGTGCCTGGCACTTTGCAGCTTCAAAGCGCTGCCAGCAGCAGTCAGGTCTAAGCACCGTGCCGGGGCAGTCAGACATTGCTATCTCGAGTCCTGCGGAGGCAGGGCTGGGGGGTGTTAGCCCTCGACGTGGTTGCATCATCCCATGTGAGACCAGAACCCCCCCACTGAAGGCTTGATAAACTCAGCTCCTTATAGGCAAATAACTCACTGCCAGCAGCGGCAGGGAAGGTTTTGAAGATGCTTTCCAGGCTGGTGGGGAGAGGGCAGGACATTTCAGTGCTCTTTTGGAGCAGCTGCTCAGGACCCTAAAACCTGCTCTGATGCATGTTTCATTTTGTGAGGGCCTGAAGCAGCTTTTGGAACAGTGGTGTAAAAAGCTTTGCTCTGTTCTGGCTTCCTGGCTGATGTGTTTTCACCACCTGGAAAAGTGTTGTGGAGACTGGAGAGAGTTAATTGTGGCCAGCCTGTGTCAAGCACAGGTCGTTTTTCCTTTTACAGGTTAGACCTTTGAGTTGAGTCCTTCGCTAAAGCAGCGTCTCTGCCATTTGTTTCTTTGGGGCTTGCAGCACGCAGGGGATAAGCATGGTGCAGGCAGGACACCAGAGTCTCAAACTGGCTAAATGTGAAAACTGATGTTAAAAGTTTAGAGCTGATTCTGATACTTTTATTTGTGTTAAGTTCCAAAGCCTGCACGCAGGTGGATGCTTGTCATGTTGGATGCAAACAGCAGGTGTGATCATTTCTTTGGACAGAGCCATCTCCAAGTTGCATTTTATTACCTTCTACATTACCTACATGGATTTTTATTCTGTGTTGGAGCATTTGCAGAATCTTTGCTTCCCACCTCAGGTGGTGGAACTGACCCCTGCCTGGCACTCACTGCCCCACTGATGTGTGAGTGTGGGTCAGGCTCTGAAAAGGTTGCTCACAACAAGCATTTGCTGTCACCTTGGGTGCTTCAGGAGCACTCAGGGCAAAAAGAGCTAGGGTTAGGAGCCTGAAGGCTGTGTGCTTCTGTCCTGTCCTGTGGTTCTCTTCTGGTTGTGTGCAGAACAGAGCACATTCCAGAGCAAAACTGGCCTAACAGGGTGGATGTGCCAGGGCGGGTACCCAACAGAAGGAGCAAAGCAGCATGGTGCACGTGGAACCCCCTCACTGCAAACTCTGTGCCAGGCTGTTCATTGTCAGGAGCTGTGGGTGAGCTGCATCAGGGTCTGTCACAAACCCTAGACTTTCTTGTTTCAGTACCGTGAATGCAAATAGGAGCCTGGGCTTGGCTGCACTCAGTCCTGCAGAGGAGAGCCAAGCAGCAGGTTCAGCGGCCCAGCTGGCAGCATGATGGTACCTGGTCTAGCTGGCCAGGCACTTGGCTCAGCTGGCTAAAGCAACACAGGGGGGGTTTAACCTGTCATCTCTGCCTGGCAGACAACACTAGGCTATGGCTGCACAGAGCAGGCTGGTGCTGTGCAGGGCCCTACTTCCTCCAGGACCTAGAGTGGTGAAACCCCCTTGCCCAGTACAGTCAGGTGTGGGGGCAGGCACCCTAATCTCCAGGCTCTGCGCCCGCCTTGCCCTGGGGGGTACCAGTGCTGCATCTCCCTGAGCTTTGGATCTCTCTGCCTGCAGATGCCTCTCGGTTGCAGTTTGTGGTGCCCAGTCAGGCACAGTGTGGTGTCTGAGTGTGTGGAGTGCTGTCACTCAGCAGGCCCTTCTGGAGGGCAAACGGAACATGTGTTTTTGCCTTCATTTCCCAGCCAATATAGTGCAGCCAGGGCTATTGGTGCTGTGACTTGCTGTTTCTTGTGAAGTTCTGCTAAGGTCTGTCAGTCTTATTCGTGATGCTAATAATTATGATGTGAGTAAGCTGCTTGCCTCCTTTATGAGTTGAGGCAAGTTGGCTCCCTAATAGGAGGCTTGTTTGTTGTTTTTAAGCTGGAAAATGGTATTTTTCCTCAGTTTGGAAAGGTGTTGCTCTGAGTGCTGTGTGTGTTTTTCCCATGGAATAGAGGCCAGCCCTCTCTATTCAGCCAGCAGGCTGTGGGCAGCGACCAAGGGCTCCCAAGCTGTGCAGTGGCTGAGCTGGAGGCTCTCGGCTTTGCTGCGCTGGTGAAGTGGTTTCACGTCGCAGGGCAGTCGGCTAGCAAACCTATCTGATAACCTAAGTGCCTTCGAGAGCCAGCCCAAAACACTGGGCTTGCCTCCTTGCCTTGGGTCACGGGCTTCCCGCTCCTGCCCAGCCTGGGAAAGCCCTGACCCTGCTGCCTTCGGGCAGCGCTGCTGTGCCAAGGAAGCAACAGGATGTGTGGGTCCTCGTGCACCTTCCGCAGCGCCTCAGGAGATGCTGACGCCAGCCCGCATCAGGGCGTTCCTTCCCTGCAGAGATCTTTCCAGCAAGGGAGGTCAGAATTTGTCCCTAATTATCTCTGCTGCCTCTAACCATAATGAGGGTGTGGTGAAGGTGATGGCCAGCACTTCTCCACCTGAGAGGAAGCGCCCCAGCTCTGCACTGCTGCTGTGTGTCAGCAGGGTGGAAGTGCTGCATCAGCACGTCCAGGACAAGTCCCTGTTAAGCCTGCAGCCACTCCGTTTCCACCATCTAAAGACAAGACAAGTTGTGTATCAAGGCAGGGGCTGACAGAGCCAGCATGGCCTTCAGAAAACCAGTGCCTTCTGTTTTTCCCTCTTCCATTTACCATTGCTTCACCTTTCACTGAAGAGGTTTAAAGACAGCTTGGATGAGCAGGAGGGAAGAACTAGAGGTGTTAGTCAAAAGAGGTCCTGTGACCTCCTGGTTGCTGTCCCAGCCCTGTGCCTGGTTCGTGACTCTCACTTTTACCTGAGAGTCTCAGAGGAAATGGTATAGTCTCAGTGCCTCGGCCATGCCATCAGGTTCCTGATCCCAGAGCTACCAAGCAGCTGGAAAGACAAACAAGAGCTGGCTCCACCTACCAGCAGTATGGAGACAGCAGCCCGTGAGATCCACAGCCCAAGAATGCGCACACAAAAGAAGCATTTCCCTCGGCCACCGCAGTAAAACCACCAGACAACCACATGCAGCATGTGATTTCCCCAAAGCATCAGCCCAGATCCCGACTTCTTTGTGCCACACAGTTTCCCAGGATCAGATCACAGTGGCAACGTAGAAAAGGCACTTTGAGGCACTGCAAATTAGCCATATTTTCCTAAGTGCTGTTTATGGAAAGTGTGGAGAGTGCTCCTGCTCCTCTGCGCCTGCCCAGCTGGCCCAGCTGCTGGCCCTCAGCTTCCAACCCTCTGCAGAGATCAGGGGAGTTTGTGGTGGAGCTGCTCTGCCTCGGCAGGAGACACCCAGCCTTACCCTGTGGAGCAAAAGCTTCAGCAGTCACCTGGGAGAGGTCATCTCTTGACCTGTAAATACAAAGCCTCTTGCCCTCTTCCTTGCACTGGTAATGGCAGCTGGCACGCAGCCCATAGTGGGCACCATGCCATCTGCTTGCCAAGGCTGCAAATGGCTTGAGAGAGCACCCAAACGTTTGGGAGCTTTGGGCAGTGGGACTCTGGCGTAGAGCAGGGATGGAGTGAGGCAGGATGAGTGCAGTTTTCCTTCTCCATCTCTGGTTTTGCACGTTGATGTCCAGGAGCTGCTCTGCTGTAAGACAGATCTCCTGGGCTCTATCAGAAAACAGTTTGGGCTCAGTGGTTTTTGAATTGCTGGGTTTAGTCCTTTCTTCTGGGGCTGTGTGGAGTCCGTTGTGCATTTCTGAGCTGTGAAGGGAGCCGTCAGTCAAGGATGATCACAGGCTGTGGCAGTAGAGTTCCTCCAGCGCTAATGAAACAGCAGCTGTTCAGACGTGGAAATGCAGTCTCGTTTTGCGTTACTTTGCTGCTCTCCCCTCCGTACTGGTGTGCCTCCTGCTGCTTTGGTGTCACAGGGGGTGGCTGCTGTGGCACTGATAAATGCAGTCACGTTTTGACAGGTGACAGGCACATCCATATGCAGCATCCCTTGTGTGGCCCTTCGGAGACAAGTGCGTTGCTGCTGTCGATGGCAGTGGATGTGCATCTGCTGCCATGTCACCTGCTAAGAAAATTGTCTCCATTTATAAACTGTCCTTCCCTCCCCCCAAAAATAATCATTGTAGGGGGCTGGATTTCAGATTTTCCAGAAATTGGTATCAGGTGGACTTGCACTTAGAGATAACGTTTTGTTGATGAGCAATTCCTTACAGTGAGGGTGGGCAGACACTGTAACAGGTTGCCCAGGGAGGTTGTGGATGCCCCCTCCCTGGAGGTGTTCAGGGTCAGGTTGGATGGGGCCTTGAGCGACCTGGGCTAGTGGGAAGTGTCCTCACCCATGGCAGGGAGGTTGGAACTGGATGAGCTTGAGGGTCCCTTCCAGCCCAAACCATTCTCTGATTCTGTGAATGGGGTAAGGTAGGATGGAGCTGAGAGGTTAACCCTGACTTGTGGAACCTCTGAGGAGGAGTGGGCCAGGACTTGGCCGTGCAGGCAGGAGCAGCAGGGTGAGCTTTTCACTTTGCATGCTGACCCACAGGGACTGGGCTGGAGCAGGCTGTTCTGACAGTTCTGTGTTTCAACAGGGAGAAGACTGCGAGGAAAAGCGTTCTACAATGTCAATGGCAAGGTGTACTGTGAAGAAGACTTCCTAGTAAGTAAGATTTCAGGCAATTCTTAGTTGCTTTTAAGTGAAATGGTTCTGCTCTAACGGCTGGTTTGCTTTAAGAGATGGTTTAGCCACCTGGGGCTTCCTGGAGTGCTGGCACCAGGGAGCAGTCACCACGATCTCCATAAAGGCAGGATCAGGTCCTTGGTTTGGAGGGGTGGCTACGAAACTGAGCACGTAACTGTCCAGAAGCCATCACAGAGTGTAAATTAGGAGGATAAACAGTGGAGCTGCTCGAGTCCGGGGCTTGAATTGCAGCCACGGGGCCTCGCCTGCCAAGCTGGAGCTGGAAGCCAAACATCTGGGGAATACCAAGGCTAGCAGGAGGGAGCCGTCCCCGGCCGGCGCACGTCAGCGCTCCGCACAATGTTGCTTTGTTGCAGGCGCGGCTTTAATCGGCGCAAGGCTCGCCCTGATGTGGGGCTGCATTGTGAGGAGCTGAAAACTCCTGGCCACGGAGGAGCAACTAATTTTCTCTCCTCCATGTGCCCAGAGGTTTTGTAAATGCTTTGCTTTAATAGAGACTGAGTCAGGAAGAGAGAAACGAAGGCTGTTGCTGAGCCGCGTTGTTCGCAGATGAAATGTTTGTGCAATTAAGGGCGAGGGCTGCGCGACGCAGGCAGAACGAGCTGATAAGTGGCAGACCATTTATAATTAAGACGGAGAGGACAGCGTGGCTGGAAATAGAAATTAGAGAGGAATGAGCTATTTTGGCTGAGGGGGTGGTGGGTTGGAGAATCAGTGTGCTGAAGTTCCACCTGCTTTATTTATCGAAATCCCAAGCGCTTAGACGCTTGAGTCTCCCATCGCTAACAACCCTGTGGCCGTGCTTTTTGCAGAGGAATTGCTCAGAGCCTATCCCACAGCAAAACGGCTCCTGGCAGTTGAGAAGTGTGCAAGTGCATTTCTCATCAGTGCGCTCCGTAACAGTGATGGAAGTGTCCGAAACAGAAGCCACCTTTGCCTTCAGGTGCTACGCACTCTGCTCTCCGCCCGCCGCAGCTGGCGCCGATGGGAAGGAGCAAATTGTGCTTAGCGTGGAAATTAAGTTTCTCGCTGAAATCTGTTTCACTTGCATTTTGGGGAGAAAATTGTCTTTTCTCTAATGACCTTTTCTCTCCAGCTTTTTTCGCCTCTCCTGTGTTTCTGCAGAAGCACAAGGAGAAGGAGAAGAGGTGGAGCATGAGATGGAGAGGCTCAAACCTTTGACATTTTTAACTCTTGGAATGCACTTTCCCCGTGGTCAGCACCTTGTGTCCAGATTGAGTGCCGTGGTTGTTACTGACTTGTAATTTCAGCCGGGTTGGGAGAATTCTAACTCTAAAAATTCTGTTTTCAAGGGATGTGATTCTTTAGCTCTTAGACACGTTCTGCAGTAGGACTTTGAACGGAGGAACTCACAGTGATTTTCTCAAGGAACTTGAGGTTAAGGATCTGATAGGAATAAATGTCTGCATGGGAGGGAACTGCTGGGATGTTTAAGGCACAGATTTAGAAGTCCAAGCCTCCTAGAGGTGTGTTTCAGCAGATTCCGTTGCACAGGGATGGGAGAAAAGCCTATCAGGGGCCTCAAAACTCAGCAGAACTCAAATGATTGCATTGTCCCTGCCCATGATAAGCTACCTGCTTCATCTTCTACCTACAGTTCCTCTTCTCTTGGCTTCCCCGCAGTGAACATATAGCTCCAGTGCTAGCAACTGCCTTGTTTCCTTAATAAAATGAAACCAGCTTTGCCTATTTTAGAGTTCTGTGGAGGGAGAAAGCTTAGAGCTGTTCTCAAAATCAGAGGAAAAGGCTACAAAGAAGCAATTTAAAAGGAAATCATTTGAACTGCTTCATATTCCCAGGTTTTGCTCCTAACCACTTGGGTACTCCAGCTGGCTCTAAAAGGAGGCTTTTTCAGTACAGAGCAGAGAGCCAGACGCCTCTTCTGTGTAACTGAGGATTTCAGTCTCCTGGTGGCTGATATGTGACACCTCACCCAGGCCAGATCACCTCTTTCTCTTTATCAAAGGCGATGGGTGGAGTTCACTGCAATATTATGTACGGTCCTGGAAGCCAAGACCTTGAGAGAAGCCGTTCTCAGATCCTCATAAATGGTTGGCACCTGCCGTAAGAGCAGCACTCGCTCTCCTTGGCTGAGCTGCCGCTGTGAGGCTGTGGCCCTCCCACTCTAGAAGCAGTTGCACTTCAGTGGTGAAATGCTGTGTGGGTCCCATTCTTTCAAGAGAGCTCAGTTGTCAGTTAAAGCACAGCAAGTGCCAGAGAGCTTTGACTGCCACATTGCTTCCAAAAAAATGGATCCATGAAAGTGTGATGTGAGCAGCAGTCCAAATCTGGCCCTGTCTCTGAAGAGTGCTTCTGATTCCTGGGTGGAAGGTGTTAGGAGAAATGGAGATGTTACTCATTAGGAGCAATTTCCACTGCCCAGCCATAAAGCTGTCCAAGGCACAGATACACCTCCAGGACCTTAGGCAATAGCCACGAGGTACATTCTTGCAGCAAATAGCTTCCCCACATGTCTGCTTTTGCTGAGGGCACAGATTATCTTCCTCTGCACTAGGCAGCTCACTTTGCACTTCATTCCAGGGAAGAGGTGTGCTAGACGTTTTTAGTCCCACTTGTGGAGCTGTAGATGGGGAAGGGAAGCCACAGCTGGCCTCACGAGGATGCAGCTGTGGGGCTCTGAAAGGATGGGTGAGGGCTGATGAGCCCTTCCTACCTGCAGGCCATGGCATACCTCTGCTTTATCTTGGCCAGCCCCCTGCTTCCACACCTGGTTAGCTGCAGATTCTCTCAGCACTTAAACTTCTGCCCCAGTCTAGCAGAGAGGTTGCCTGATCTCAGCCGTTTGTGGGGGGAGCACTGAAGGTTACTCAGTGGAAGGAGTAAAAAGAACAAACCCAACCCCCCGGGCTGTTCCTTGCTTTGCTTTAGCTCCAGGAAGATCCAGGTTTGTTTTTTTTCCATGCCACCTTAAAGTAGCAAGCCCAGCAATACCCAAGTCGTGTCTCAGCCCTGCTAGGGTAGTTATTTCATGAAAGGAAATAAAGCAAATGACAGTTTAATCCTTCCCTGAAAGCTCTCAGGACACAGATGGCTAACTGGCCATAACAGGGACACTGTTCCTGGTGAAGGGAACACAAAATAAGTGCCTTACTGTATAATAAATAATCCCAGTCAGGTGTTCTTGTTCCATTTTGCTGATAAATTGCTGCGTAATCATGGATGAAGGAAAAATAGCTCAAGAATTCCAATTTGTCTTCCCTTTTCAATGCTTAAATAACCTGCAAAGAAACGTAAAAGAAATTACTGTTTTTCTTGGCAAAAAGGACTTCAAAATGTCACCAAAGCAGCCTGCAGCCTGTATCTATTATCTCTCCCTCTCTCTTTCTCCTCCTTTTTGATGGCTTTTCCTTTTTCCCTTGAGGTAATGAACATTATTGAGTGGGGGTCCAGCAGACGTTCAGAAATGAGAGAATTCCTCTCTGGGGAGGAGACGAGAGGGAGAATGAGCCTCGTGACAGATGTTAGTTGGTTGCTTAATGCACTACTGGAGGACACTCAGATGCTCTGGTAGTAACCTGTTCTGTGCACCACAAGCTGCAGTGCGTAGCATTAAGGTCATCCACAACTTTCCCTTTAAAGATGTCTCTTTCATGTCTTAGCGCTTTGCCAGATTTCATCATTTAGGCTGCACTTCTTCATGCCAGGGTGTTGCCTCCAGCTAACTTTGCTGTCAGTCGTTGAAGTTTCATCTAAAGCTGTTCATCCACCTCAGGAGGAAGATCTGTCACTTGGCCTGTAAATCCTCAAAGAGAAAGGCTCTGGAACCTTTGGTCTGCACATACCAACCATACTGGGAGACCTGGTGCTTTGCAAGCCTCCAGCAGGCCTTTGGGTGTCCCCTTTCTGCCTGCCTAGCCCAGGGAGGTTAGCCCCTGTTAGCAGCCACACGGCAGTGCCTCTGCAGCTCCTGGCCTGGCCTTGTTCCCTCCTGGCAGGGAGAGGCAAGGGCTGAGGATGTGGCAAAGCAGGGCAAGCAGCCCACGGCCCCAGCAGAGCTGTCCTTGGCAACCCTCCAAGCTGCCTCTCAAGTCTTCCTTCTCTCCTTCCAGTCTGCTGGGGCTTCTGATCCTTCTCTCTCCTACAGCAGTGACTGGGACCTGCTCACCACACTCTGCCCCTCACTACAGCTGTAGCCTCTTTGCAACTGGCCAAGAGGGCCTCACCTTACAGCCACAGTTGTAAACCCCTCAGTGATTGTAAAGGATTAGAGTGTGCAGGACTGGTGGGGGGGTCCCAGGTGGAAATAGCCAGGACAGGCTGGGTGACTAGTAGCACATGAGAGCAGAGCTTACCCCTTCTCCTGCAGCACCAACCACCAGACCCTTGCCCTGATTTGCCCCCCTAGGCATGGCTGCAGTATAAATACGAATGCTACTGAGGCTGTGGCCAGTTTGTGCAGGTGCTGCTTCCCCAGCCTGGCAGCGTGTGAAATGGTCTGTCCCACTTGCTGGAGAGCCCCAGGGTGGTTTTTACCGAGTGTAATGGAAGCTGGTGTCAGCTGCAGTCAGAGCTTTGGTTTTCCATCTCGGGGAGTGTAGATGTTTGAAGATCCCCCCTGGGAGGGGAGCGCTGGGACCAGTGCCTTGGTCGGAGCCCGCTGCCGCTGAGCAGGACTTTCAGCGAACACAGTCAGCTGGAAGGGTGAATGATTGAAGCTGCAGGTGAGGGACATCCCAGAGCAAATGGTGCTCTAGGTAGCTGTGAGGATGTTGGGCTGGGAGACATGCTCTTCAACTGCAAACCCAGTCAGGGAAGAGACAGACATGGATGTCTGTTAATATGTTTGACAGAATGGTGGCACCAAAGCTTGGAAAGGGATTCATTGCAGTATTCCCAGTCAGGGAGTCTGGGAGCATTTTCAAGGCACTGGCAGTTCTAGGTTGGGACAGGAGGTGCTTTCAAGTTCCAGAGGCATCAGAAATGCCAAGCATTGCTGTGATCCCAACTCCTGTCACTGAAAACAAAGGCAAACAGACTGGAGCATGTTCCTATAACCCCTGCATGAGGCAGTGAAGTTCATGTTGGTGCTTGTGAGTGTCTCACACCAGCCTCTCCCTGCCAAAAAATATTTGAATACTTTGCTCCCTTAGCTTCTCCAGTACCTGTGGCATGCCAGTAGGCCTGCATTTATTTTAGATACAGATTTGGCTGTCATGGTTCATTAGGGTATTCCAAGCTGAGGAGTTGCACCAAATCTCCAGGTGGGCTTAAAATGCAGATTTAAAATACTCTAGGGGTAATCCAGCAGTGGTTGGCCTCTGCACTTGAGATCTGCAGGTGAAGACTTTGTAGAGCTGGCAGTGTGGGTCCACCTCTCACCACAGAGATGCAGTGCTAAGCGTGTCCAGAGGAGGGGAATAAAGCTGGGGAAGGGTCTGGAGGACAGAGCTGGTGAGGGACAGCTTGAGGCAACTGGGGTTGTTTAGTCTGGAGAAGTGGAACCTGAGAGAAGACCTCATTGCTCTTTACAGCTCTCTGAAAGGAAGTTGGGGTGAGGTGGGCTTGGGCTCTTCTCCCTAGTATCAGGTGATAGGATGAAAGGAAATGGCCTGAAATTGTGCCAGGGGAGGGTTAGGTTGGAGATGAGGAAAAATGTCTTTGCCTCAGGAGTGGTCAGGGATTGGAACAGACTGCCCAGGGAGCTGGTGGAGTCACCATGCCTGGCAGTGCTCAAGAAAGGTGTGGCCATGGCACTTGGGGACATGGTTTGGTGGCCAGGGTGGTGTTGGGATGATGGTTGGACTGGGTAATCTTGGAGGTCTTTTCCAACCAAAACAATTCTGTGACTCTACAAGTCTGTTGAAGCTGGTGGTGTGATTGCTGCTGACTTCAGGAGAAACTGCCAGGAAGCCATTGCAGAGGACAAATTGTTAAAGCTGGGACCTTTCTAAAACTGTGGGCAGTGAGACTGAGGAGCTAAGGGTGAGTGCTGCAGACACTGCGTGGCACAGCAAACTGCAGGGCTGCTGATGGAAGGCAGTTGGTGCTTTGAAATTGGAGACCAGCTGGAGTCCAGGCAGAACCCTCTGGGGTTAATAAAGGAGCAGTAGGCAGGCAGTGCCCGGAGCCAGGCGATGGTGTAGACACACAGTGTGCTGACACAGCTGTGCCTGATGCACTGGAGGGATGCTGGGCGCTTCCTGAGCTGGGTTAGGGTGCTGAACAGGTCACAGGAGTCGCTCTGGGCCATGGCACAACAGACAGGGTGGCACAGGTTTCTTTCTGAGATGCATCTCCATGAACCAACTTTGGCAGCCCTGCCCTGTTTGCCAGTGGAATGTTCCGATGAGCATGTTACATGCATCGTGCCAGAAAGTCACTCCTCTCCTTCCTCTTGAGATGCCGCTCAAAGAAGCCAGATTATCCCATTTTTTGTTAACATATTACTTTGAAAAGTAAATGACAGTGACTGAAGCACAGTCCAAAGAGCTGGAGCTCTTTCTAATAAGCTGTAGCTCCTGCCAAGCACTTCTGTAAGCAGACAGCATTAATTCATTTCTCTGGGAGAGTTAGGAAGAAACCAATTAAGAAGGTGATGTGTTTCCACTGCTGCAGTAAACGTTGGTATTAGCTGCTGTTACGTTTTGAGTGGAAATCTTTCCACAACTGGTTTGAATGAAATCCAGCCCTTCCCCTCTGCTGCAAGCTGTGCTCTGATGAAGTCTCTTTTGCAGTGTCCATGCTGGATGGCAGCAGTGGCAGTAAAGAGCCCATGGCAAGAGTGTGCTGTGCGGTGGGAATCAGGTGATGTGGGGCTGGAGGAGAGGAGGCAGAATTAAGGTGACTGCTTCAGATTGGTTTGGTTAAGTTGTTGTTACTGTAAAGCTTCCACAGGCGTTTGCTCCGAGATCTAGGCTGGCTCTTAACCAGAAGGTAGCTTGGGTGAGTGTTTGTGCATGGGTCCTCTATAGAAGAGGCCACCAGTGCCTGCCTGCTGAGGCAGGCTTAGCTGCCAGCTGAATTCCTGGGTTTTGGGCAGAGTTCTGTGGCTGGCCAGACCAACTGTTACCTCCGTGTGGAACATAAGTCCCTCTTTGCCCTACCCACGTCCTGCAGATGTAACAGAGTGAAAATGCAGAAGTAAGAAGACAATCTGCTGTGTTAGTGTTTCCTCAGGGACAGCAAGGCAGGATGAAGCAAGAGGATACATAAAAGGGTTTAATCAAGACGAAGAGTAAAGTTCCTGTAGTTTAATCTCTGCCACCTGCCCGAGGCTACCATATCTCGGGGGCTGAGAAGGCTTCATTTCGTTCAGTTCAATCACTGCATTTCAATACATGTGGAAAAAAACCCAAACCACAGCAACAACAACGAAACTCCATCTGCATGAGCCCAATTCGATATTTTCTCTCTCTCTTAACGTGATCCCATGAATTTCTTGCATTGTTGCGTCCCATGTACTAAGGGTCCCATGCAGAGAGCAGACAATGAAGCAGCGAGAAGACAGATGCTCTGCTAATGGGAAAGCGAGTTGAAGAGAGGCTGTGAGGGATTACAGGCAGCCTGGGGTTGGAATACATTATTAGCATAGCACCCAATTCAGGAATGAGTTTTCAGCGTTAAATGCCTGAAGCATTTTGGCCAAAGCTCCTGCTCGTCCCTCTCAAAAGCCCTTACAGCAGAAGTGAGGACTCCGAAGTCCAGGCTGAGCAGTCACATTGGTGACTTTGCAGTGCCGCAGCGGCGGAGCTTTCACAGCTCCGTACCATTGCCCAGGCAGCAACTGCCGCACCTCCTGAAATGTAACCCGCTCGGTCTGCTTGCACAAACCTTCAGCAGGTCTTGAACATCCTCATCAAAGAAGAAAATAGGCCTGAATGAGATTCCAGGGTCTGTTTCCAGGAGGAAGGTTTTGTTGTGTGGAGCGCAGAACAGCGGGGAGGTGCAGCAGCCTCTCTCCGGGCACGACCAGGCATGCGAAAGGGAAGCGCTGTGTCTTTTCGGAGAGCTGGCAGTGCCTAAGGTGGACACTTGGGGTCCTGACGGCTTTTTTTTTCATGCAAGCTATTCTTTCGATGCTTTTGCTTTTGAAAATCATGATGAGAACATCAAGCTGTAAAAGACCTTGGATAGACAACCAAGATTGGTTACAGGACTGAAGGCAGGCAGGGGAAATTGTTTCTTATAATAGTTGGCAGGATTATCCTCCGTGCATAATTGTTCATTATATGCTCAAAATTCATTGTGCGTTTCTTCTGGGCATACTGCACGTTAGACAGGGGAGGTAGAAACCCCAAGATTATCACAGGAGGACACTAACAGCCCTAACTATCCAGGACAGAAGGGGATTTGTTTTCTTCTTGCACTGAAACATTGGGCAGAATCATTAGAGACTTTTTTTTTTGCCTGTTTGATTACCAAAGTATCTTGGACAGCAAACAAAAGAAAAGTCAGCCAGCAGAGTCTACTTTATTTTACTCTTCTGTTCTAACACAGTTAACATATTTCTCAAGGTTTATTTCGTTTCCCAGAGTCTTATTTTATGTAAGTATGATCAGGAAGCTTAATTACAACATCTCAATTGATGCATATGAAGTGAGAGTGTATTGTACTGGGAAGAGGAGTCAGAAGGACCAGCCAGGTACCTGTGGGAGAGCACAGCTGGCACCAAAGCAGGAGCGAGGAGCAGCTACGTGCTAGCTCTTCAGCACGCTTTTGTTCTCTTTGCATCCTGCTAACTAGCATTTTATTTCTAAGAACAGAAGTGAGGAGAGTAAAGGGTAACACCTCATTGCCAGCTTTGAATTTCAGAGCTGTTCTTTTCCAGCAGCTTTCAGTGGTTTTATATATGCTTAATGAGCATCTGTGATGAATATTGGGAAAGTTCAGACTTTCCCTTTGCATTTGTCCTGGATGCAAAGCGGCTGTAGACTTCCCTGGTTTGAGATGGGTCTGTATTTACACTGTCTTACTGAGCTGCCAACAACACAACAACGTTTGAGTAAAAAACCCAAGCCAGCACAAACAAAACCCTTATCAAGTAAGGCTAAAACGGAGCCCTGTGCTGCTTCCATCTAACGGAAGCTGTGTGTATAAAGCACCTGGCATGCAGGAGGTGCGGCTGTGATTTGACTAAGGTCTTGCCTATCAGCCTGCGTTAGCTGTTTCACCTCAGTCTGGTTTTCATGTCTCCAGATCATGAGGCAGAGCTGGTGTGTGCAAAAGCTCTTTTTCCCCCTCCAATTATGTTAGTAGTAAAAGAGGTTACAAGTCTGCAGAGCATAACCTCCTTCTCTTACAGTTACCCAGTGCACAAGCTCTGGGGGCCAGTGACGCTTCTGCCACTCAGCCTCTCTGGGAAACTACCACTGGTGAGGCTCTTGGGTGTGCCGAGACGATAGAGAGGCCAGCCTGCCTTGTCTGCAGTCTGGAGCAAGTCACAACTTCTTTCTTGTTGCACACAAGGTTTCCAAAGGTTAATAATCAAGTGCTTCAAAGAGAGAGGTTGCCAATCTTAATTGGTATTTTAAGGTTTCATTTGTAAGCTCTGCTTCTAGGACCAAAAGCTTAGCACAACAGAGCTGTTGAGCTCTCCAGATGAAGAACACTGCAAAGCAGAAGGCTACAGGTGAACTACAAAAAGGGAGAAGAGAATTCCTTGTTTACCTTAAACCAGCAGTGCTTCCATCATGTAGAAAATGGTGCTGCTGGGATCTGAGGCTGATCCTTCCTTTTCAGTCCAAATTGGTTCAAAGCACAAGCAGAGCTGCATCCAGAACCCTTACTGAGCCAGTTCTGCACTTGGTGTGGGAGCAGTGCTGTGCTCAGAAAAGAATGCAGTGGCAAAAGACAGCTTCCCCAGCCCGTAAAATATTTTATCACTGCTTTTGGATTTACTGCCATTTTGCAGAGACTTCTTAATTGGGTAATCCAGTTCTGGATGTGTTTGACAAATAACAATTCTCTTGTTAAAAACAAATCATGGTTTTAATTTAATAGGGTTAGTCACATAAAGAGTGACTTTGTGTCAGCAGAGGCTTTCTTTCTGGCAATCAGTGTAGCTGATGACACTCTAGTTAGCAATAAGTGACATGATTCTGCCCACTCTGACAGTCTGTTCTTGGGCAGTAATGTTCTCTCTTAATCAATAGATGCCCCTTTGCATTCCTTATCAAATGACAGCCAGATGGCACTGGTGAAGTCATTCCAGCAGGATTTCAGAGTTAGCTGGATTTGTGCTGTTGTTTTAATCCCCTGCTGTCTGTCCCACTAGGATCTACCCACCTGTTTCCAGAAACCATTGGGTTTGCCACCTCAGGAAACAGTCTGGCCAGATGGTTACTCAGATGCAGTAACTCAGATGGTTACTCAGTTCAGCCAAGAACTCTCTCAAGCAGTGAGGCCTTTTTTCTGTGTCAGTAAGAAGCAGCAAGGAGCAAACCCCCAGTATTTTGCAGCAACAGCCAGCCAGGACTGCCTGCCTCTATGTTTGCACCCTGGTCTCTTTGGATGAAGTTTCAGAGTTTGCTAGGACTGCATGAGCTGTGTTCTTTAGTGCCTGGTAACTGTGGAGCTCTAACAGCTGCCATATGATCATTTACCAACTTTCTGGGCCCATCAAGGACCGTGTGAGACCTTTCCCTTCATATTCGCTCTGTTGCATAGCAACAATAATTTAGTCTGCAACCTACTGATCTGGAGTAAGATGTAATCCTCTCACAGAGTGACAGGGAAAACATATGGCAGCTCCAGGCTGGGAACCACTGGCTTTTGAAGCGAGGGGACAGCTAGTCCCCACTAAATCAGGAGCAGTCCCTGGGCACCAAGGATGCATTGGGTGCCTGAGCCAATTAACCTGCACTCTGGGAGAAGAGTCCAGTTCACTCTTGTCCTCCTCGTTCCCTCTCTTTTATTGTGTGCAACCAAAGTGCATTTCAGGTGAGCTTTGCTACAACCTTGGTTACTGCAGTGAGCATCACTGAGCTGTCAATACCCTACAAGTAACGGAGCACCCCCGGCAGGAGGACTGCACACGCAGCGCTCCTTTGGAATGGGGCTGTGGTGGGTGAGAGTAAAGTGCAGCCACTGCAAATACCAGTTTGAAGATGACATGGCTGGGGCTCCTCAGGCCATGCCTCTTGCCTCTGGGGTGGTTTTCCGGTAGGTCAGTCTCCTGGCCTGATAACCTCCGTGTTTAGTGTGTACCTCTGAACACACAGCTTTGGCATCTGAAACAGGAGCTGCTTTAGGGACATGAGTACAAAGGAAAGGTCAAACCCAGGCAGGGAACAAGTGGGTAGAGTATCTCCTTGCCACTGTGCCCCAGCCTGAGCAACCATCCCCTTCCCCACTGCAGGCTGGAGCACAGGCTGGCACCGGGGGTTTGCCTTACCGTTGCCCACATTGTGCAGGGAGCCCAAGCTCCTGCCACTGGACTTTCAGATTGTTCCCTGGCTGAACAGCTTGGCATCCACGAGGCAGCTAAATCCTCTTTGAGTCTTCATTTTTCTAACCTCCATGTAGCACTGAGTGAAACGTAGGGCCAGGATCTGAGGTCAGATCACAGAGCATCAGGTCACTAATTTGAGCAGCAGTCAGAAGGTAAGTCTTAGGTTATTTCCTTCCCAAGAGCAACAACAGAGTGAACTGGAGCTAGGTCCAGCACAGCAGACACAAATACACCAATGAGGCTTCACAAATAAAACTCCAAGCATGGTTGTTAACCTTGGCAGTCTCAGTGGAAGTCTTGCAGTGCATCAGAAGGGCAAGCTGGGTTTTGAGCACGGTGCAAGAACAAAGCTTCTGAATCAGCATCTCCTATGGCTGCTGTAGAGTTTGCTGTCACGCACAGCACGGGCTGGAAGGCAGCACAGGGTTGGCCTGCAGGGCATTCCTGCAGCCAGAGGAGTGGCTCCTAACAGTCCTTTCTGTTCTGTCTTCTGCACAGTATTCAGGTTTCCAGCAGACAGCAGACAAGTGCTTTGTGTGTGGACACCTCATCATGGAAATGGTAAGAGGCCCGGTTCCCCGGGTGGGGCAGCTTGTTGGGCAGCTTGTTTTTCATCTGTTAGGGGCAGCATACTGCCAGCTGTTTGCTCTTCCCTGCTCAGGCCATCCTCATCCTCACTGTTGTCAGGGGCATTTTGGAAACTCAGGCAGTAAGCAGAAGACCCTTCACCTGCTGCTGCTGTTATGTGCAGTGAACTGGGCTTGGTTTGCACCTGCACTGGCAGGAGGTGGCTGTTCTGCTGCATGTCACTTTAACAACAACCAAAAATGTTTTACTCGTGCAGGGGGGAAATGCAGCCCAGCTGTGCGTGAGAGCATGGCAAAGGAGAGCAGAGGCTGTGCTCCGTAAGACAGCAGAGTAACAGGAGCTCTGGCAAGCGGATGGAAGCTGGGCTGGAGAGGGGGAGACACTATCAATAGTGCTGAGGTTTGCTGCCCGCTCTGTCACTTGCTTTATTTACCTTCTGCCGCTGGCTCCGTGTCAGTTAAGATGCCAGAGGGGTTTGCAGGCAGCTACCAGGCAGAGTCACAGAGTTAGAACGAAAAAACATCAAAGGGCTGTGGGCTGGGCAAGATAATGCTGGCGTCATTTCAGTGGGTGAAAAGTAGAGGGAACTGAGTCTGCTCTTCTTAAGCAGACGTTCCCAAGCAAAATGAAGTGGCTGACACCCTGAAGGAGCACAGCTCTCCTCTCCTCTTGTCGAACGCATGGGACAGCCCAGCCTGGCTGACAGAAGCAGCTCCTGCGTTGCAAACACAGAGGTTCCGCAGCAGCTGGAAGGGAGGCTTGGCTAACGAGGATCCTGGCTCCTGTCCTGGCACCACTGGCTGGAGAAGGATGTTGTTCAGTTTAGCCCCCGAGCACATTTCTGGAGTTGTGTCATGCTGGGAGGGGGATCCTGACTTGCAGGCTTTGAGCTGGCCCTTAATTGCAGAATTCTAGGCAAGAGTCCATCATTGGTGGAGCTCAGTAGCTGGAAGCTTGGCAGGTGCTTGTCTGCCTTCGTCCAGTCAACAAGACAAAAGGGAGCAGCTCTGGAGCTCCAGGCATTAAGCAGCCTTGTTTGGCTACTTCCCTGGGAGCACAGAGACACCAAGCACGCAGCAGGGCCGTGGTGTCCGTGGTCACCAAGGGGCAGGGCTGCAGCACAGCTGGAACTGTTTGGGGCTGGATGTGCAGGTGGGTTAGGGTCTGCTGTGTGTGGTGGGGTGGCTGCACAGCCATGCCAGCCCAGCAGCCTGGGCAGCACAGCAGCACAAGGCACAAAGAGGACTTGTTCCTGGCCACTGTCTGATGCCACTCACTGAACATAGAGCTAGAGGTGTTGTGCAGCTGAGACCACATCAGACCTGCCCTTGAAACCTTTGAAATCATAGTATTGTAGAATGGTTTGGGTTGGAAGGGACCTTAAAGATCATCCAGTTCCAACCCCCTGCTTTGGTCAAGGACACCTCCCACGAGCCCAGGTTGCTCAAGGCTTCATCCAGCCTGGTCTTGAACAGCTCCAGGGAGGGGCATCCACAGCCTCCCTGGGCAACCTGTTCCACTGTCTCCCCACCCTCACTGTAAAGGATTTCTTCCTAATCTCCAGTCTTACTGTCTCCTCTTCCAGCTCCATTGTCCCTGGTCCTGTCACTGCAAGCCCCTGTAAAAAGGCCCTCCCAGCTTTCTTGCGGACCCTTTTAGCTACTGGAAGGCTGCTGTGAGACCTCTCCAGAACTTTCTTTTCTCTGGGCTGAAAAAACCCAACCAGTGTACAGTAGGGAAGGTCAGCAGGGGAAAAGCCTGGGCAGATGGGTAGATCTGCATCCAAAGACATGGATACAGATGGTATGGTAACAGGGACCGCTGGGCCTCCGTGTGCCTTAGTGAGCAGCAGTCAGTAGCTCTGCTGGACTGGGAGCTGCCATGAGTGAGGGAAAGCTGTTTATTTGCTCGTTTTGTTTCTCCACTCTTGGAGGAGGCAGTGGTTTGTATTCTGTGTGTCACAGCCTGTGAAGCTGTGTGAGTTAACTCTCTATCCCAGGAACTTACGCTTGGCTACAACAGATTGCCCCAGAAGTGGTCTCTGAAGCCCTTCTTCACTTCTGTTGGCAGTGCTGGCCCTGCAGAGCCAACCAAGGGCGTTAGCCTGGTGTTCACAGTTCTCTCTGTATTGGAGCCTGCTGAAATAAGCAAGTGGACTGCTTCAGAAGGCCTCTCACTGGCAGATCTGCAGAGTGGCAGTTTCTTGCTGAAGTGCTTTTCTTACTGGCATCAGTGACAAGCAGACACAGCAGTGTATGGAAGGGGATCTCATGCATGCACTTCATTTGCTGCTTGCTTCTGCAGATCTTGCAGGCCCTTGGGAAGTCCTATCACCCTGGCTGCTTCCGCTGTGTGGTGTGTAACGAGTGTTTGGATGGAGTTCCCTTCACTGTAGATGTGGAGAACAACATTTACTGTGTCAAAGACTACCACACGTGAGTGCACAAACCCACTGCCACGGGGAGGGTGCAGCGGTTCAGTGCCCTGGGCAGTTAGGAGCTCTGTGGGGGATTCAGAGGGTCACTCCTGTTAGCTCAGGTGTCTTCCCAGTGCTGTTCTCACAGCTTGCCTTTGTAAAGTGTTTCAGAGTTCTGCTAAAGGTCACTTTGTGGGCCCAGTGTGGCCTGTGGTGCCCAGGTGAGGTTGAAAGTCAAACTGTGTCAGAGGATGTCCTGGTGGCTGTTTGTCTGCTGCTTTCCGGACTGGCAGTGCTGACTAGCTCAGGCTAGTAGCTTCTGCTGCCTGTTCTGGAGAGTTGAGGCTCTGCTGTAGCAGGCCACTGGCTTACTGAGACTGTAGATTGGGTTACTCTGGACTGCATAGAAGATGTGTAATTAGCAGCTAGCACCAGAATGAGAAAAAGGCTTGTCATTTACATTGATTGCTTTTGGACTCCTTTCTGCTCCTCCTCAAAGACAATGGGAATGCTCCTAGCTCCAGTTAACCAATAACTCAGCTTATGCAGCAGGAGCAAATCACTCTGGACTCAGCCCAATATATTGATAGCAGGTTGGCTGTGTTACAAGGGCAGGGTGAATGCTGGCCCTGGAGTTGGCACAAAATGCAGCTGTGGAGAAGGTGACCAGTTGATGAGTTCGATTTAAGGAGATCCTAGCCACAACCAGCCCCTCTCTTGCTGAGCATGGGTATGTCTTCCTGAAGCCAGGTGGTGGCAGTCCCCAGCTCAGAAGCTGTCAAAGCAGAGAGTCTCTGGAAGAACTTGAATGGCTTTCTGAGTAAAGGAAGGTAGGAGAAGGGACATGTGTGGGAAGACGGCTGGATTGACTGTGCCCAGAGGTCAGGGAGATCTAAGTAATTAGGTCACCCTCTTCCAGATCCACTTTTCCCTGAACATTGTCAGACATTCAGAGTTGTTTCAAATCCTGTGGACCTACATTTTGCTGAAATCAAGGCATGGTTAAAAGCAGCTTTCTTGGTTCTGCTTTCTGAAGAAGCTTTGGATGTGATCTGACCATTTTCTTCTTGCACCCTAGGGTTTTTGCACCAAAATGCGCTTCCTGTAACCAGCCGATCCTGCCAGCACAGGTGGGTGTTAGCGGGCACTGGCTCCTCTGAGCAGCAGCTCTTGGCATGAACCCTTCTACACACATGGGAGATGCTTTTCTTCTCTTTCCCAAATCACACCATATTATCTGCGAGGCACAGCTCAGCAGTAAGGCCACTCCCAAGCGTTCCCAGGGGTTATAAGTCATGCTACTGATGCAGCATGGTCCTTTGTGTCTTTGGGGTGCTCTGCAGCTCCTAATTACGCTGTCAGAAACCTTATTTAATTGAAAGCCCTGACTGGGGCTCTGAGAACCATACAAGAAGTCAGTCTCTGTTTATTTTTAGGATCTTCCATTAGCTCAAGTAGCAATTTTCCTTGTCTGTTATCTTTGCGTTTCTGGATCTGTTAAGGTGCCCAAGCTTGAGAAGACATCTGGGGGTTACCCTGGTGCTGTGAAAAAGCCACATGGTCTGTCCTCCTGGAGAGGCAGTGCAATGCAAGTGCTTAAAGGGGTGGGGAAGGCAGCAGGACAGCTGCTTAATGGGGAAGCCAGTTGAATGACCTGCCTGTAGCCTGTCCTGACACCATAGTTGGCCTGATAAGATTTCTGCATTAGAGAATCCCTTTTCTTCCTGCCCACAGCAGTGCTCACCAAAGGCTCGCCCTTGAGTGGGTGCAGGACTCTGAGTTCCCACTGCTGCCATCACTGAGAAGCGCCCTCCCATTCCCCAGTAAGGCCTGTGGGTAGAGCCTCTCAGTGTGCCCACCTCCATCACCCTGCCCATGGCTCTAGTTGTCATTGCTACCTCTCTTAAGTGGTCAGGTCTCACGTCATTAAAAGCCTCACAAAGGCTGAGGCAGAAGTGCTTGTCCTGGTGGTGGAATGGCAGGAGGAAACTCCTGGGTACATTTTGCTGGGTTTGTCTTACCAAATGACTCTAAATAAAAACACCAAACAGACAACAAGAAAGCAGAACAAAAAGCACAAAACAGTCCCCCTGCTGACTCACCTGACTGCTGGCAGGATGGGCTCCACATTCTTTCCCATGGAGGCTGCTTAGGCTAGTTCAAGTCTAGCAGTGCAGGTGCTAACTTGCCCACAGCTTCTCGCAGACGTAGTCTACATCATGTCTGATGCTGTAGCCACACCTGGAACTGGAAACAATGCAAAGCAACCAATTTAATGAGCTCTGTCTTCAGAGTGGATCAGGGAAAGAGTCTGTGAGGTTACCAGAAGGGTATGGGCTGCTCTGCAGGGCCTGGGGCTCAGCCAGCAATTACACAACTGAGCTGCATCCACCCTTACTCTGGAGCTCTGGGCTGTGCACGTAATTACCTGCCAGACTGGTATGGAACCCCCGTGGGCTACACACGGTGACATGCGGTGTGCAAAAGAGCTGTGCAGCAGAGGCTTGGAGTGGAACACAGCTCCTGGAAAGCTCAGGCCAGGATGTCTGCAAGGAAGGGCTGCCCAATCAGCAGGTCAGAGATTGTGGCTGGCAGTTTGTTCAGCTCCAGGGTGCCCTTGGAAAATGACTTGAGTTCAAAACTAATTTGTCCCTTGAGGGTGAAGTTTTGGCTACACTTCCCAAATTAGCTCTACAGCTTAGATGTGTCAGACTCACTGCTGCTAAGCAGTAAAACCAGTGCTGTGCAGCAGGGGCCAGGACCTTCAGCTTTGCTGTCCAGAGGAAGGGAAGATCCCCCAGGAATCAGCTGTCCAGCACAGTGGGGTGAGGACTAAAAAGCCGCTTGAGACAACACTGCTTCCAAGCCCACGCTTACCCACCCTCTGCTTCCCCACCAGGGCTCTGAGGAGACCATTCGAGTGGTGTCAATGGACAAGGACTACCATGTGGAGTGCTATCACTGTGAGGTAAGCATCAGCCCACCCCATGGCATGGCTCTGCCTCTTGTCAGGTGCCTGACTTGCACCCAAGGGTGCTCTTGCAGGCCTGGGCAGGTAGGGCTCTGCCCTACAATTCCTGGAGGGAGGCAAAAGGATGAGTGCTAGCTGGGCTGCAAGTCTCCCGCACCAAGTTAGCTGCTTCTTTTGCTCCTGTGATGAACTTCAGCAGCTGATTTTGGTGGGTTTGGTTGGATTTTGTCAATACTGCCATACAGGGAGAGGGCAGAGTAAGTGCTGGTCCTCACTCCTGAGCTCTGGACACAGCTTGTGTGGCTTTGGTCTGAGGAGGCTGCAATTTACATGGCTTGTGCAGGACCTCACTCCCAAACGGGAAAGGATTTGTCTCTGTTTTCCCTTGCTCCATGAGCATTGACTGTTCACTAGGAGTGGGACCAGGGTACCACTGCCTACCTGTCACTGTTCTGAGAGCAGTTTCTTTTTGTGCACTTAAACCCTTCTTGAGGCAGATCCAGATGTGGGATTAGTGCTGTTGCTTTGGAAAGGAGAGCAGAGATCAGTCCTAGCTCTGCAGCCAGGAGCATGAGCTGGGAAACAAACTCTTTACTTGGGGCTCTACCCAAAACTTCTTCTGCTGTATGTTTTGTACTCTGATACAAGATCCAGCTACCCACACAGGTCCTGACTGTGCTACCTGTCTTAGCAGCAGTTCTGTCTGCCATGTACTTCCACACAGAAAAGGTTTTACAAAGAGACTTCTGACTGCGGGAGAGGATAACACAATTCAGGGCCTCTTGAAATGTGTATGAAGCTAGATGGAAGGAGGCCTCGATCTGTCTCCTGCCAGCAGAGATGCTTGATACTCCTTGCTGCTCTACTGGCGTTTAAAGAGAAACTGGCACAGGAAATCTCAGCATTTTGGGAAGCTGCACTTCCCCCCTCCTCCTCCTCCCCACAACTACTGCTTTGTGCAGCTTCACCTAAGACAACAGCTCTCTGCCTTCTCGCTCAGGCCATTGACTCTATACCAGAATGTCCCAACGGGGGTTATTTTCAGTGCTGTTTCATTGTTCATTTTCCCACTCTCCCTCCAGTTTGAGGCCAGTTGAGATGCTGCCACATCTGCCCAGAATGGCAGAGTGTGTTTCTGTGCAGGAATCCAGGGGCTAGCCAGGTGTCAGCAGGGGCATGCTCTCAAACTGGACACACTGGCTCACTGCCGACTCCAAATACCGCTAGAACAGGTAGTGCCATTATTTTGAGGTACTCACTTTTGCAAAGGTTGTGATGACTTTAAGGAGATTTCAGAAGATGTCATCATCACATGCTGGCCAGGCAGTCAGTAGTCAGCTTGGAAACTTTGCTGCTTTTCTGTGCAACCACTTCTGCTGGGAAGTTCAAGCTGGTTTTCATTCCATGACTGATCTCAACTCAGAAGGCAGAAAAGAAATACAGCTCTGGAGAGGGAAAAAGCTATGGACGCTTGGGACACCTGTAGGGTATCTGAAACTGTTAAGTGCTAAAGAGGAATTGAGTTTTCAGTCTTCCATAAAGTGACACAGCTACCTTGGCAGAAACTTTGCCTCCCTAAATGAACCCTCCACTTCCAAAGCTTGCTTGAAAATGCATTTTTTGTTATTACTTGAGCCATGAAGATGGTACTTTGTGTCCAGTTAAGAGCTTTGCATTGGATTTTCATACCAAAATTATCTACTTGTTCTTTTCTCCTCCCCTCTGTGTGTTAAGTGTACAGATACACACTCAGAATCTCTGGATCATCAGCACCGATCCCAGT
The DNA here is from genome assembly GCF_015220805.1 of Pogoniulus pusillus. Classification (NCBI taxonomy): domain Eukaryota; kingdom Metazoa; phylum Chordata; class Aves; order Piciformes; family Lybiidae; genus Pogoniulus; species Pogoniulus pusillus. The sequence continues at coordinate 1,181,930 of NC_087283.1, read as the reverse complement.
AACAATTTTAAAGTATTTAACATACTTGAAATATCAACTCCAAGCACAAAACTGCCACGAGTTTCCAATGTCCTCAAAGTTACAGTGATGGCAACTGAAAGCCAGGACTCCAGCATACAAAGCAGCCAGCAGGCAGGGTCATTGTTGGTTTTGTCTTTATCTCTGTTCCTCCACTGCCGTCCACTCCTTGTCCCTGTCGTTCTGTGCCGTCCCAGATTTGCTAACATGTTTCCAGGAAAGGTGGACCATTGGTCTGCAAGTCTGACCGAGACTGGAGCCCTGCTTCAGAAGGAAAACATCTCCCCCTCATCTCCCCCTCTTTCCATTTGGCACATTCTCTACTTGCACTCCCCCAGTTCTTGCGCACTGCCTGCCTCCTCCTTGGTTCTGACCTCTTCCAGGTTGTATGTGTCAGGGTCAGTCCTTGGCCTGGTTTTTGCCTCTATTTGTGTGGACCTTTATCAGATGAAGTGGAGACCAGAATGAGACAGAACCGGGAAGAAAACGCTGGGTACTGCTAGAGAGTCCTGTTTGATTTCAGTGATGCATTCTGCTTGATAGGAACTAGTCTGGGCCACCTACACAAAGTGCTTGAGGTTGCTGAGACATGGGAGGGAGCGATTAGGCTTGTGCCTTGTGGGCAGTCCTGCCTGGAGCAGTCGCTGAAGCGGGCTGTGTTTTCCCTAGGATTGCGGCTTGCAGCTGAATGACGAGGAAGGGCACCGCTGTTACCCCTTGGAGGGCCACCTGCTCTGCCACGGCTGTCACATCAGGCGCCTCAACATCAAACTGCCGTCGCATCCGCCGCCCAGCTACCCCATGCATGTCACCGAGCTCTGAAAGACACTGCCAGCGCCAGCAGCAGGGGAGAGAACTCTCCCAGTGACTGTAAAGATGAGATTCCAGTAATGAGCACCCAACCCAGCTATTTATTGTTTAAATCAGAGGTGAAGGGTCCTTTCCTGATTCTGTCCCTAACGCAGTCGTTCCTCTGGCACCGCCGTCTACTTGAACAGATCACTCTCCACTCAGCTGTAACTGTCGAGGGCAGCGTTTCTAAAAGCAGTGGTACAAAAGGGCTGTTCTGCACTCCCTGCTCACTGCCCTGCAGCAGAGAGTTCACCTGGACAAGGAGTGTAGAATTACTTTCCAAAAGTTAGCACCTTATCATATTGCAGCAAGTGTGATAAGATAAATGCTAGCATTTTAGCTAGTTTTGTTGAATTCTGGTCTTAGGGAATGCAGTCTTACAGGGGTTTTGAAACTTAGACTCCCAGTAGTGACTGTGAAGCAAACAGTGTTCTTCACAGGGCCAGTTTGAGCATGGGTTAATGATGGCATTCTGTGCAGAAGCACCAAGCCAGCTTTCCAGCCTGCAAGGTTCCACAGCTATCCAAAGATGATTTAGCTTGTTAAAGAAATACTGCAAGCACCTGCCTAAACCCAGCCTTACAGAGGAGTGAATCCAAAAGATTGGCACACGCAGGGGCAGAGCAGCTGAAGAAAGTGACAGACTTCTGTAATTGCTTGTGGTATACAAATGTAGCCACGGCTTCAGAATGCATTCATAGCAACGTGATGATTTGGCACTTAGCAAAAGATTCCTCTTGTTGTCTGATACCGGCTTAGCAAAGGCACCCTTGACGTGCTACTACTTTTTACACAGGCCTGCACTTGTTACCAACTGTATGTTGATAGATTATTAAAAGCAGAAGGGAACAGTGGGGTTTGTATTATCTTTTCAGCTTTGTGTTCTTTTCTAGATGTACTTTTGAACTGATAATGGTGACTGTCTTCATGGGAAAACAAAGGGCAGTTGAGCAGCAGGAGGAGCGTCAGATCATCGCAGCACTGGTGTTCTAAACCAAGCATTGGCCGTAGCTAGAGTGCACACACTTGGCTGTTTTGCATCAGCTCTCACAGTAACCTCAGAGCTCTGGGGAAATACAAGTCTTCCATATAGGAAGTGAGATGAATCTTTTTTATGGTTTGTTTTCTAGCATGTGTCCATGATTTAGATGCAAACCACACATCTGTATGTTCCACAAATTCGGTGCCTTCTCAGGAGAGTTGATCCAGCCTTCCTGAATTTACGTTTTAAAACAAATCCATCATTGCTAGCTTTAGCTGTATCCAAATTACAACAACATAAAAATTCTTCTGCTCCAAAGGAAGTGGAACTAACCAGTCCAGGTTCTCTGCACGTGTAAGTTGGGACATCTCTGTGCCAGTTCTCAGCACGCTGAGACTCTGCCCGATCCACTCGGCAGCCTTCCTGCGCTAAAGGCAGCCTGAGGAGCCAGCCGCTCTCCTCTCTGGCACCACCACTGCAATTCAGTTTCTTATGCCTCACTGACTTTTTGAAAGCCATTTGTGATGCCCTCGAATAGTACAGAGAGCACCCAATGGCCACTGATTCCTAAGTGGAATAATTAACTCCCTTAACAGAACTTTTTGATAGTTTAGACTTTCCTTCTGCAGGAAAAGGGGTGGGGGTGAGGGTGGCGAGAAGAATTCCTATGAGCTGCTGGTTTTCTGTTAGTGAAGGACAAGAGGTATGTGTCCTGAACTGCTGCCAGGCTGCTGCTGGCCTAGATTAACCTGCCCTGCTGAATGCTCCTTGGCAAGTCAGATGCTCCTTTAGAAAGTCAGCTCCTAATTAAAATCTCTCTGTTTATAATGAACATATTTAATGCGATAGCCATCTTCCGCACAAATACATTGCAACCCATGTCCCACTGCTGACCTAGGAGGTCTGGCCTGCAAGCTAGAGGACAGTGGGAGTGTGCACACTGCTGCTTTTGCAAACTTCACCTCTGTGTTCACAGTGACCAGCCCAGCCTCAGAAGGAAGTAATTCAGACAGTTGCCTCTTGCCCAAAGAGTGGGTGCTGGAAAAGGGGGGAATAAAATGGTTTCAACTGGATTGTCTGACCAGCTCCATTCCTTATGGAAGATATCAGAGCTTCAGGATAAACTCTTCCTATCAGCTGCAATATAATACTTCCATCATTTAAGGAAGCTACTTTGGACCACACTTAGCTTTGGGGTATTTTTACTTTGCTTGTCTTTACCTTCTTAAGTTGTGTTCCTGAATACAGATTGTAATCATTCGGATGCACAGGGAGGGTTTGTGTCTGTTCCCCAGAGCAGATCATCCCATAGCAGTACTCATTGCACTGGGAAAAGGCTTTGCTTTACCAGCAAGGAAGCAGAACCTTCAGAGTCAGTGGCCAGAGATGAAGGTGACTTAGTCTGGTGTTCAGCCCAGTCTTCTGCCAGTCCCCTCCTTAGCACTTTGCCTCTTTCATTGGCAAGTTGAGGTTCCACTCAACACAGCAGCCAGCACACCACCCAGCATGTACGTACCTGCCCTTCCTTGGGTTGGCGCTCGTCCTGTAGAACATGGTTAATTCCATTTCGTGCCCTGTCAGTCTCTTGTAGCTCTACTCACTTCCAGTGTTCAGCATCACCCTGGTAAAGCCTGAAAGGTAAGGTTTCAACCTAGGCTAAGCAACCTGGTTAAACTCAGGCAGCAGCAGCTGTTGCAGGGTTTCCTATGGGCAGGTGCATTCCATTCTGTATGATCAAGCACAGCTTTGGCTTTCCAGCCTTTAGGAGGAAAACTGGAGCTCCAGGGAAATTTGCCAGGGGTTGGTTGTTGGTTTGATTTTTTTTGGGGGGGTTGTTTTTTAATTAATGAAAAAGAAAGGCAAATGTAAAATAATGTTGTGCTGTACTCTGTAGTGCTGGAGACAGCTTCTGCACGTTGTGCCTCTGCTCTGGGGAGTTACGGACGTGAGAAGGGGAGGCTTCCTCCCATGCTTTTCTGCAGGAGCCTTCTCATGGCCAAGCGGTTCAACACAGATGCAAGCGTCTGAGGTCATTTTATGCTGTGATTGGTCTGGAGAAGCCTTTGCTGTACCTTCAGAATATTTCCCTCAAGTTGAAACAATACCAGCTTGTTCTCGTTGGCATCAGGGCTGCACCTTTCCCTTTTGGTGAGGCCTGGTACCGGGTCCCCGCAGCACAGAGCTGCTGGGGGCCTTTCAGAGTCCCCCGTGCGCGGGAGGACACGTTCCAAAGAAAGGACCAAAAGAACAATTTGAGCACAACCCGAGAGAATGCACTCAGATAATGGAGCTTTCAGAGAGGGTTTGTTTGGGTTTCTTTCCTTTTCCTTTCACTCCTGTGCACGTGTGTATATATTTTGTAAGGTGGAGCTTCAAAAGGAAAACACGGTTAGAGGAGCTCTTTAAGACCAGAAATTCCAGAGTAGTTAAGTAAACCAAAGCTCTAAAGGAGACAAAAGCTGCTTTCTTGTGTTTCAAGAAAAGTTTAAAGGTTTGTGATTCATCCTGTAACTAATGCCATAACTAGAGTATATAATTTGACTTAAATTAAGTTTTCATTTGAGAAATATTTTCATTTTCTTTAAAAGAATATAGTTTTCTTCCAAGAACTTGGACCGACGTTGGGTTTTATTTTGTAGGAGATATATAAAGTCCCAGTTTGTATATCATGTGACTAGTTTACATGCTGAAAATACACCCTAGGTTAACTATTTTTGTACATACAGCCTTGTAAAACCTTGCCGTCTGCTTCTGTCTTTTAGTCTCTAGAGTGACTTTGTGGTTTTGTGTTTTCAGTGTTTTGATTCCCTTGATTGTTGAAGAAAAAGAAAGAATTGGGAAATGTAGATTTATTTATCTGAAGAAGAAGCTACTTGCTATCATCCTAAGTTATTTAATATTAAAGTCAGAAGTTCCATTTAACCTTAGATGCTATTATCTGCTTTTTTCAATAAAGACATTTTGTAGTTTTCTTTGATTTTGTGCTTTGTGGAGTGTAAGGTTTGGGGGTTGTTTTTGTTTGGGGGAGGCTGGGGGTTCTTGGTTGGTCAAGGTGGGCACTAAAGATTTTCAGGAGCCCCTTGTATTGCTTTAAAAATGCCTAACTGATATTAATTGATTGCAGCTGCACTCATGAAAGATTTTTGGTCCTCCAGTGCAAATGTTACTAATTAAGGTCTAAAGTATGCCCACAGCTAATGTTTTGCAGCTGCACTTAGAAAAGAATTTAGCCACTCTGGCAATGTTTAATTAAGCTGTAACCAGTCTGGCTAGTTCACACGTAGGCCAGTCAGCACCGAGGAGCACTTCCCTTTCAGGACTCTCACTGCTTTTAGAGTGTTGCAGTAGAGGAGCACTTGCCTGGGCTGTGAACTTGCACAGACCTTGGGTTGGGGAAATGTCTCTGTTTTGTTGCTAACTCACAGTCATAACTCTGCCCAGAGCTCTAATAGGATCCCAAAAAAAAACCCCAAACCTTTAAATATATATATATATATATATATATATATAACCTTCCTGAAGCTCTTTGCCAACTTCTTGTCTCCAGCTCCATGGCACAGCTGGGAGCTTGGTCACATTTACCTTCCACACACAGTCATTCTGTGGGCAGGCAGGAGATTCATCAGCGCTTGGCTCCTGTGGCCCGAAGTGGGTGCCTGAGGAAAGAGGACAAGAGTCAGCTTCTGCCTGGTCTCCTCATGTTCTTTTCCATTAAGCTGATCAGTCTACCGCTGTGGATGCTCTTTCCTCCAGAAGCCAACTATTCCCCAGCCTCCAGTTGAGCACACTGCTGCCTTCTCCAAAGAGGCCTGCTCTGCCCTGCTGCCTTTGCAAAGCACAGCACGTTTGGAGCTGACACTTGCTGGTGGCTTCCACACAATGGCCATTTTGGCAATTTTTTTCTCCAGCACAGACAGAATGGAAAGACTTACAAATGCCAGAATTGTTCTAGGGACAGTCTGCACTTCTGTGCTTTGAAACAGATGTACCACACTTCTGCAGGGACTTCACAGCTATGCTATTTTCTCACTTCTACTCTTAAAACCTTCCTTTCAAATGAGCAATTCATGCCCTCCTTGAATGAAAAAAAAGTGCCCTCCCGAGGGTGCTTCACCACGCAGGTGACACAAACGCAGTCACTAAACTCTAGGACAGACTCTTAAGGCAGTGAGTTTACACCAACCCATAAGCAGCCAGGCTGAAAAAAACAGAGAGCTTCCAAATACTAACTGCCCCTCGTGGGCCTCCTTGCAGGAAACACATAGCTGGAAAATGAACATGCATTCCCTGCAGGAAGGGTGTGAGTCAGGAGCTAGCTCCCAGAGGGAGGCACCACAGAAGGCTGCAGTGTTGCAGGACTCCTTGGCATGGCAGTGGGGCGGTGGAAGTGGCTGTATGATGGGTGGGTGCTATATCTTATGGAGCTCATCTGGAAGGGCTTTGCTAGTCCTGCTCTTCACCTTAGCAACCATCCCCACATCTGCACCCTTCACCTTGCAGCCACTGAGTAGAACAAGAACTGTTTTTACCCAAGGCTGAACCAGAGGCTCTTGGCTTGCTGGGAACCATTAGGCATCCATGACCTAGGCTGGTGAGGCTGCCTTCAGCTCACATTCCTGTTACTCAGCTTCTAGTCCCTCTAATTTGTAGACTCAGAGTAAGGTGGCGAAGACTTCAAGAGGACATCTGGTGCGACATCCCACCACCCCCTCCCCTCACTCAAAGCACAATACATGTGTGTGTAACTGTATATGTGTATCTCCTATATGCAGTACCTTCAATAGCCCCAGGGATGGTGCTGGGGAAGATGAAGTTGCAGTCTCCTTCCTACCACTGCAGCATTCCTTAACAGTGCCAGTCTGACCGGTAGTGCCAAAGCTGCTCACATTGGCATTGCAGGGCTCGCCCCAAGACACCATCTTGCTGGATCACTGATGCCCCTTCCTTTAGCTTCACACCAGCTAAGAGACAGAGGTGCCAGAGGGCCCTGCTGAAAACAACGCAAGAAGCCAAAGACCAAGCAAACACTTTGGGCTGGCACAGCTTTTTGCAGGGGCTTTTTTTTCACTAAAACCTCTTCATCTCACTGATTTCCTTACATTAAACACCAGAATCAACAACAGCCAGCTTGATTCATGGAATCTCTTTCAAAGCAGTGGGCAGTAGTCTGGAATTACAGCCACTCTCCCATCCAAGGCTCCAGACCTCCTTACTCTGATTGCAGTCTAGGACAGCAGCCACTTGCAGATTTCCTGTGCCCCACTTGCACATCTGTGATTTCATGCAGCCTTAAGAAGCACTGAGTTTAGTTGCATTTACAAAGAATATGATGCCAGTTGCTATAACCTCATGCTTGGGACTGGCTTACAGATAAACTTTGAAGGAGGAGCTACTAAGCAAGGTCTGGGAACAGCAAGACCTGCTGGCTGTTGAGCAGGACACATCAATCTTTGGATGCCTAAGCTGGCTAGGAAAGTGTTACCCATTAAGCAGAGGACATGTGATTTGTCCCAGAAACCAAAGTCATCTCTCAGTCACCACTGCTGTGCTGAGCAGCAGCTGAATTATGTATTTTAAAAGCCATGGAGTTACCACAAGTTTCAGTCAAACACCAGAAATGCTTTCCTCCAGCTCAGAGTCCATCTTACCCAAGCGCTCAATGCAGCACTCATCACCTCTTCACTAACCACGAGACAGCAAACCTGACTTGCCATGTGTTTTGAGAGCACACTCTAAGAACTGGCACGTTTCTGCTGTCAGTTTTCCCTGTGCTGTCAGTTTCTGTCCCTCCAGAAGAAAATGTGTCCCGTTAGATGGCAGAAATCACTTCATAAGCACAGCATAGAAGTACAAACTGAGAGCTGCACAACAAAGAAACTCTCTGGAAAGCTGTTTTGCCAGAGTGACAAAATGGGTATTTATCCAGCAACACATTTAAGGACACATTCTTAAAAGCCTGTGTCACAGCTGGGAAAAAAACCACAACTCCACAACCCCCCCCCATGTCTAGGAAGCCCTCACCTCAAAGACCAAGCACTGCATTGGCTAGGCTCAGGAATTCAAGTGGTTAAATGGACTCTGCAACAAAGTCCTGTTCATTAAAATTTGGCACTTTTGAACTATTGCAGGAATGTTCAAGCCAACTGATCAGGTAATTACAGCTACCCTGGCAAAGCAAATTGGACCCAGAAGCAGCCCCTGGTGCAGTAAGGAAACAGTGACCTAGGCAGGTCCCAAATGGTGTGAGTCACTGAACCTGAGGGATCTGTGCTGGTCCAAGTGAGGCCAGAGTGTCTCCTGCTCTCTGTAAGATGGGGCATTAATATAGGAAAGGAAACAATTTTATCAAGCCTCCATCCTGCAGCTGAAACCTTCCTGACTCAAATGCAAGCAGCAGGGAAGGTGCCTTTGCATCTTACAAACCTGATCAAAAGAGGAAGGTGGAGAAAAACAAAGTTTTCTTTAAACTTCTCTTTGTTTTGCAGCACACAGTAGAGAATCTGCTAAATGCATGGCTCTGGCAGCCAGCAGGCAATGTGTGGATAAAGCCTGCTGGATCTCAGCATCAATTTTAACTTCCATTTCTTTTTTTTTTATGTTGCATTAATCATAGCTTCAAAGTTTGAAACTTTTCCTTTGCTGAGGAGCCAAAAGATAAAACTAAGCTAGGTACCTACTGCACTGCACTCAGTAATTTCCATATCACCTTCCCAAAAGTTCTATGGCTTTATTTGCAGCCCAGGTCTGAGGATTTCCTGCAATAGGAATGTGCTTGCAGGCTTAGCAAGCAGAGCCAGGGAGTGAAAGCAGGAGGCACCAAGACTGCTGGTTCCTTTGAGCTGCATTTTCTCTTGCAGCCTTGTACACAAACAAGCAGCCCAGAAAGCAGCACTGCAGGGAGGATGCTGCAGAGGCTCAGCAAAGCTTTCCTGTTGCACAGGAGTGAAGAGGAGCAGGACTGGATGCAGTATGCCAGCTGCCATCCCTGCTTGAAAGGGACAGCAAAGCAGACACTGGGTCTGGCAGTGGTGCAGGATCAGCCTCCACTCTTCACCCAGTCTCTGCAGTTCTGCTGCTACTGCACATGGTCCTCTGCATCTGCTCACAGCAGTGGGAGAAGTTCTGCTTGTCCTAACAGCAGCTCCCACCTCAGACGGCCCTGCCTCCCACACGTGAGCTTAGCAGCCCATGCAGACACAGCACAGAGGAGTAACAAATCCACACGCAGAGCTTCCCACTGTGAGCTGGAGAGCTGCTTTGAGCAAAGAGGGAGCCAGGCCAGGCGAGAGTCCCTGGCAAAGTGTTACAAGTATTTCAAACGCTCACAGCGTTACTCTTTGGAGGGAGGTCGTAACAACCGCTGCATGCACACTGGCACCTTTCCTGGCTCTGGCTGGCAGCACACGTTATTCCTCACCTGCTCTCCAGCCAGACTTTACTGAGCACCCTGTGTTACTCCCTGCCCAAGCTGCAGAGATGCACTGAAGGCAGGGCAGCAGAGATGGCAGGAACAGGACCTGTGAGCTTTGCTGACTGCAGCTATGGTGAGGCACGGGCCAGGGCAAGGCTGCATCAGTAGATGGGAATCAAAGCCCTGTGCTCTCTGAATGCCTGTACTGGACACTGCTCTGCAGCCTGCCACACCTAGGGACAGCTTTGCGAGCACAACAAGGGACATCCCCTAGGTCTCACTGTGTATGGCTCTTGGGTGAAAAACCAGAAGTGACAGCATGTTGAACTAAAATAGAGCAAGCCAAAAGGTGGGAGAGCCAGAGAGGACCCAGCCAGTGGCTTGGTTTGAGGAGCAAATCACCACTGATTGGCCTCCTGCATGGTGCCAAGTGCATTGACTTTAAAGGACATGGGAATGTCACCAGAGGACCTCTTCCAGCAGAAATACCAAAGTTCTTTCAAAACAGACACCCCTGAGGAGCATGCTGTGTCCTCCCCAGTGCTTCCTGGTGTGCACAGCGTAGCCAGACACCAAGCAAGCCTTGGAAAGGCAGGAGCAGCACCACCAGCCCTTCTCCTCCTCTTCCACAACTGCTGTTTGAACGTGGGGGCTGGCACAGAGCCTCTAACACCCCACCTAGTGTGACCCCAAGAGGTCTGACAACACCTCTGCCACATTCCTCACCCTGAAATCAGTGATTCTTATCTGGGAGGCCTCGGAGGGACCCTCTCCTGGTGTGAATTGCAGAGAGCTCCACTAAACTCCACCACTGCAAGTCCAGGTTCAGCTGTGCAACTATCTCAGCAATTTGTTCTCTTTGTAGCAGAAGCTTCTCGAAGCCACCAAAAATAAGTTTGTTTGGGTTTTTAAACCTAATGCAAACACATTTGTGTTGTCTTTCAAGCTGGCACTTCCCCCCTTGTCCCTACTTGACAACAGCTTTTTCAGTCATTAGGAATGCTCTGCATGCACAGAAATATCTTGGGTTATTTTTCCCATCATCAAAAGCAAACAAATCCCAGAGCAGCCCTGGCAGGCTGCTTCCGGCCAGCGTCACTGCGCCCCTGGGGACCCAGCCTGCTGGGCTGCTGCTGTGGAGGGCAGACAAGGGAGTTTGCTTCCAAGAGAAAACTAGACTCTGAGACAAAATGATTTTTTCCCCAAAACCCAGGGAACCACAAAGCAACCCAGAGTCTTGCCCAGTTACTTGCCCATTAAACATCTCCCAAGGCAGTAACTGGGAAGCGTATGAGGGGTTGGCTGGTAGGAATGTAACTGAATGCTGGTTTATTTCCACGCTTTCCCCATTCCCCTCCTGCTGCCAGCCCCATTTGGTAACTCCTGGCCAGTGCTGGCAGCTCCTCACACTGCAGTCATTTGGAAGTATTCACGATGCAGCTCAAGAGATGCTGTCAGCTACTGGGATGCCCTCTGCTACTGCCTGCTGCTTCTCCCAGGGTTTCTCCTAGAAGGCCCTTCCTGATTATGGAGGATTGGCACTTAGAAGGAACTGCAAAGTTATTTACCTCATTATCCTCTAAATCTCTCCCTAATGCCCTCACCTGCTGTGACAGCTAACTGAATTGTGACAGAGCTGGTAACACACTGCAGCTACCAGCTGTACCCATCCACCCATTTCAGTCTGGACACTAACTTTCCTGAGGACAAAAAGCTATTTTTTTAGTTACAAGGAAAATATTTTTGCAACCCAAAGTACAAGTTTACAGGTAAACACTGACAATTCCTCCAGTATTGCCAAAATCTCCTTGGCCTGATGTAACACAAATACTTTCTGTATCAGATCTGCTAAACCAGAGAACCAAAGAATCATTTGTTTTAGCTGGAAAAGACCTCCAAGGTCATCCTGTCCAATCATCACCTCCACTGTGGCACAATTTCAGGCCATCTCTTCTGGTCCTCTCACCTGATCCTAGGAGAAGAGAGCAACCCCCACCTCATTCCAACCTCCTTTCAGGGAGCTGCAGAGAGCAATGAGGTCTCTCCTCAGCCTCCCCTTCTCCAGACTAAACAACCCCAGATCCTTAGGCCCTGGGAATATCTAGCACTGAAAGCTGCCCTTGCAAACAAAAGCTACCAGTCCATCCCAGCAGCGCTACTCCTACCACGGGTTTACACTGCCGAGTATACATTAAAGAGCTTGCAGAAGCAGTCCACAAGAATGTACCCAATTAGTCTCTCGCTTTCCCTCTCCATTATAGGTAACAGCGGTGAGAAAATTGCTGGCCACTCTCTGGAATTGTTGACAAAGGGTTCTGGAATGCTTTGCATTCCTGGGATAGAGACCACTACCGGCACTCTTAGCCTTGGGTCTACAAGGTCAGATGAGTCACTGCAGTGTCTCCTTTTCACGTCTGATCAACTGTGCAGAAACCTGAGGACAAATACTCCTGCAAATTACTCTTGTGGCCTGGGGAATCTTCATTCAAGAACACGAAGAGAAAGCAAGCAAGAAACAAGGCTGAGGATCAATAAAGTTACAAAATGTAAGCAGAGCTACAAAAATCTACAAAGTCTGGGGGCCTAAAGCAACCTTCTGCTATCCACATACAGTACCAGCACAGTGGAGAGCAAATGTGTTTATTAAGCAACTGTACAGTTCAGTAACCGCTTCCATGTTAGCAGATCTGCTAGCTCATTCCATGGCCCTCTTCTGCACTGCACCCCAGGTTCTCAGCCAGGCCTCTTGCTGTACACACACACATCACACTGGATGTGCCACCACAGGAACGCATAATCAGTGCCTCATCTCACCTCCAGCACAGAGCTGCAAGAGAGCTCTAGCAAAGGGGAAGATTACAGTAGCTATAACCACTACAAAGCACTTAAAGGACTCTGGTTGTGAATGTTTTTCACAGCTACTAACTGCAAAGAAATAACCAGAGGCAGCACTGAGTGTCACCAGACCCCACTGCATCGGGCTTCGTACACACAGGATTGCACAGGCCACTACCAGGGTTTCATATTCCCTTTTAAGCTGAAATCTAGTTCTTGATCTTGGTCTTTGCCAATGGCGGGGGTGTCCTGGGCTGCAGAAGTGCACAGCAACTAGATGGTGGCTGACTGAAGACCAAGGAGTGAAGATAGCACTTCAAGGGGAAAGAACACAACTGCCTGCCTTTTATTTGGAGACAATTTGCTTCCAAGGGCTGGGCTTCATGGAAAACCAGCAGCTGAGCATGGCTTGCAATGCTCATTGGCTTGAAGTGATGAAGCCACTGGGAGCCACAAGTACATCTGCTTCTTTCTAAGGGTACCTGAGCTGCCTGCCTCACTGCAAGCTCTGGCTCTCCAAACATGTTGTTGCTTCCTTGTCTTCCTAACAGCAGACTGCCAAGATTTGCTTCAGCCATTTGACTCACTGATTGCACAGGAATTCCTTGCCCCTACAGGACGGAGCCTGTAGCTAAGTCACTTGCTTCTGTAGCTAAGTTACGCTTCTGTAGCTAAGTCACTTGCTCCTGTGTTCACACTACCTTCTCTTGTGCAGGGGAGCAGATCAGGAAACCAAACTGGGTTACAACCCACCAGAGAAAGAAACAAAGGTTTGTGCTCAACCAAATCAGCTACCTGATTCCTGTTCACCACAGGTGAACAGATGCTTGTGCCGGCAGGAGGCTGGGGGCAGCACCAGTGCAAGGTGGTGGCCTGAGGTATTCAGCAAACTACAGCCCAGGTGAGTAGCTCTGCCGCCACCACGGCCAGAAACAGGCAACAGGAGTCTGGAATATGCCACTGATGCCTCCATTAGGGCATAACCCTGATTAAAACCAGGTTGACACCTTTCTGGGGAGTCTTTGCTTTTCCATAGCTGTTAGCCTGGTTGTCTGGGAGCCAGCAGTGCTAACCCTGCTCAGGAAGCATGCTGTTTGGATGTCAGTTTGGAATATTCAGCTTTGCAGGGCTTCTTCCCCATGCAGCTAGCTAGCCAGGTCTTTGAGAGACATGGTCTCTTGTGCTCTTGCTTACAAGGGAAACTTGAAACAAATTGGACTTATTCTGGGCTTATCCTAAAGGTCAGTGTTGTGGGGAAAGATGACTTGTTTGGAATTCAGTCAGGAAGTCTAACACAAATAATCCAGCTTGAAGTTCTGTGAGAACAAATCCCAGCCAAGAAAAAAGTATGTGCTGATAGAACTAAGTACTAAATCTCTCCTTTCCAAGCATTTTTTTCCCCACTGATAATTTCAGAGGCTTTTAAAGCTCCCATATGAACAACTATTTAGTTGGGGTGTGAAAGAGATGCTGTTGGTGCCTCCCCAGATAAAACTTGAGCTTGATCAGGAGACTTGAGGAGGAACAAGCAGGAGAAGGAACAAAATGTGTCGTGAATCGCTCTGAAGATGGGCCACTCTATTGAGGGTCCCTGTTACTTGTTGGGAAGCATCAGGCTGCCTCAAAGTTTCCTAGCAAAAGGTTCACGCCACAAGAAAAAGAGAGACAGATGATAAGACCCAACACTTCACTTACAAATAACTAATTCTTGTCAGTAAAGAAATGCCTTGCATTAGCACAACTGCCTTCTCTATCTGCAAAGCAATATTTGCCCCTCTGAGCTACATCATTCATTACATTTGGAAGTGTTCATGACCTAGAGAAAGCCCAGAAAGGCTTTAAGAGATTCCTGCTAGGAAAAAAGCATTAAAGCCCAGATGCTAGAATTAGTACAAAGCCAGTAGATGTTCTGCCTCCTTGTGACTGTCAGCCACGAAAGGATGACTTCAGGAGGAAGTGTGGCATAGGCAACACTTCTGTGTTTGTGTGTGTAAATACCTACTGTGCTGTTTGGGGCTGGCACAGAGGGCACTCAAAGGTGCACGTACGTGAAGAAGGTGTAAGTCCAAAGGTACAAAGCAGGTCAGGAGATTGCTCCCAAAACTCTGGAAAAGAGAAGAATGAGTTGTTGATTCCTCATCAGGTTGATAGCTCTGACTGAAGCCAGCAGGCTAATAAATCTACATCTAATGATTTAAATCCAGGCTCAGCCAGTCTGGCTTTAGCTTTCTGGCTGACCAAAAGCTGTCCACAAGAAATGAGTCTTTCAATCCTCTCTCATTGTCACAGAGCATTCATCTCCACCTGTAAGTGGCTGCTCACATCAAACATGTTGTGCCTATGACTGAAGAAACATCAGAACCAAGCAACCTTCCTGCAACAGTCAACACAGCAAGTCTAGAGTGCCACAGGCAGCAATGGAACTACAAACTCTGCTGCAGACAGAAAAAGCCACAAATTGACTAAGCAGCCCATGCAGTTGTTAAAAGGATCACAGTGCACTTCCAGAGCATACTGATATGAGTACTAATCAATTCACTTTGAAAGCCCACCAGAGTAAGCTGTAGATTCAGAGCTAGAAGCTGGATTAAGAGAAGCTGACAAACACTGCCAACGAAAACCCTTCCTGTCATATGCCCAAGGATTTTGATGATTTTGCAGAAGGAGCTGCTGTGGCCTGCATTTCACCTGCAAACGTGCCTTATGGCTATTGGTGCAGCTCTTTCAGCACAATTCACCCCTGGAGTCTTTCCAAAGAGGCCCTTGCAGTTACCTGCGCAGCCGGGTCCAGCCTGCCTGACCCGGCACAGCCGTGACTCGCTGCTGCCCTCTTTGCTCCGCTTCGGCTCCAGTGCTTGAGAGACAGCAGCGCCAGAAACCTTCCTCAGTCGCCAGCGCTGCAGTATTTGCCCTTTCTCCTCAGCAAAAACAACCTGTAGAAAGTCATGCTTCGTTCAGATCAAAAAGTATATCCCTGTAGTCCAGGGTGGGGGGGAAACACCAACCAAAAGCAAAAACGACTCACCAAGTGCTCCCTGCCAACAAGCAGCATGATGTTTTGCCACCGAGGTGCCGTGAAAACGTGGCTGTTCCCTTTCAGTTCCACGGGAGCACCAGCACATGGGTACACATCCATAGCCTCTCTCTCCGTCTGCCTCTGAGAGGCAGGTGCAGATTCCAGTAGGGTTCACAAAATGGGTTCAGATGTGACCACTGAACATTCCCAGAGAGCCATCCAGGGAAAGCTTCCCACCGCCAAAAACGTGCACTTGGGAACACCACCGAACGTCTTCTGTCTTGACACAGATGGTCTCACTTCAGTCAGCTCCTCAGGGCAGAGCTCAGAAGGACCTCGGAGAAATACCGACGGTTCTGGTGTTTAGCTGGAAGTGCCAGCACCAGTGCTCTCCCCCCAGCCAGTCAGCAGGGACAGACCCCCACCAGTGCTCCCCTCCAGCCAGCCAGCAGGGACAGACCCCCACCAGTGCTCTCCCCCCAAGCCAGCCAGCAGGAACAGACCCCCACCAGTGCTCTCCCCCCAAGCCAGCCAGCAGGGACAGACCCCCACCAGTGCTCTCCCCCCAGCCAGTCAGCAGGGACAGACCCCCACCAGTGCTCTCCCAGGGGAACTGCAGCGTTTTCTTGATGCATTTTGAGCAGTGGGACACCCCACCCAAGAGTGCAATTTGCTAGATGAGGCTGCATAATGAAGCCCAGTGATGATCCACCCAGTTCTGCCTTCACCAGCAGAGACAATGTCAAAAGGGCTTTTGGCTGGTTAGTTCTCCTGTGCCATGTAAAGCACCAGTTCTATATTAGTGGCATGGAAATATGACGTTAATTCATGGTGAATTCTTTTTTGCCAGTTGACTTGCTTGGGAAGGTTGCCTTTTCCTCCCCCCCCCCCCTTTTCTTTCAATTTTCATTTTTGCTGGTATGAAAACAAGAAGAGGATTCACTAAAGTGCCACTCTTGGTGCTGAACATTAAAGACAAATGTTCCTTTTGGCCACACTCAAGAAAATGTTCTTACAGTTCTGCTCTTTGCTTGTAATAAAGAGTCAGGCAGCCTATGACTTATTCTGCTTCATGATTTAGTCTACAGCATGTGCTGAAAAGTAAGAAACAGCAATGCTAACCCAAAGAGCTGAACTCAGCCCAGACCTGCGTTTATACACAAGACGCCAGCAAAGCACCTCGGCACACCTGCAGCACAGCAGCAGCCCCAGTTCTGTGCTCTGAAGGAAGAAAAGGTTTCCCAGCGATGCCAAGTTTGATGGTAAGAATGCCTGCATGTTTTCCTGTTCTTTGCTTGTCTATGAAACACAGAGATGTGCTGTCAGACGTGCCTTAAATGGCACTGCCTCGCTGAAAGACAAGGACAGTGACCCAGATGCAGCAGGGACTTCAGATTCTCCCCCAAACCCCTCTTTCTCAAATAAAAGCATATTAGCTGAACTTTAAGCCTATGGGCCATGCCATAAGCAACTAAAGCAAACCATCATCTCCAAGCACCAAAGCCTGACAGCCATGCCCTGAGCAGCAGAGGCATCGGAAAGGCAATGGCGTTCACATAGAGCAGTCAGGAGGCTTGGAGTTCGCTATTTATAACACTTGGGATCTAAAATACAACCCCACAGCAGAGTACAGCAACGTGAAACAAGCAGAGACTTGAATGAATGCACTAATACTTAGATCACAAGTCCCTTTTTATTTGTCAAGCTCCTTATTCACCAAGCAGGAGCAAAGCTCCCCACCGGAGCAGCAGCGAGCAGCTCTGTGCAGCACCATCTCCCTCCCGCGACTGCTGTCTTCAAGCTAAACAACAACGTGGCACACAACAGCTGCCCCCACCAAGTTTAGTCTGGTGGGCCCATGAGAGCCTCCTGCCCACCACTCCCTGCACAGTGTCACATCTACCTTTCATGCTGCTCAGGACTTAAGAAAGTCTCCAGATCAGAGCAGCAGTGGCATGTGATGGGGAGATAGCAAACCTCCTACCTTTAGATTACTTCTGCAGTTTTGAGGGCATTTTGTGCCATCTTGGAGGGCTCAGATGGGCCAGCAGGCCTGTTTCCCCATGGCCACCCCGAGTTACTGACAGAAGCCTTCTCATGGCTCTGAAGGCTCCACAGGGCACATGAGGAGCAATAAATGAATAAATAAAGCTTTAAGAAACACTCTTCTCTCCACATTCATTTTTTTGGCTGTAGCCTCAAGCTTTGAAATGATGCAAAGGAGGAAAAGGAATTAAAATGTGTAGAGTTCCAGATAGACAGTTGAAAATGTAACCCATGAGACTGCTGACTGCAGCTCAAGAAGTCAGTTGTATGTGAGGCAGTTTCAGCTGTGAAGCTAAGACTCCAGATGAGGTTTTAAGAGCTTCAAGAATTTGTGGTTCCTGCCTACTTTCTTTTACAGATACTCTGCTCTTTGCCATGCATACTTGAGCCAAGCCAAACAACCTTGCACAAGCCATGGATACACTTCTGCAAGAGAGATGGCTCAAGATAATCCGTGGCAGATGACAATACAAAGCTGCTTGCTTGCAGCTCTCCTAGCACGTGGGACTGTCTGAAGGAGGAGCTCATGCCTGTGGCAGCAGCGTGGCACCCTGGTGCCAGATACTGACACCCAGAGCAGCTGGCACCACTGCTGCCTGCACACCTGACTTTTCCTGAAGTTGCTGCTGCTACCTGCCTTCATCTGCTCCATATAGAGGACTCCACTGCTTCCCCTGGGAGATGATTCCAATGTCTGTTCTCATGGAGAAACGTTTCCCCCTGGAGTTCAAAGGGAATGTCCCCAGCAGTAACTTGTCTCCATCTCCTCTTGTCTTTACCATGGGACTTCCTGCCAAAAGGGAGTCTCCATCCTTTTTACCATGCACCGGCACATAGTAAGGTCTCCCCTGAGCCTTCTCTTCTCAATGTTGTGTGGACAGTTCTCATAAGCACTGCTGCTACACAAGTAAATGTGGAAAATCGATGTTCTGAAAGAGATTAACTAATCATAATTCCTGGGAACTAAGGTAAGCCTTCCAGGGGAAGCAATAACAGCCCCTTTATCTTGGGGACAACCTCACACACTGCTGCAGGCCATTTTGCCAAAGCCTGCACACGCGTTGAGAAGACTTCTCTGCGACCTTATAGTGGCTACACACAGGCCAGCACCAGACCTCCGAGCTGAAGAGCAACAAGAGAGGAGAACCGCATTCGGAAACTTGAGCCTCTCTCCAATTCTGGGCAGAACAAGTTTCCAGAGTTGAGATTTCCAAAATGAGTAAGGCTCAAAGTGCACAGAGACATTTGTTTCCAAGGCTTTTTGTGGATACCACAGATGTCTGGCTGCTGACATAGTTTAAAGCGTTGAGGGGAGACAGTGGCATACCCCAGGGTGGGTTCTGTCAGCTGGACAGACAGCTCATTGCTGCAGTACTACCTGAAGAGTGGTGCAAGGACAGCACTTGACACCTCTGCTTCTGCCTTCTCCTACTGCCTTTCTTTAAGCAGTTTGCTTCATCCTCAGCAACCTACCCACTGAGCTGTAACTGTTGCAGCTATCTCCCAGTGCTATCAGGGGAAACCATTTGTTGACGTCTGTAAGCTGTTTTGACTCGGCGGTGATGGACACCAGAGAAAGATTTAGGAACAGATGTCCTCAGAGAGAGGAAAACCCCCACAACTCTGAAGTGTAAATGTGTAACATTCAGTACTTATTTAAACCCAGCTCTAACAGGGAACCTCTGCTACATAAACATAACACAGGGAGGGTTTCTGAACGGACTAGGACACAAGGGCTGTGTCGTTTTCCCTGACAACATTCAGAGGCAAGGACCATACTTTCCATCATAGCAGCCCCAGCAAGATATGCGAGATAACTGGGAGGATGTTCTCTCCTCCTTAAGAACTCAGAGAGGTTAAAAGAAGCGAGTTTGATATTGGGAAGAATTTCTTTGCTGCAAGAGTAATCTGGTGTTGGAACAGGCTGCCCAAGGAGGTGGTGCAGCCATCACCCCTGGAGGTGTTCAAGAAACGTGTGTGTGGACAAGGCACTTCACAATGTGGTCTAGTGGTCATGGTGGCACTTGATTATCTTAGAGGTCTTTTCCAACCTTAGAGATTCTGTGGCTTTAAGTTAACATAAGGACTGGACTTCAGCAAGCTAACTGTGTGAAGATTCATCAAGGTCAAGATGATCTTCACTGTTAGCAAAGACCTGGTACACCACGTGTGTGAATTGCACAGCAGATACTCCAGGGGAAGGACTTCTGGTGTAAATCAGTAAAGCTAGGTTATTACCAGCAAATGTTAGAAGTGAGACTTGAATGAAGTCTCTGCAGACAGCAAAGCCTTGAGAACTGGCTGGGTAACATTCATTTGCTCCAGTTGCCAAGGAAGGTACAATTTAAGGGCGTCACAACTCATTCATCTCAGTGAACCAAAAAAAATAGCAAATGAAAGAGTGCCTGGGGCAAGCACTTCTGAGCTGCTTATCTGGGAGAGGTTTTAGTTATGGTTAGCCATTGGTGCAGTCTTGCTATCATCCCATACCACTTTTTACCGCACTAAAAACAGATGACAAAGTCTGGCAAATGAGTTTTCTGCAGTGCAAAAGCTGTTGTCTTTATTTCACATCTATTTTCTTTACTGTTTTTCTTGCATTCGTTCTTGCCCCTTTCATAGCTTTGGCTTCACTCTTCTGGAAAGCAGCCTGCTCAGTAATCCAAATATCACTCATTTCCCCAGAGCAACAGCCAAGCAGAACAATATCTCTTGATGCTTCCAGTGGTAGAGACTGAAAGGATTACAAAACTTGCAGGAGAGAGAGGCACTTATACAGAGAGAGGAATGACCAAGACAAGCCCAACCAGAAGCTCCTGAAGAGCAGCTGAGCACTGTTCACTCCTACAGAAACCACTCAAAATCACACAGCCAGCTCCAGATCCATGAAAAGTTTGACTCAATCCTAACCAGAACATACCAAGGCCAACAAGTCTCTTCTGTGGCCACTATAAAGATCTGTATCTTGTACACCTCTCTTCTTTTTCCTTGATGCCACACAACACAAGGAACAAAGCCCTACAAAGCATGGGATTTTTGACACCCTTCCACTCAGTGGTCATCACAACACACACAAGAGTTGAGGAGTTCACTGTTTTGCCAGACTCCAATGACCTGGAGTAAGAAGCTCTGCTCTGTCTCAGACACAGCACATACTTGTTTTCCCACATCTCAAGTACAAGCAACCTTTCTCCCCCATCTCACTTGTCCCAGAGATGTTCCAGTAAAGTGAAACATTTCTATTACATTTCATGAAGCCCAGAACAGTCACACAACCTCTAATCTTAGCATTTCTCCCCTTTCCTTACTCCCTGTGGTCACATCACTTTGAATTGTCCTGTGTGAAAAGATACTGCCTTGGATACATGAGCATAGCCCAGAATATTTATAATACCTAGGAGACTAGCAAATTCCGTGCTGCTTACCGCTGAGAATCACCAGATAAGATCCATGTGCACAAGCAAAACTGGGGCAAAAAAAATCTTAAAGTTAGGAAGATCCTTTCACCATGGATCTCAAAGTGAGCTGGCAGTAACCTTTGGGTCAGTCTGCTGGGCCTGTTCCTTGCACAAGGTATGCTGCCTAACAAAGACCCACCATGAGTTCAGCACAATTAATTCTATATAGAATTATATATGTATATATACACAGCTGGAGGCAGTGCCAAGTGGCTCCCTCAGGGGTCAGTGCTGGGCCCAGTGCTGTTTGACATCTTTGTCACCGATATGGACAGAGGAATCAGTGCACTCTCAGCAGGTCTGCAGCTGGCACCAAGCTGTGTGGCACAGGTGACTTGCTAGAGGGCAGGGATCCATCCAGAGGGACCTGCACAGGCTGCAGAGCTGTGCCCAGGCCAACATCATGACATTCAACAAGGCGAAGTGTAAGGTCCTGCACCTGGGTGGGCACAATCCCAAACACAGCTCCAGGCTGGGTGGGGAATGGCTGAGAGCAGCCCTGAGGAAAAGGCCCTGGGGGTCTGGGCTGAGGAAAAGCTCCACAGGAGCCTGCAGTGTGAGTGCAGCCCAGACACAACCCTATGCTGGGCTGCAGCCAGAGCAGTGTGGGCACAGGGCAAGGGAGGGGATTCTGCCCCTTGGCTCTGCTCTCCTCACACCCCACCTGCAGTCCTGGGGGCAGTTCTGGAGCCCCCAGCACAAGCAGGACATGGAAGTGTTTGAGCCAGTGCAGAGGAGGCCACCAAGATGCTGAGAGGGCTGCAGCAGCTCTGCTCTGAGGACAGGCTGAGAGAGTTGGGGCTCTGCAGCCTGGAGAAGAGACCCTTGGAGTCACCTTCCAGTATCTGAAGGGGGCTACAGGAGGGCTGGGAAGGGACTATTGACAAAGTCTTGTAATGACAGGATAAGGAGGAATGGGTTTGAACTGGCAGAGAAGAGATTCAAACTAGACGTTAGGAAGAAGTTCTTTGCAGTGAGGGTGGTGAGACACTGGCACAGGTTGCCCAGCCAGGTTGTGGAGCAGAGAATCACCCAGTGTGATCTTGATCCCTGGAGGTGTTCAAGGCCAGATTGGATGAGGCCTTGAGCAATCTGTTGTTGTGGGAGGTGTCCCTGCCCATGTCAGGGTGTTGGAACTGGATGATCTTTGAGGTCCCTTCCAACCTAAACCACTCTATGATTCTATGTAGTTTTCCCCACGGTACAGACACCCCTCCATATCTTCCTAAAATATGCTCCTGAAGCATAGATTTTCTTGCATCAGAACTGCCTGAAGCTTTATAAGTCTTTGCAAGCTTCACATGTAGCTGGTCATTTCTCAGGTATTGATAGGACTCAGCCAAAAGACTGAAATCACCACAATACAAATATTAAGAACAACGTAATATCACATTTGGCAGGCAGAGAAGCATAAGAAGCAGTTACATTCACTGCAGGAATGTTTGAACATGAGTTTCCCTAACAGCAGGACATTAAATCACCTTGCATTCAAAATGCAGCTGCTCTGCTATTAAGTAGGAAATAGACTTTTTAAAGTAAAGTCCTGTTACACATGTGTGGGAAAGTCTTGGCAAGACAGATTGCTTTCCATCATTAGATGACATTTTGAAAGCTGTTTCCTAGCAGAACATTTGATTGGAAATATTTTGGACGCTTTCATCTGACTTTAAAGTCAGCTGAGATCCACGCTTGCATCTCCTACGGGTACGAGATGAACAGCAGATCGCTGAAGAGAAATACATCTCTCCTTCTGGAGCCAAAACCTGGTTTTCAGGGGGAAAAGTGCTGCAACAGCTGACAGGTCAATGGGAACACAGTTGTCTTTCCAAATAAAATGACTACATTTAGCTGAGTCTTGGATATTCCCAAACGGCACAGGGAGATTTGGCTGGATTGCAAGGGGTGGTGAGGCTAGGTGCAAGATGTCATAGGAAACAGTGATGGTTCAGGTGCCTCCAGCTGTGGCTGTGCCAAGGTGAGCAGAGCAGGACCCCTTTCCCTGAGCTTGGGTGAAATGAGAAGGGTACAAAAGAAAAGAAAGTGGAGATGCTGCTGTCTGATAGTGGAGAACCACATTGCTGTGGGCGTAGATGGCACAGTGAGGCAGCTTGCTTGTCTCAGGGGAAAGCACTGGGGGCAGTTTCCAAACAAGACCAAGCAAGAGGGACCTTCTTCACTGAAAGGCCCTCTTCATCCAGAAGGCTCTACCATTCTCTCTGAGGGTAAGACCAAAAAGGTGCATTATGGCCCAAGCCTTCTATCTTTGTAGAAGCACCACAAGTTTGTTCCAGTTTTTATAGGCATTACTGAGGGCCATGTGCTGCCAAACCAATGGAGCCCCTGGAGGAGCCCTGGTCCTGGGCTACATGACTCAGGCTGCTGAGAAGGCCACACCACACTCTTCTGGCTGTGAAATGCATCTTCTCAGAAGGGAAGATGTGCATCTGCAGCACCTCATTCTCCTGGCATGCTGCACATGGAGCTAGCAACAACAAAAGGAGTGGGGCATTTCTCCGTGGTTTACAAAACAAACAGAACAAAACCCCAGAGAAATCCATGACTAACGTGGGACAGGGAAGAAAGAGAACCACACCAACAGCTCTGTCTCCCTGGCAAAGTTTATATATAACCAGGCTGGTCAGCAAGAAGAGCTGCAGGGCTCAGAGCAGATGACACAACCTGATGGCATTCTGATAGCAACAAAGCTTGCTCTGGCTGTACAGAAGCATCTCTGCCAATCTGTGGCTAACAGCTCCAGGGCCCAGATGTCAGCCCAACTAACAGCTCCAGGGCCCAGATGTCAGCCCAACTAACAGCTCCAGGGCCGAGACGTCAGCCCAACTAGCAGCTCCATGGCCCAGACGTCAGCCCAACTAGCAGCTCCAAGGCCCAGACGTCAGCCCAACTAGCAGCTCCAAGGCCCAGATGTCAGCCCAACTAGCAGCTCCATGGCCCAGACGTCAGCCCAACTAGCAGCTCCAAGGCCCAGATGTCAGCCCAACTAGCAGCTCCATGGCCCAGACGTCAGCCCAACTAGCAGCTCCATGGCCCAGACGTCAGCCCAACTAACAGCTCCAGGGCCCAGATGTCAGTTCATCTCAAAAGTGTGGGATGCCCAATACCCAGCTCTATAGTCACTGGAACTCTGAGGTTTCTTGGGAGCAGCCACCTCTGGCAGCTGTGAGGGGAACATCAGAGCACTCCCTGCCTCCTCCTTCTCCACATGAGTTTTTCCAGCCACCAGAGCTAAGAATCCATGGAAAACAGGTTTTGAAGCAAGGGATCAAAACACCAGGTGTGGCCACGGAGGATCTATTGGAGCCTACCAGGAGTTCAGCTTCATCTGATACTTTTGCCAGCATTTGCGCTTATGCTAAACTACAGCTCAGAGTATAACTGCAGCATGAATTTGGGAGCTTCTTGAGGAGACACTGAAGGCACCAATCCCACTTGGTACCAGATGTGATGTGACTTCAGCCTTTGGGATTGAAAATGTGTCTAGTGAAACAAACTAAACACTCAGAGCCCACCACAAGCATACAAACATTAGTCACTGCACCCCAGTGCACTGGAAAAAGCCCAGCCATAGCCAGCTATAAAAACACAACAACCCCCAAAAGAGAAAGCACCTTGATTAAAGTATTTGTTAATTACCTGTGGGGCAACGTGATCTAAAAAGATCATCTCAGTCTAGCAGAGAGCACTACTCATGTCTGCATGGCTGTAACCTTATCTGCAAGCTATCTGCACGTTCAAAGTTTTGCTGGGGAGCAACAGGACAGTTGCTATAATTCATAGTTATCTTGCTGTGTTTGAGAGGAAGAAGACAAAAGTGATCAGATTACTTTTCAGCTGGAATTGGCTGATTGTAGGCTACTTGGAACAGTAATGAAGAAAAGGAGACCTGCATACACCTTGCAGAACTGATGAACAGTTGGGCCCAAGTATGCTTCCTTATGCATTGCTGATGTGCCCAAAGAGGTTTTCTCCAGAGATAAAGAAAACTAAGAGCCCTTTGCACTTGGGGTGCATTCACGTTTTCACTCCAGAGGACAGTTATTATCTCTTTCACCACAAGAAACATTCGATACCCTACTTCTATAAGGAATCACAGAATGCTAGGTTGGAAGGGACCCCAAGGACCATCTGGTCCAGGAGTCAAGCTGGGAGCCTGACAGAATTCTGGTGCCTCAAACATACTGAAGCCCAAGAAAATGAAATGCATTGGCCACAGCCAGCTTTGGTTAAGCTCTGCATGCTTGTACCAACTCATTTCTTCCTCTCTTACAGTTCTGCTTTCCCTGTCCCACTGACCACATGTTTTTATTGGCGACTGAAAAGCATCCATAAAGCACAACAATGCAGCAGGTTCCCCATAGCTACTCAAGCTGTTAAAAGGTTAGCTGAAGTCTGGAGGCAGTGAAATCACACCACCATTATCATGGCCTTGGGGGAGCAGTATCTCTGGGTGGTCTGTAACACTACAGCTCCTGGGCTCCTAGACAGTATGACCATGTTGTCCAGAAGAGCCTATCTAGCAGTGCAGGTAGGCTGAGGCTTTTTGACCTTATAGATAAATAGGTTTTGTTGAAAGCTGTTCCATTATTTTTCAGATTAGCCTGGACTTGCATTTGCCTCATTCTCTGGCATGGGGTGGGGGGAGAGAGACCTTGAGACATCCAATAAATGTTTATCCAGCTGCGGTAGCTTGATTCTTAAAGTATAACTGTCAACATCTCCACTCCCTCATGCAAATCTAAATTTGCAAACAATCCCAATAATTCCTCCTCGCTGTTGTTCATTTTAGTTTGGCATTCCTGAGTGAGCAGCTCCAGTGCTTGAAGCCAGGAGAGCACTGCTAGGCAATCCAGCGCCGACTGCGGTGGAAAAACCCCTCCTCCAAGCACGGGCTCCAGAACAGACTGTTCAATGCTAATTTTAAACCTGAAACCCCAGTGCCAGTCTGACAGAGTGGGCTATTTGTTCAGTTCTGAAATAATCAACACCAACTGGGTTGCTTCTTTATATATATATATACACCAATCTTTTATTTTAAAAACAGTTGCTTCAGCTCCTGCTCCCTTCTGCTCACAGCCTCGGAGAGTTCAGCAATTCAGGTTTTAAAACTATGCAAAGAGATTTGCACTTTGCAGGCATTCTCCTACCACCCTAATTCATAAAACAAAATCACAGAATGGCTTAGGTTGGAAGGGACCTCAAAGCTCATCCAATTCCAACTCCTCGCCATAGGCAAGGACACCTTCCACAAGAACAGGTCACTCAAGGCCTCACCCAAGCTGGTCCTAAACACCTCCAGGGAGGTTGTGGAGCACAGAATTACCCAATGTGATCAAAGATCACAACCTGTGACACTGGCAACCTGTGCCACTGTCTCACCACCCTCACTGCAAAGAACTTCTTCCTAACATCCAGTTAGAATCTCTCCTCTGCCAGTTCAAACCCATTACTCTTGTCCTGTCAGGAGAAGACCTTGTCAATAGTCCCTCCCCAGCCCTCCTGTAGCCCTCTCCAGGTACTGGAAGGGGACTCCAAGGGTCTCTTCTCCAGGCTGCAGAGCCCCAACTCTCTCAGCCTGTCCTCAGAGCAGAGCTGCTGCAGCCCTCTCAGCATCTTGGTGGCTTCCTCTGCACTGGCTCAAACACTTCCATGTCCTGCTTGTGCTGGGGGCTCCAGAACTGCCCCCAGGACTGCAGGTGGGGTGTGAGGAGAGCAGAGCCAAGGGGCAGAATCCCCTCCCTTGCCCTGTGCCCACACTGCTCTTGCTGCAGCCCAGCACAGGGTTGCTGTCTGGGCTGCACTCACACTGCAGGCTCCTGTGGAGCTTTTCCTCAGCTCAGACTCCCAGGTGCTGTTCCTCAGGGCTGCTCTCAGCCATTCCCCACCCAGCCTGGAGCTGTGCCTGGGATTGTGCCCACCCAGGTATTTACCTAATTTGTCCAGAGGTTTGTTGTTTTTTTTTTCCCAGCTATGCTGGAATAAAAAGGCAGTTAAGTCTGCTGGCAGTTGTCTGTGTCATGAGCAGCCTGGATGTTACTGTTTTTTCTTTCCATTAACAATAAAAACAATAATTAAGCCCCCCACCAAACCCCAAATCCTGGAGGACATGATACAGCATCACTGGGGACATTTCACTGCAGCCACAGGAAAGGACTCTTCCTAGCATGTATTCAGTTTCAGCAAAGGCCTGGTGTTGCAAGGATTTATGCAATAGCTGCAGTAGTTTTGAAGGGAATAGGGAACAGCTTTGAAGACATTAATGATCCTAATGACCTGCCAAGACTAATCTTGCACATAAATATTTGTAGCACAAGGGACTAATAGCCTCAAAACTACAGAGAGAGCTCCCTTCAAATGTACCTTTCTAGAGGCCTTGTTAAGATGTTAAGACAGTTCTTTGAGCAGCAAAATAAAGGATTCTTTCTCACAGATTTTATGTTTTGAGATTGAAGTCCTTGGACTGATTGACTCAATCTCTGGAGGTCCCTTCCAGCCCCTACTATGCTATGACTACATCCCATTGCAGCTTCCTACTCAGCCTGACCAGGCCTAATTTCCTGGCAGCGTTTGCCATCATTAGCCAAGCAAAACTCACTCCAGATACAGCATTTAAGCCGTTTTTATAAGACCTCACCTGTGGCTCTTCCAACGCTGCCTTTGGCTGGACTGTGTAAATGTAAAGTAGCACTCACAGCTATATGAAGAAGCATTTAAAAGGGCAGAGGCTTGAAATGGAAATGAAGCACATCAGTTTCAGCCCACTTTGGCAAGCATTAGGTGTTGCCTTCGTAGCTCGTCCCTCACCTCTCCTGAGCAGCAATATCTTCAAAGAATTCCTCGGCGGCAGCGAGCCGTGACCTCCGCTTCCTGAGCCTGTCTCAGCCCACCTAATCAAGCTGGCCTTATCTGAGCAGGCTTGCATTTGATCTCTGAAAAAATGATTGCTAGGACTTTCCCACCAACAGATGCCCACCTCAGCAGACTGGTGCAGACAGGTGCTTCCCCAGACAGAGCAAGCTACGACCATGCATCAGCACACCTGAGGCAGGCAGCTGCTCCAAACTGACCCACCCTGGCAGAGTGCTTTGTGAAGATGCCTTATTCCCCTTCTTCTGCACCCTCTTTCTCTTTGGCAAGGCTGGATGTTGCCCAGAGAGGGAGGGCTCAGCCCCTGCCTCATGACTTGGAGCATGTGCCCGGCACTCAGCAGGGATAACAAAATGAGTGGGGAACAGCAATCCAGCAAAACTTCAGGAGCTTGGATATATGGTTAAGTCTGTGCTTCTGTGCATGCTGTCTGCACCCCATTAGTGACAGCTTGTTACAAAATAAATGAACTAAATATCTCAGTGACACCTGAACATGAGTAAATCCTCAGGTTTTTTAATCCCACAAGGCTGATTCCTTAGCCAGCCATAAATTCATACATGAAAGACAATCACTTCAGGTTGTATATCTTTTGGAAGATTCATCTCAGCTTCCAAAAATGGTTCTTAGGATCATAGACTGCTTTAGGTTGGAAGAGATTTGTAAAGGTCATCCAGTCCTCCTCATTTTCTGCAGTAAACAAAGAGCCAGTAGCAGTTCAAATTGCCTCCGATGTCTTAGGCAACCAGGCACAAAAGGAATCAAGAGGATTGGATCCCAGTTTTTCCAGAGCAAGGCTGGAACTACCCTGATCTGCAGTGAGGGCACTGACCTACTCCTGCCTCCCACCTCTGTCCCAGGAGGTTGTAATGCATGAGCTCTGCTAACTGGACCATTTCCCAGGCAGTAGTTGTTCAGCCTGATCAAGGAGCACAGCACATCATAGGACTACAGGCAAACTGGAACATCTATTTACTGGGGCAAGCTGCAAAACAGAGGAGATTTTGTTCACTTAGCTTAACGTTCCATTTCAAACTGGCCTCCAGTCTGAACTATTTAAAAGCCAGTTCTCTGGGCTTCAAATAAACATTCAAATGAGGAGATTCACAGAGAGGGAGGAAAACCATGTAGGTGCCATTAGCTCTTCTCTCTCCATCACTCTGCAAGCAGAGAGTTAAGCAAGGGGAAGAGAATGGGAAAAGTCAGGGTACAGTACCACTGCAGACTCTTTTTAACCTGAATTCTCACCAAACATCTCCACTGCAGTGCTCCTGTTATACTAAAAGTACAGCCTTGCCAAGAGGCAAAGTAAACCTGCATGGCTGGGGTGAGGGAAGCAATTGCCCCACAAAATTTTGCCCTCATATCTTCTCTTGCTTTTATTTTCATTGTCATCTTTGTCACTGTGCAGTGTCTGAGATTTCTCTCTAATCTTTCAATTGCTCCCCAATATCCATTGTCCTGACTCTCTACACTTCTCCTGCTTTACATGCAACCCATGTAAAGCGTGTGAGGAGGCCAAATACCAGGCATCTTGGCACAAGATAGTACTTTACACCTATTCACAAAGAGAAAACATTCCTCTTTTCTTAAGGAAACAAGAAAAAATAGAAAGAAGGGGGAGCAGAGCTCCACGGAGTACTCATAGCAAAGAGGTGAAGTAATGTTTACACTCAGCCCTTCTAAAACATGTCTGGTCCTTTAATAATGACCTGTCAAACCTGAACATTAAGAGCAGCCTCCAACACAGGGAATTTATTATTAATAAGTGCTATTCACACTGTAGTTATTTCCCTGGCTGAGGTAACTGTCCCCATCCTGCCAGCTGCTTTCCATCTGCAGAACAAGAGGATTTCTGCAGGTAAGCTACAGCCTGGTGCAGGACGAGGGCAGCACCTGGGCTGCCCTCATGTCCACAGCCATTAGTGTGGCACAGCAGAACTTGAGAGGCTTTCAAAGTCCTCCAGAAGTTTAGTCCCAGACCCAAACCCCTGGAGCTATCAGGGAAAGAATGGAGGAGTTAGCAGAGAGTGCTGAAGCAGCTTTGGAGAAGAGTCTTCCCTCAACCTCAGCATTTCTAATCAGAGCTAGGCAGATAAGGAGCACAGAGAAAGTCTAGGATCATGCTGCCTCTGCCCTGTGAGGAGCCAGGTCCAGCACAGCTCTAGAGCTGCCTTGCAAATACAGCACACTCCTGGAACTTGGAAGCAAGCACTCATGGAATACCTCCACTCAAAACAAGGTCCATTCCTGCAGCTTGCAGACACAGACAAAGGGGACTGAAGGCCAGAGGACGCATGCAGCTTATGCTGAGTTCAATAAATACAGCTTGTTTGGTTTTAAATCCACCTACCTTGTGTTGCTTTACAAGCAAAACGATCTCCACCGGCAAGTGTTTTCCTTAACCCAGCTATGTCTGCAGCTTGACCTTTGCTTGCGTAGAGCCAGACTTGAAGAAAACAGGAGAAGTCTTCTGCAGTTGCCGTTGTGAGGGGAGAATTCAAACTCAGCTGCCGAGAAGTTTGCTTTCTTTACCCGTGTGATTCCATATAGAAAAGCAGCCCCAGCTAAATTGCCCACACCTGAAGCTCATTATGTTGATGTATGGTCGCCCTCCAGCTGACAGGCACCTGTCAGCAGCGCCTGCTGTGTCTGGAGCTGGCAGGCTGAATGCACAGACTGGCAAATAAGCACTTGCTTGCCCGAAGGTGAAGGCCTCCAAGAAGAGAAGTTCACTGCTTAGTCTTTGTTTGCTGCTTGACTCCTGAGAATGATTTCTAGTATGACCAGGCCAGCAGGATGGCCTGGGTGCTGCACCATGACACACCTCAGAGAGCTGTCAGCTGGAGAAGGAGCAGGGGAGCTTTCATTTTGAAGGTTGTAGGAAAAGAGCAGTTTCATTTTAGTGCCAGTCTCTGGAAGGTAACAAACAGCGGATTGCCAGTAAAAGGTCTTGCTTCAAGGAATAGTGAGGAGACAATCTTGTCATAGTGGACTGAGTCCACAAACAGCTCCCTGCTCCTTCTAGGAGATAAGGCCCTAGCGAGGCTCCTGGCATTTGCCATTTTTCTCAGATCTGTTTCTCAGGGAAAGAAACCTATTGTGAGAAGGGTCAATGACATCCAAATGCATGTTTGCATTGTTACAGCAAAACAACTGTGTCAAGAAATGTTTCATGGTTGGACTTGCTCTCAAAGTCTCTTCCAACCTCAGCAGTTCTGTGATTCTAAGATTCTGTGCTTTTTTCCTCCCCAAAGTGTAAATCCAAATGATTTTGGGAAGAACTTGGTCTTGCACTTCCAGGTACTGCATACATAAATAGAGTAAAAAAAAAACAATCCCTAGGTCCCTGCCAGGCATGAAGTACCTTTTGGCAACAGCTGGATTTGATAAAGCCAGCTCCAGGCTCTACACAGCACTTCAGTGCTCAGTGCCCACCAGGCTCCTCGTGCGTTAAATACTTCTCTGCAAGCAGGAGAAGCTTTCAATGCCCACTTTGCATGCAGGGAAAAGGAACCCTACAGAAGTCACTCAGAGCCACATGGGGAGTGATCCCACCTTCCATCTGGCACCGTAACCACCCTGCTGCTCCGCTTTTCCACGCCAGCATCCTTGTCAGAGCCAGGCTCACTCCTGTAGAATCCCATCCTCATACATGTGCTCCCCTGCAAATTTCCTTTAGCGCAGCCCACTCAGCTGCCTGGCACACCGACACCAGGAGCAGAGCCCCGGGCATCCCCAGAGCAGAAGGACTGTAAAATGAGTTTTCCAGGGTGATTCCCATCAAAAAGCTACTGCTTAACCTCTACACAGCAAGCAGAGAAAACTCCCTAGTGGCAGAGAGCTCCGGGCTGGCCTGGCTTCCCTCGCAAACGCCACTGTGTTGCATTTCAGACGTCAGGAAGGGCATGCACACTGATGTTGCTCTTTTCCCAAGCACGCGTGGAGCTGCAGTGTGTTTCTAAGGGCAGATAAGTTTCTTTAGAGCTCCCTCTATCGTAACAGAGAAGGGGAAAGGAGGTCTTCATTCTCGGCGTGTTTCATGCGAGAACTGATTACACGGGAGAGGGAAACAAGTTACAAGAAATGGGGAAAAAAAGAGTAAGAGTTCAATTAAATTCTCTCAGGAGTTAGTAACCACGAGGGAATATCTCCTTTCTGTGTTGAAAGAAGAGAGATATTTGTAGCTCTAGGAGTTGATTGATTTGGCTTTTAAAGTTTAGAAAACTGCAGCAAGGAAGTCAGAGGCACTTCAGCAGCTGCTTGAGCTGCCCTTTCCCCATAGCATTTTCAAAAGCTCACTTTTCTCAGTGGCAGACTTCTGACCATAGCAGGCTAAGCTTGAGCTCAGGGTCCTTAGGCATTCAATCAAAGCCCATACTTTTCATTCTCTGATCACAGATCATTAGACCAAATCCTTGCTTGCACTGGGAGCAGAGCCCCAAAACCCCAGGGCAACGGGCTGCTGAGACCATGCATGAGCTGGCCAAAAGAAACATCAAAGGCCAAAGAGAAGCAGCCTCTCTTTCTTCAGACAAGATGAGTTTACAGGGACCCTTCCTGCTGCGGTGGCCTGAGAGGCTGCAAGTGCCCTTCTGCAGTGCTGCATTGCCACTGCCGCGCTGCAAGCCAGGGCCAGCAAACAGAAATCCTCATCTTCCCCACGGGGCCAGATTTGCCTGGAAAGGCAGCATTGACATTTCTGGTGTCCCCAGGGGCATGCAAGCCTGGTTTTAAGAGGGAATTAATTAGCACATCAGAGCACGTGGTGCAAATCAGCATTCAGGTGGTGCAAATCAGCATTCAGGGGCTGCTTGTTTTCGAACAGAGAGCCAATCACACTGTGCAGTACGAGGCATGTGCAGACACCAGCCCGCTCGGTTCGAGGGGACGTTGGCAGGGCTGCCAGGAAGCCAGCCACGTCTTTACCCTGAAGGAGCCCTTGCGCCAGGGTCCGCCACCGCTGCGCTGCCGCCACCCCGCACCTCTGCAAAGGCAGGTGGCGGACACAGTGAGCGAGGTGAATGCAAACATTGTGGAGAGGGTTGAGATTTTTGTCTCTTTGCCTTGGAAGAGGCACAAATAGCTGAGGGCTGGAGGTCACTGGAGCCCCCCCAGCCAGTGTTTGCAGTAATAGACAGCAGTCTGCAGGTGATAAGCGATCCTTTTGCAGAACTATTTTGTATACCTCCCACTGAGCTGCGCTGGCATTCCAGGCACAGATCAATAGTTGGGATTTCCACCGTGCAGAGGAGAAAACAGAGTAGCCGTTGAGATGTTTATAAAGGTAGCCAGGGCAGCAGCAGAAGAAATGCAGACCAGAGACAAAAGTGTCTTCAAACAAGTAAAAACCAAAATATCTTCAACCTCAGTTTAGTCCAAAGGGTTCTACCAAATCAAAGAGACGACAGAATACTTCTTGGGCAACACGGAGAGCAACTTAAGTTGCCACAACTAGAAGCTACTGTTTCTCTTGCTGGAATTAGAGCTTTAAAAAAGCAGTAGTCAAGTGGAGCCTAAAGCAAGGCAACCACCGAGCTGTCTGTGTGCATTACACAGCACTCTCTGGGCTTTGCAGGCAAAAATGACACCAAAAATGTTTGTTTCTTCACTAGTGCGCAGTCACTACAGCAACAACGCTCTCACCTCGTCAGGCAGCAGCCACCACTCAGCCTCAGTCTCGCGTGGCAGTGATAACAATCCGGGCTCGGCTCTAGCCAGCAGTAGCTGAAGTTGTTTTAGAGACATGACATGACTACATACAAAATATGACCACACAAACACATGGTTACAAGGCTCAGATCTGAGGGCTGGAAGGACTATGCAACTGTCCAGAACAGCCTTCAGCCTAGTCTGGTCTTGTCTCCTGCGCATCCTGTTCATTGTGGTGCAGCATGACTGAGCCCAAAACCTCCGTTCTGAAGAGCAGAGACTTCAGCAGATGGTTACCAGAGAAGGTAACATGTCCATGTTTAGATGTTGCCCTCATTGCAGAGGTCTTGCATCATCTTATCCTTTTTTCCTATCTACTTTCAATTCTTAAACCATCCTGTACCTTTTCCTGTCTGCTCTCAGCTCTATAGCACAAGGAATCACAAGGGTAAAACGAGACACAAGAGGATTAAGTGAGGCTGCAGCCAAGCAGTAGCCCAATCTGGCCACACCACAAGCCCTAAATGCTGGGGTCTCCAGGGCTTCCTAGCCTTTGTCCTGCACCCAAGGTAAGACCTGCTCTTCTCTACAAGCAGGCGGGCAGAATGAGTTCCCTCAGGGACACAGCCTAGGTCTGCATTGTGTGTCTTAGGCCCCTCTGCAGAACAGCAGCATTTATTCCCTCCAGATCTTTGGTGCACCAAAGGTGATGAGCAAACAGACACACAGCATGGGATCACTCTGCATTCATTAGTCCTCAGGTCTTCCCCAGGTATTGATGTCTTCAGGAATGTGCTAATTACACATTGACAAGGCAGGGAGGTACCTGGCTGAGGGAAAACACTGCACCTGCCCCCAAAGGACACTACCAACAACCTTGACACTGTGCTGGTTAGTATCTTTACCTATAAACTGGACAAAACCCACAAAGTGCTTGGATGTTAAGTCCACAGATTACATCTGTTTGAGAATGGTAAATATCAATGAGAGCAGGACTCTGAGACAGAGCAATAGCTTGGTAAACTGCTTGTGTGCACTGCAGATGTAAGCAGGCCTTAACTCCCCTTTGTGATGCAGTGGTCATAGGGAAAGCAGACATCAGCTTTAGCACCACTACACTACGGCCAAGTGACTTAGCCAATGCCCAGGTCATTAACGGGGAGCTCTGGATAAAAGTGGAGATGATATATTCCTGCTGCATGTTCCTTTGGTGCAAACCCTGGGGGAAAAGAAAGGCATGGTTCTGACACCCTTAATTCAAGAAGGAAATTAAAGAATGGGTTATGAGGCAGTGGCAAGTACCAAGACAAAGCCCAGGTGAGAGGCTGGTCTCCTGAATCTCTCCTTGCTTGATTTGAACGTTCTGCTTTAAGCATAAGGAGATTGCTTGTTGCACCACGTTTGGGCTATACTCCTGCTGCCCAAAAGTGGCTAGGAACCTGTCTGTATTTGTCTCCTTCACATATAACTTGTCTCTTTTGGACTTAGCTGGGGGAGAGGACTAATTGGTCCCCTTCTCCTGAAGCAGCAAACACTAGCTGCAGTCCAGACATTCATACTCTATGGTATTAAACATCTTTGATGCACAGGGTTTGGCAAAATGAGGAAAGCTTTTAATTCAAGCTCAGCCTGGTAGGGAACATGACAATAATTGTTTTGTCTTCTTGTGTACTGTAGTGCATAGTTTGCTTTCCAGATAATCTGGGAATGTCACTTAACAAGTTCCATGTTAATGTGAGGATCTAAGAGAGGCATGAAGCTCTCACTCCCTTCCAGTGTGACATGGCAGCTGGTGGCTTTTGATCTTTTACATAAGATTAATAGTTTGGGGGTTGCCATAGGCTGTGTTTTGCAGCCTGCAGGTTGTAGGAGCATGTGGACTGGGTGTTGTGAAGACCATTCCAGACTTTCCAAACATGCCTTCTGCCACCCTGTCACACTTAAGGCTTGATGCAAAGGTGACTCCTCCTAATACTGTGCTAGTTGCGTGAGCAGGACAGCCCTGCGATGTTAAAAGTGATGGCAAGTCCTCCAGAGGTTTTCTGCAGGCTGGTTTTGACCCTCTTGTTTCTGTGTCCAGAAAGCAGAGCTCCTTTACTCTGCAACAGAGAGCTCAGCTAAGGCTGGGCAAGCTCCTGAAGATGCTGTTTGTTGGGGAGTGACACAGGCAAGGAATCTGATTCTCATAAAGGGAGTTCCCTTTGCAGCACTGTGAGAAGCACAAAGAAGTCCTGTTTTGACTGGTTAATTGAGCAAACATTCCATCTTGCCCTAAAATATGCTCGCTATGCTTTTGCAGATTCCTTTTTCCTTTGGAAGTCTATATCCCCTTAGCATGTTCATGTCTCCACCAGTCTGAAGAGCAACTGTCTGTTCCAGCCCCTGGGGCTCACCTGCTGCTCTCCCACTCCTGTCAGGTTGGATTGCTTTAAAGAACATGTCGGTTCCAGCAAATTGTTCCATGCACTGGGAAAGGGAAGGCTTTTATATTTACCACCAGACTGGTTGTGCTATCTACTCCCCCACCAAGCTTCTGCTTCTCTGCTCTCTGTAGTACTGTCAGCTCTGTCTTTGCTTGCCTATGGAATTGTTTGGGTTGGAAAAGACCTTCAAGATCATCCAGCCCAACCATTCCCTAACTCTCCCAAGTCTGGGGCTAAACAGTGTCCCTCTGTTTCACAGCTCTACCTCTTTTAAGCACCTCCAGACTCCCTGCAGCAGTGTCCCAACAGACATGCCAGGCCTGGGCCATGGAGCTGGGCTCTCTCTGGTTTTTGCTGCTGTACTCCTGACATGTTTTCAGCCTGATGCAAAACTTATTCAGGCAGCAGAAAGAGCTGTTTTGACTTCACTGGGTTTCAAATGAAGACTTTGGACTACGTCTCCACAGCAGCACGGAATTAACAACAGTGCTGTGTAGAGATACCCATGCCAGCTTGAAACTAATTATGCTGGATCTCAATAACCACCTAATCATAGAAACAAGGAGCTCACCACTGGGCAATTTACCCTAATGAGACTGTAAGCCTGTCAAAGGAGAAAGCCTGTTTGCTTCAGCCCAGTTCCAATTCCACATTATACATCCATTACCTTCTAAGAAACGCCTACTACTGTTTAAAACCAAACCAGCACATGTCAGGATCAGCTCTCCCTTCTCCTCAATAACACAGCTACACAGAGCAACTGCCCAAAACACTCACAGTCTCGTGGCCAGTGCAAGAAGTGCTGGGCATGCTGAATAAATGCCTGCTACCAAAGCAACCATTTCTCCCTGTCTGGGCTTCTGCTCTCTCACTGCCCCACGGAAAATGACTCCTGCTTAGGACCCTGAGACAGCAGCTGCATGACACCAAGTCAGCAGGACCTTGTGGACACTGCCATCCCCTCAGTGTGCCCCACTGTGCTGACACCAGTCAGGGAGGGAAGGGGTTCCCCAACAGCAGAGGCTGCTCGACTTTGTGCCCATCTCGTTCCTTCAGGTGACAGTTGTGTGATTTTGGGTGTGTTTAACACCAACACCAAGTGTGCACCGAAGAGCTCTGCCCTACTCCTGTGTGGGGCCTGCACTATTCACCACGCTGTTTCTGGTCTCCCTGGGCAAACGCCTCTGCTCCAGCTTTGGCTGTTCACAGTGTTTTGAATATTTTCCCATGTGTTCTCTGGTATAAAGGACAGATAATAAATCCCAAGCCTGAGAAATCCAGGCTGGGTGAGAAGTGTCCCACTGTTCTATTTTGTTTCTAATGGAAAATAGCAACGTTTTGTTTACAAATTTCTGGAGAAAGCTGTTCCAGCATTTCAGCAAGGTTGTGCCAAACTGTTAAATCCTGGAGGGTCAGAGCTGTGCACATCTTTATGAATCAGAGACCACTGCATCTGTCCTCCAAATCCCACCCACGTCTGGCTCTGTGCTTAACAAATGCATTTGTTTTCCATACTCCTGAATCATATCCCAAGAGCTTTAATAAAGCTGACAATTATCTGCCTCCATAATTAGCATGTCAGGAGCCTCACTTCACCTGATGTTGATGTTTTACTCTCAACTGTAAGAATGCTTGAATATAACTCTGGTTTGCTAAGGGCATTGTTTTTTCCCTCCAGTCTCATAAACAGAAGTTATTAGAGATTGGTTTAAATTAGCAAATAAAAATTAAATACAGATAAGGGGGGAAATATTGTATGTAACAGTGATTATTTTTTTTTAAGGGGAAAAAAAAAGTCTGCCCTGGGGAGATAAGGTGCACTTCCTTTAGAATCTGAATGCAGCCTGGAGATCCAAGGAAATGTTTCTTAAGTCATCCTCTCCAAATTGTAGATCAAAACCTCATGTTCTTTCCTTCCTAACCTCCTTTTCCAGTTTGGGTTAGCTTCTAGGCTGACATTGTCTGAGTCCTAGACTCCATGCTAGACTGCTAAACAAAGGCTTGATCACACAGCTTGCTCTACCTGGGCAATTTTAAATACCCCTCTGTTTGTTTGGGTTTTTTTTGCCCCAAACCAGCTTGGGTCACAAAGTCTCCTTCAAACAGAAGTCAATAACAACAATTTATCATCCAGTCACCTCTTCAGTTTCCTATTTCACGTGGCCCAAAGCCTGCTGATTACCATGATGAAGATGTCTGAAACAACTGGAGATGAATGCTGAGCTTCGTTACCGTGGCATGAGTGCTCAGCAGGATCAGAAACCATCCCAGCAGCGCTGTCGAGGCGTTCTGGGCACGTGGCCCTGGGTAAGGCTTTGGGGCGCTGCCATGAGCTCCCTGTTAAGCCTGGAGCTTTACTAAGTCCTGCTTTGCAGGAGAAGTCTGTGAATTCTCGGGCCCAAAATGTCTCTTCAACTAGTATTCCAAATTTCCTGCCAGCAGGAGAGAGTGGCAGGAGGAGCCTGGCACTGCCGGAGCAGGATGCCACAGCCAGCATTACCATCTAGTGGGCACAGGCAGCTTCAGGCGCCGCCATAACCCAACACTGCTCTCGCTGGTGTGTTTGTTACCCAACAAGCACACTGCTCTGTCTCTTTGACCCGCAGTTATGCTTAGTAAGCGACCACAGCAGCCCCACAGAAAGAGCCATTAAAGATTCAAGCACAGGATAAATCAACTCTCCCAAAGTCATTCGGTCTCAGCTTGACACCTCCTGTCATTTTTCAACCCTTTCTTAGTGCTTTCTACTTGATATTAAAGCACTTAGCATTTCAGGACCCTAAAAAATCCCAAGACTCTTGGCTTTATAAATATGAAGG
This sequence comes from Pogoniulus pusillus, assembly GCF_015220805.1. Taxonomy (NCBI): domain Eukaryota; kingdom Metazoa; phylum Chordata; class Aves; order Piciformes; family Lybiidae; genus Pogoniulus; species Pogoniulus pusillus. The sequence goes on along the minus strand of NC_087283.1, from coordinate 1,143,533 downwards.
CTGCTATTAACATGCTTTGGTTCAAAGGAAACAAGTGCCCTGTTAAATTCAAAACCACATGAAACCTAAGGGGAAGAGAAAAGTCCCAACTAAAGTATCTGGGACTAGACTGCAAAGCTATTTAGGTACCAGACTCCTGCTGATTTAGGAACCAGCATACCTTGTAGACTAAAGCTGATTTATGGTTCCCTCAGGGAATTCTGCGTTTCATCACTGAATTTTCTGTTACCATAACACTTTGTCAACATCCTCATTGCCCCCTTTGCACCTCTCCCTGAATTGTTAATCTTCATTCTGCAAAGCCCATTAAAGGACTCTCTTTTTCTTCCATTTCCTTTCATACTGTTAGGCTGCTTTAAGCACCTTGAATTTCTGCTGCATTCCAAGCCTATCAGACTCCTGCAGTACCTGTAGGTTTATAGTGTTGTATACATTAAAAGATTACACAAATTTAACTAAAGCAATTTACAGCTCCAGGTTTTCCTGGTTTGGACTGGTCTGGTTTTGTCTGCACTTCTATAATCCAGGAACCTCTGCCCAGCTGGACTCGTTAAGATCCCTCACCACTTCAGCAGGGTTTAGACATTACTGCTCCCCACTGAGATCACAAATGTCCCTATTTTTCTGCTACCCAATCACCACTCATTTTTCCAGTCAGCATCAACCTTTCTCCTCTCTACTGCGTAAGAACAGCTCCGTGCAATGCCTAAAATGTAGGCAAAATTCCAGTCACTTAACTGGACAGATAACTCTGCACTGCTAAATCTGAAAGTGTGGGGAAGCAGAGCAGGGCCTGTTACGCAGCTGCAGCCATCCGCAGCACGGGAGCTGCCGGAGCCTGAGCAGTTACACAGGTAGGTGCTTCGAGGTGTGTTGTCACAACGGCCACACAGAAGCACTTTCGAGTGACTGAGGGAGCTCTGGGGTTTCTCCTGTCTGAGTGCAGCACATTTGTGCTTTGGAAGTCACTTTAATCAGAGCCTACCAATCGTAAAAACGGTGAGACTGGCAGCCCAGGAGGCTCTGTGGAACGTGACCGAAGAGAGAAAATGAGACAATGCTGAAAATCAAACCAGGTCTTCTCTCTTCCCATATGTCCCTCTCCGCTGTTGGTTTAATACCACTGCACTCCCAGGGGCGTCTCTTGTCAGGGTGACTCTCGCCTGTGCTGTGAAGTGCCCCTGAGCGTCGCTACAAGAGCAGCCCTCCACACAATGTGCCATGCGGCCTTTCCTCAGCAGCCCTGCAGAAGGCTGGTGTGCAAGCAGCAGTAAGGGAAGTTCTGGCTTGGAGCCACATGCAGCAGGACAGGCAGCAAAAAGTGCTGTTTGTGCCGTGTCCCTGAGGAGCTCAAGCTCCCCTCGCTGTCCTGGGTGCAGACTCTAACCCGCTCTTCCCTTTTGTTTCACCTTGTCCCAGTGAGCTCTGGTAGGTTCCTTTCCCCGAGTGCCGTGGTTTGGTGGCGGTGGCTCATTTGCACCACCGACTGCGAGACACAGATTGCAAAACATAATACAAAGACTTTTCTCTAAGGAAGTTTGCTTGCTACCTGGATCGTAATAAGCTAAGCACAGCTCTTTGTGTGAAGGCCACGCCAAAGGCTGCTATTTTGATTTAACAGGACTAGATCAAAAAGGCACTTGTTGATTGCACCGTGTCCAGTCTAGCCAGGGAAGGGCTGTTCTGGTGCTGAAGGAGGAGCTCAGTGTGTGCTTGTGCAGAGCAGAAAGCTAAGGTTACCAGCCCTTGTTTGGGGAACAAAACAAGTATTGTCCTGCACCTTTACCTGAAAACATCCTTTCAGGCAGCAGAGGAGGCTTCCTGCTAATGCAGACGAAGCTACACAAAGCTCCTGAGCGTTTGTTTATTTTCTTCACCTGTGATGACACATGGGGAGACCAACCTCTGTGCAACTACCACAGAGCACAAACACTGGCTAGTTTTCCTGTGGCTGGCCTGGAATTAGCTTCCAGCTGCCTCTGGCAGAAGGGTGATTTGCTATCAGAAGGAAGGGGCATCCTCACTTCTGACACACGTGTGCCAGGGTACCAAAGGCTGCCTACCGTGTGTCCTTCACAGCCTACGCGCTGAGTTCACAGGCCACGGAGCCCATTCCTGACAGTGCTGCCCCTCAATCTCCCAGGGAAATAAACTCTGTCCAATTAGCAGCTCTGTACCACTGAAACTGCACCCAAACCAGAGGGGATTTATTAATTTCACTGTCATGCTGTAATTACAGCGGTACAACCTGTGAGCGCAGAAGGCTTGAGCAGAAAGAAGGCACATTTCCTCCTAAGATAGCAGGGCAAGCTCTGACTCCCCCCGAGCCAGTGAAATGACACTGGGGGTGACTGAGGCCCAGTGCCTCTGACAACAACTACTCCTGTAGCTGAATCCCCTCTGCAGGCCAATTAATTACCTCCGCACCCTGCTGGCACGTTCCAAATTTCGTTTTTATTTTGAAATCAAAGCTAAATAACTAGGAAAAAATCGTGTGGCTGAGCCAAACTGTGACTTTATGGGGTTTAATTTTTGAGATTAAAGCGAAGTACAAAGACACACCCAGTCAGCAAAGTCTGGAGACAATAAGATGTAAAGCAATCCTCCTTCTGACCTCACATTAACACAGAAATCACCCTACAGCATGCAAGTGTCAGCCAACAACGGCACCTACTTATTTCCTGTCAGCCTGTCCCTTTGATCTAACCTGATCCTTCTTCACTTTATTAAAAACGTTCTAATCTTTTGTCTTTGATCTCCCTGTAGGATTCTTCAAAGAGCTTCAAATTAACAAACATGCAAACAACAAAAAAATGTACTCTGTATCTGCGAGAAACAATGCTGTGGGGAGCCGCTTCCTTCCTCCGCACACAAGTTTAACGAGGAGCAGCGTTTTAAACCCCAAAGATGCCGGAGTTATCTGCTGTTTATTGGCATTAGGGTGGATGACAGAGTCCCAGCTTTTTTACCGGGGGGTGGTTTGCTCTGGAGGTGTAACAAGGCAGCCCAGCAGGGGTAGCAAAAAAGCCATGTGCATACTTCATTCAGCGTGCCAGATGAAAGGATTATGTCACATTCAAGAGCAACAAAGAGCTCTGTTTAAGTTTGTACCAGGCTGGGACTGTGGGGCAGCCGTTAAAAGACCACCAAGGTTTTAAATAAAACCGGACACTTTTAAGTTTCCTCTCGCTTTCCTTGTGGTAAATCCACCCAATGTGAAGGGAATGTCAGCGTCTCCCGGGAGGAAGACCTCTGAGGCTTTGAAGAGGGAAACGAGTCTAACGTATTTCTGTAACCCCCGTGCACATGAACTGAATGTATTGATATGTGCAGAGATATTTTCTGATTAAAAGTACCATCAAATACTAGGGCACCTCCAGATTAAGTTTGTGCCATCTTAGACTTATTCAACAGCAAAATGTTTTTAGCAAGGAAGGGCACTGCTCTGGGACCTCTCCTAGCACATCCGGGGGCTAGCACCGTTCCTCTCCTGCAACAATTCAGCCTCAAAGGGACCGTGTGCCACGGCTGCTTTTTATCGCTCACCTCTGACAAGGGCCAGGAAGCTGCTTGGTGAAGCCACTACAGGCTGCCCTTTAAGTTCCTCGCATCTGCATCTGTCTCTAAGTACGGAGTTATTTCTGTGTCTCCCTCTGTGGAGAAGCAGAGCTGTAGTCAGGCTGAAATAGTCCAAAATATCTTTGCCAAATAATCCAGGCCACCCAAATCCCCTCATAATTGCAGTTAATAACCCAAGGTCCAGAGCAATGTCTACTGAAGCCAGTGAGACACTTCCATAGTCTGTGAAATTGTAGCTATGCATTGTGAGACCCTGGCCAGTAAACCTCAGCAGACAGTTTAGAGAACCACTGAGAGATAAATCTGCTCCAGAAACCTTCGAGTAAAACCCAGCTGCTGTGACTCCCACAGTCTGACTACAGGCAGTTTTGAGAGCAATACAGTTTGAAGTTCCAGCAGGTTCATAGATTCACAGAGTGATGGAATGGGTTGGGTTGGAAGGGACCTCAGAGCTCATCCAGCTCCAGCCCCCTGCCACAGGACACATCCCACCAGCCCAGGTTGCTCAAGCCCTCATCCAACCCGGCCTTGAACACCTTCAGGGAGGTTGTGGAGCACAGAATCACCCAATGCAATCATGTTGGGTGATTCTGTGCTCTGCAACCTCCCTGGGCAGCCTGTGTCTCACCACCCTCATTGGAGAGAACTTTCTCCTCATCTCCAGTCTGAGAACTTCTTCATTTTCCTTCTGTCTCAGAATGATAAAGAACATGGAGAGCAAAACCTGAGGGCACAATGAAGTGTGGCGCAGTGAGGGCCCAGGCCAGCACTCACCTGCAGTGAGCTGGGATCTCGCCCCCGAGGCAGTGTCAAATCCTGGTGAGCTGGTGAAACGCTGGGGAAAGGCTGTCAGCATGCAAGTTGTGCACCCTCAGCAGGTCTGCAGCTGGCACCAAGCTGTGTGGCACAGGTGACTTGCTAGAGGGCAGGGATCCATCCAGAGGGACCTGCACAGGCTGCAGAGCTGTGCCCAGGCCAACATCATGGCATTCAACAAGGCCAAGTGTAAGGTCCTGCACCTGGGTGGGTGCAATCCCAAACACAGCTCCAGGCTGGGTGGGGAATGGCTGAGAGCAGCCCTGAGGAACAGGCCCTGGGGGTCTGGGCTGAGGAAAAGCTCCACAGAAGCCTACAGTGTGAGTGCAGCCCAGACACAACCCTATGCTGGGCTGCAGCCAGAGCAGTGTGGGCACAGGGCAAGGGAGGGGATTCTGCCCCTTGGCTCTGCTCTCCTCACACCCCACCTGCAGTCCTGGGGGCAGTTCTGGAGCCCCCAGCACAAGCAGGACATGGAAGTGTTGGAGCCAGCCCAGAGGAGGCCACCAAGATGCCGAGAGGGCTGCAGCAGCTCTGCTCTGAGCACAGGCTGAGAGAGTTGGGGCTGTGCAGCCTGGAGAAGAGAAGGCTTGGAGGAGCCCTTGGAGTGGCCTTGCAGGATCTGCAGGGGGCTCCAGAAGGGCTGGGGAGGGACTATTGACAAGGTCTTGAATGACAGGATGAGGAGGAATGGGGTTGGACTGGCAGAGGGGAGATTGAAACTGGGTGTTATGAAGTTGTTTGCAGTGAGGGTGGTGAGACACTGGCACAGGCTGCCCAGGAGGCTGTGGCTGCTCCCTCCCGGCAGGTGCTCAAGGCCAGGCTGGACGAGGCCTGGAGCGACCTGCTCTAGTGGGAGGTGTCCCTGCCTATGGCAGGGGGTTGGGTCTGGCTGAGCTTTCCAGCCACAACTGATCGATGACTCTCTAAGTTCCTGGGAGACAGCAGTGCCTGCGGCGTGCCGGGGCCCGGCCCGCGGTGCTGAGCCCTGCTCCGCCCTGCCCGGGGCGCTGCGGGGGAGGCATCCGAGCCTGCGGGCAGAGCAGCAGGCCCCTGGCTCCCGCACCGCCGCCGCAGGCAGGCAGCTGCCGCCAGAGCCAGCCCGGGCCAGCGCCGGCTGCCCCGCAGGGCAAGGGCAGCTTGTCCTGCCCAAGAGAAGGACAGAGCCGGGCCAGCACGGGGAGAGAGGAGCCGGCGCCGCTCGCTCAGGGCTTGTCTCCAGGTTTGGAAGACGCCGAGCACAAAGAAACGAGCAGCAGGCCCCAGCAAGGTGAGGAACATCTCTCCTCCTGCCCAGGGCCATGCTGCAGCTGTGCAGAAACTGTCCTAGGAGCTCCATCAACTCGAGGATGTTCTACTCTCTACAGCCCTGATTCAGCCCCGAGGAGCAGCTAAGCTCCTGTGCCCTCCCCACGAGGAGAGAATCTGGCAGGTGCACGCCTACCTGGGGCTCCCTGAATAGCCAGCCTACCCTGGGGCTCCACTTACATGACCATGGAGGAGCTGGGACCCACTCCAGTCCTGGCTCACCAGCCTGTGATTGCAAGGAAATTCTTCCCGAGGATGCTGCCTGTTTCCAGTGGAGGTCACCCAAACAGAGCAGACAAGCTGGCACTGCTCCTGCCCCTTCTGAAGGGACCCCCAAAGCACCTTCACAAGAGGCAGGCAGTCCCAGGCAGGATTAGAGGGGCCCTGCCTGCAGGCAGATGGAGAAGGGGGACAGCTGGGTTTAGTGTGCTGCATGGATCCCATGGCTTGGCAAGCTGAACCCACACCAGCATAAAGCTTCAGCAGATACAGGGGCACCAGACTGCAAGGGGTGAGATTCATCTGTCTTTCTGGTGTGACAGGGACATCCCCACACCCAGATGTACCAGAGTGCAGGCCACAGTTTGCTTTCACTTGGAGGGGTGGAAGGTCACTGCAATTGACTGCCCCAGCGACAGAAACACAGCTCCACCATTTGGACTGATCAGAGACTAACCTAGACTCTACTGGAACAGGGCAGAGCTCCACAGCACCTGCAGTGAGACTTGTGTACCACAAGGTGGTCACATTTTGAGTGAGAATGGACAGTGAAGGATGCATGATGTGTGTGGTTTGATGTTAACCACTGCTAGGTGTGATGCAGGTGGTATAAGGGGTGGAGACACACAGAACACATCCACTTGGAAGATACTTCCAAGATCATCCAGTCCAACCCTTAACCCACCTTTGAAAGGTCAATACTAAACCATATCTCTGCACACCAGGTCCACATCTTTTAAGGACAGTGACTCCAGCACTCCCTAGGCAGACCATTCCCATGTTTGAGAACCCTCTCTGTGAATAAGTATTTCTTAATAGCAAGCCTGGACCTCCCCTGGCACAGCTTGAAACCATTATCCTCTGCTCCTGTTGCTTGCTAGCAAGGAGAATGCCACAGGTCGAGTTGAATCTGCTGAATTCAGGAGCATGCTGCCAACCTGACAGCTTCAAAATTAGCATGCTGGCTGGAGCAAAAGAGCACAGGGGCTCAAAGTTCAAATTGTAACATGAGAGGCTTCCTGCTCTAGTCATTGCTTCCAGATTTCAGGTTTGGGGTGCTAGCTTTTTCTGCTGTGCTGGCTGCTCTGTGCTCAGGTTGGGGGGGAGCTGCTTTATCCCTGGCTGCTCCTGCTTTTGCTAAGGTAACTGCAGAGTGCAGCCTCAGTAAAGCTCACTGCAACACAGATGCTTCTCTTGGGTGTTCTACTTCCCCTCCAATCGGGGAGGGGTGGTTGTGAATGCAGGCTCTGTTAACAGAGGTGACTCGCTTCTAGACAGGTGGAATAAAGGTTAAAAACAGTTGAAACCATGCTGCCTCCCTCTAGTGGGTTCGCTTTGTGACCATATTTTATGTGGAAAAACTGCTTCAGGAAGCTGATCAAATGCAGAGCATCTGAGCACTACACAACACCTCAGCTCAAAGGTAGGTGTTAAGCTCCAGGGAGTTGTGTGCCACCTGAGGGAGATCAAGCCCGGGCTCCTGCCCCTGACTGTGTACAAAGACACACTGTAAGAAAGAGAAGCTTAAGTAGCCACAGTAGCATGAAGTTAACATCTCATTTTTCCTTTCAATGCTTGTGTTTTACCTTTATTAAAGGTGTTACAGAACAATAGCCACAGAACATGCCAGACTGCTAGCAGAGAGGAGTTACAGTGGTAGAGGGAGAAAGATAGAAAGCAACCTGTTTACAAATAGATTGGTCTCTATTTTGTTTTGTTGGAACAGAGATGCTCATTTGAGAGAGAGAAAATAGTGCCTCTAGAAGATACCAAAAATACATGAAGTGATCCCAAGCTTTTGCTTCACAAACTCTTGAAAAGTGTTTGTGAAATTAAGACATCACTGTAACTCCAGGAACCTTCTTCCCTTGAGGAGTGCTGTTCACACAGGGCCTCCAGAGCTTATGGAAGAACTGAAAGATCCATTACCAAACATTGCAAAGCTTCCCTTTTTACAGGAGCACTGGAAGTGAATCTGCATCTTGCTCAAATGCAGCAAATTCTGCAATCCACATCTACCACTGTAGTTAACAAATTCCAGTTTCCAGCAGAACCAGTCCAAAGAGAAGTGAGTTTACTTGGCTTCAGAGGACTTTACATTGTGGGTGAGGCAAACATTCCTGGGTTTGCACTTGAAAGATACAGAGTGAAGAAGTTTTACTCATCCATCATACCTTTTATTTTCTACTACCAGTAGGTGATCATCCTTAAGGAAGTGGAGGGGTAGGAACTGAGGAACATACCAACTGCACTTTACAGATTAACAGCCACAAAAATAAAGCAGCTCTACAATCTCTGGGCTCACAAAACTAGGGTTCATTTGCAACACTTGACCAACAAGATGAACTGCAACAAGTGGAGAAGCTACATCTGTAAAGTGCTATTTTCATTAGAAGTGGCTAAAAAAAGCACAACTACAACAGATTTGAGTATTTGGTGGTCAGATTGTCGATGTCCTCTAAATCTTTCAGCTCACGCCCTGTGTTTTTTAATGAAATTGATGAGCCCGTTTGTTGAGCTGTCATGAGATGTCACTGGAGCATCCGATTCCAGTTCAGGCTCAATTTTCTTGGCAAGTTGCTTTCCAAGCTCAACTCTGCATTTATAAAAGCAGGGGAAGGAAGAAAAAAACCATTAGTGCTAACAACTGATAGAATTTACTATGAGTCATTAAATAATAGGCGAGTAAAAAGTAACTTGACAGTGAACATGACAGTGAATGTTCTTCCCTCCACCAACTGCTGACAAAGTTAATGTCATTCAGCTCAGTGCCACTCATGAACAACTTGAGTTTTCCCAGCTGCCTGGCTGAACAGACAGCTCTCATATTAGCAAGTTTCGTTTTTAGAGTTAAGCAGAGCCTCTTCCCCTTCAGCACTCCAGGAGTTACAGCCAGCAGGGTAAGAGTCTAGCACATTCCAGCAGCTGCAAGAATCTGGACTAATTCTACACCATCCCCACACGCCAAAGGTAATTCTGGAGGCCATTCTGGATTGATGTGTGGCAGCAAAAGCTGTACTTTTTCCTCAGTCTTGATTCCAGCATTCACAGCAGACATCAGCACTCACTAGACAGTCTTTTCAGTTTCTACTTCAATATTCTAAAGAAGTTGCTGCAGTAAGATGGCTCTGAAACACACCAAGACCTATATCCTTTGAAGAAGACAACTTAGGTGTCAACTGCTGTTCTAAGCCTGGAAAGCAAACTTGCTCCTCAAAATAACCCCTCAGAACAGGCAGGTTTCACCTGAAGCAAAGCTCCCCTTTCTCCTGCAGAGTAAGTCTCCATGCAGTATGTTTTATATCTGTAGTAGCAGAAACTGTACAACAATCTTATTAGCCCCTAATGAAGTCTTCCATTTTTAAAAGTGACAGTAACAAACTCCTCAAAGCTGCTCTTCCTAGTATGGAGCTCTGTAACAGGTGCAGCCTACAGCAGACAGACCTATATGTGAAGACATCTGCCCACAATCTTCTTGTATCTCCAGTACAAGGGAAAAAAAAAAACCAAGAGGCAGTCACAGCCTTTTGCTTAGAAATGCCAAACTGTCAAGTAAATGCTTCTAGAAGTAATTCTTTTCTCTTACCCAGCATGTGTTCAGCCAGCTTAACTGCTCTACTCATGACTGCCTTTCCCCTCTGCATTCGTTGTATTCTTTAAAATCAAACTAACCAGACACCCTTAAGGTCATTATGCATAGGAGAACAAGGACATGTGGAGACTTACCCCCAGAAAACCTGTTCTTAGTACTTTTTCCTTTCATTGTTTGTTCAAGTCACAACAGACGGAGCAATGCTGCAGCAGATGTATGACAAACAGATGAAGGACACTTACCCCCACTGGTCATAACTGTTAATATCCCAGACAGTTCCTTGTACAAATATCTTGTGCTCATACATGGCTATAAGCAGAAAAAGGTTGATCAGTGAACTTCATCAGACAGTTCTAACAAGCATTCACAGATCAGAGATCCATCTACTTACCAATGATGGCTCCCAGGGTGAAGGGGTTGAGTTTTGTAAACATGATAGAGTTGGTTGGTCGATTTCCCTCAAAGACCTTTCAAGACAAGAGTTATTGTTATCCAGTAGTCCACAGTGGACTGTTTGCATTAGCAGCAAACAGAAGGTCCTGAAAGCTTTAAAGGCCAACAGCCTCCACTAAGACTGTATAATGTCCATGTTTTATTGCAACAATGGCAAGGTGCTGTCCCCAAGCACCATTACTGGATACTATTTGCTACAGGAAGTAAAATACAAGGCAAGAATCCAGGGGTAGTGAAGTGAGAGCTTATCCTTACTGGAGTGCCTCAAAAGGCTTCCAGCTCGGCATGCCCTGGCAGGAGTGCCATTCACAGACTGCCCCACCAGGGCACAAGCACAACGCAGGCTTCACCCACGTTGATGCTGTAGTACCTAACCACCACCGGGGGGCACTGCCCCACCGGCCAACTCCACCCGCAGCAGCCCCGGCACCCCCTTCCCCACTGCAGCGCCTGGAGGGGAGCTCCGAGACACACACTCCGGTTACCTTGTGTGGAAGGAGCTTCTCCAGAGCTTCTCCACTCAGTCCTGCCGCCTGAAGTTCCTTACGAGCTTCATCAGCAGTCTTTCCTTTCATCAAGGCCTCGGTCTGAGCAAGGAAGTTGGCCAAAAGGATCTAGCAGGTAGAAATAAAAACATCAACTCAAGCTGCTGTTTCCTTACCTAGACTAGCAATAATCAGTGCTTGAATCTAGACCAAGAGCTACAGCTGCAGCTCTTGTTTTTAACACTATTGGCAGCAAAACGTGGACTAGATTGAGCTGCACAATGCCTGCCAGTGCCAGGAGACTTGATGACTACTTTAATAGTGCATACATGCAAAGAACCAGGACTGTTTGGCAGAGTCCTGAATGTGCTGCATCTGACAGCAAGCCTCCAAGGGAGAACAAAGGAGCCAGGACTTAACACACCCCTTTCCACCCAGGATAGTTTGCACTTTTATCCATGTAAATGGAAAGCTAGGTGCAAGGATTGGTCAGATAACCAATTAAGCTGCACTTCCTCTGCATGAAGGGAAATCCCCACAGCATACCATACACCAAACCCTGCCAATATAGCAGAAGATTTGAGTTTCCCATTCCCTGCCTAACAGTAGCTTGCAAATCCATGTGTGCTTTTGTCCCATACTTTAGGCTGAAGAGAAACTCTTACAACACCTATGGGCAAGTGAAAGCTCTTCTCACCTCCTTTTGCCAAGTCAAGCTCTAAAACTTGGACCTGTACTTGGGTGTTACTTGTCAACATACTACAGCTACACAACTGAAATGTAATCTGAAATCATGACAAGACTGGAATGCAGTGAGGGAATGTGGCTGCTCTGAAAGGTGCACTGGGTAGCAGACCTGGACATCTTGGAACCCCATCTATGGAACTCCAAAAATGGTTAGACTGAAAATAAATGCATTAAACTGAAAAAAAGGGGTGGTTAAATGAATATTCATGTGCAGAAGGCTCTCACCCTGGCTGTGCTAGCCCTCTCACTGCATTTTGTCCTACAGTTTAAGACCTGCAACAGCATCTGAGGAAGTTCTCATCAGCTCTAAAGATTTGCTCCTTCCTACTCTAAGGATCACACACCTTCTAATTCCTGCGTGGAATCTTCTCTGCAAATACTTAATTGCTCTCCTCAGCCATGCTATTGATCTGACTGAGGAGCTGTAGCTGCAGGTTCTTCAAGAGCAATAATGTCAGTTTGTTTGTCACATATAATCTGTCACTGTAACCCAGATCTTTTCAGAGATGCAGTGAGTGCAGACACAGTCTCTGTGTAGAGTTGCAAAGCGACACTCAGAAATACCAGGTACTGCAATAAGCTTCAATTCCAGCTGCCAGATGAGTGCCCTGACCAAGAATTTATTACCTTGTGATGCAAGCCATTTCTGATTGGATGTTGGGTCTGGACTGGGATCAAGAAGTCACAGGGAATCATGCGAGTTCCTGTAAGAAAAGCCACGTCAATAACCCTGCAACAGGAAAGCCTTTGGCAAACCTTAAATGCTCATCCCCCGGTCAGAGTCTTGCAATGACTCAGTCACTTAAACTTCAAGAACTGCTTTCTCTCATTCACAGCAGGGGAAGTGACAATACAGTCCAGTAGTTTCAGCTTTAGTTGTCTATTCTTATCACAGAATTAAAACCACCTTGCAGCCTTCAAAATTCCCCCATTAGGAGCACCATAGCAATGTGATGCTAAGTTAAAGAATCCAGCCTCTAAAGAGTCAGCTCTCTGCAGACTCTCACAGCTTTTTAGCCACCCAGAACTTAACTCCCAAGCAAGGTACTGAGTAGTTCCAGTTTACCTTGATGAATGAGCTGGTAAAAAGCATGCTGTCCATTGGTGCCAGGCTCTCCCCACACAATAGGGCCAGTGCTGTAGTCCACACGAGAGCCTTTCTTGGTAATGTACTTGCCATTAGACTCCATATCACCCTAGGAGGAGGGAAAGGCATCATCACTTTTCTTACTGTACACAGTGTGGTTCTGCATCAGTAATTCAACTACAATCAGTGCTGCTCTTTCACAGGAATTGCCTAAGCATCAGCACAGTCCCAAGCACAGCTCCAGGCTGGGTGGGGAATGGCTGAGCAGCTCTGAGAAACAGCACCTGGGGTCTGGGCTGAGGAAAAGCTCCACAGAAGCCTGCAGTGTGAGTGCAGCCCAGACAGCAACCCTGTGCTGGGCTGCAGCAAGAGCAGTGTGGGCACAGGGCAAGGGAGGAGATTCTGCCCCTTGGCTCTGCTCTCCTCACACCCCACCTGCAGTCCTGGGGGCAGTTCTGGAGCCCCCAGCACAAGCAGGACATGGAAGTGTTGGAGCCAGTTTAGAGGAGGCCACCAAGATGCTGAGAGGGCTGCAGCAGCTCTGCTGTGAGGGCAGGCTGAGAGAGTTGGGGCTCTGCAGCCTGGAGAAGAGAAGGCTTCCAGGACACCCTGGAGTGGCCTTCCAGTATCTGAAGGGGGCTACAGGAAGGCTGGGGAGGGACTACTGACAAGGGCTTGTAATGACAGGATGAAGAGGAATGGGTTTAAACTGGTAGAGGGGCGATTCAAAGTGGGTGTTAGGAAGAAGTTCTTTGCAGTGAGGGTGGTGAGACACTAGCACAGGGTGCCCAGGGAGGCTGTGGCTCCTCCCTCCTGGCAGGTGTTCAAGGCCAGGGTAGATGAGGCCTTGAGCAACCTGCTCTAGTGGGAGGTGTCCCTGCCTATGGCAGGGGGTTGGAACTGGATGATCTTTGAGGTCACTTCTAACCTAAACCATTCTATGATTAGGGATACATCTGCTTAATTTGTGGACACAAAGATAAAGGAGGTCTGAGAGGAAAAAAATCATCTCTAAATTAAGTGAGCCAATAAGCTGCTATCCATCTTGGTACCACTCTCTTTACACCTTTGGTTACACAGATCCACAGAGTCACAGAACTGGTTAGGCTGGGAAAGACCTTTAAGATCATTGAGTCAAGCCATTAGCCTAACAGTGCTAAGTCCACTGCTTGGTGGGACATCCCTGAGCACCACATCTATAAGAATGTTACCCTAGAAACACAGACCCAGGTTTCAGAACCAGGACAGAAGCATCTCTACATATTTGCTCCTTGAAAGCCTTCCCCTGGGCCTCACCTGCTGGAAGTAGGCAGCGAAGCGGTGCATGTACTGGTCGTAGGGCAGCAGCGCGTGGGTCTCGCACCCGTAGCAGTTGATGTACCAGACCCCCAGCATGGCCAGCAGCACAGGCAAGTTCTTCTCCAGAGGGGCGGTGCGGAAGTGGGTATCCTATGGGACAAAGGACAACTACAGCTGCAAGAGCAGCTGGCATCTCTCCCAACTCTTCCTGTCCTGAAGCAGGGAGAGTTTCCCAAGGACAGGCATTAGATGCATTAAGACACAGAACTTTTTCAAACCAACAAGTCTTAAGAGTGGCAAAACTGAAAGAGGGACCCCACACTCACCATCCAGTGGGCTCCTGCAAGCAGCTTCTCAAAGTTGTCAAAACCTAGCAATGGAAAAAGTCAGTTTGGATTTACTCTTACAATTTGAACTTGATTCCTCTTGCAGAGACAATTGTAGCAGTTGAGACTTTGTATGCAGGAGGCTCCCAACTCTTAAAGGAGTTTAAAATTTGCATTTCAACTTTGCCTGAAATTTGCTTCCCACAAGCCAGATATGATTAAAGCCTGGACTTCAGAGCAAGTCCAGCTTAATGAAACATACATCAAAACCCTCTGCCTAAAATTCCCATTCAGGTGGAATAAGCAAATAGAAGGAAAACAGAGACATAAAAGCCAGGCTTTGTATTGAAGGATATGATGAACAGTCAGTCACTTCACAGCCAGTGAGAGACAAATCCCCCCAAAACCAGGGCCAGGGTAGCAGAGCAGGGATTTCTGTGTTGGGCTGAGAAAAGTAGCTGAATTAAGGTGCTCTCCAAGGGAGGTTCCACCCACCTTACCCTTGTTCTCTTCATTCACCTCATTTCCTTTTGCTCTAATTAGGTTATTTAAACCATCAGTAATTTTCACTACCAAGTGGGATAATGTTAGCTAAACTTTCCTGAAAAGCCAGAAAACCTGATTCTTTCATGGAAAAAATGGAGAGCAAGCATTCAGAAAAAAAAAGGCAGCCAGCTCTGGCAAACAAAGGAAGTAAGAGCAAGAAGTGCAGCTAGATGTGCATGTCAGCAGTCAGCACCAAACCTGGCTGCCAGCAGCGATGAACACTTTGTTGCAGACAAAACAGTAAGTTTGTTTTGCTTTTCACACCGGTTTTTCTAAGCCTGCCAACTCCTGTTCATAGCCTTCCAAACCCACCGAACACATGGTTATTCTTCTACCCTCAGCCTGAGGGAGTTCCAGGTTGGTTTGGTTGTTTGTTTTTTTTTAAGAACAACAAACTGCGTGATGGTTTCAGACGGTATGCCTGAAAGAAGTGCCAAGGAACAAATGCAAGGCTGCTGGACAGCCAGCTCACCAAGCCACAGCAGTTCTTGGAGCTCTTCCGCATGAAATGTGCACTCTCCACCTACATTTGAGTCCTACCAGGAATGCCAGTGCTGCACCACAACAATGCAAGGAGGTGGGGAACAATTTCAAGTCTCTTTGTTCCACAACAAGCTGCAGATAGAAGCAGCATTCCCTCTAGCCTAGAAGAGCAAGAATGGGGACAACGGGAAGTAATGGGAGGAGATAAAACTAATCAAAGCTCCCATGCAGAGCTGGGGACAGGATGTTTAAGTGTGTATATACTAACAGAAACTCAATCCTTTAGTTTAAGAATGTCAGTTGCAAGGCCTGATGTTCAGCCCTGACATGGCTTTACACAGATCAGGAACTTTTGGCTATGCAAGTGACTCAAGAGATGCACTTTGGCTATTTGTACCCAACTCTGGGTAATGTCCAGAACTGCATTTACAGCACTAAAACCTCGACATCTGCTGCCCTGAACCTGATTCACAGTGGACTACTGTTAATGCATTTCACAGTCACGTTCCTGAAGCGAAGGGACTCCTTCTTGGCACTGCCACATCACAGGAATACCTACCAATGTGCAGGGCAATGGAGAGACCAATGGCAGACCACAGAGAGTAGCGGCCACCAACCCACTGAAACAAAAGAGACTGGTTTAGATAAGTGCAGGGCTTCTCAGTTCCAACTACCAGGAAATAACAGCACCAACTGCAGCAACACCAATGTTCTCTCCAGTGACAATTCACTACAGGTTACATGGCGTGGTGAAGGGCACCCACACCTTGCACCCACCCTGTAACAAGTGTCCATTTTTGGCTAATTTGAAGTCATCCTCCTGGTCTGATTTATGTAACGTCTGTTAAAGCAGAACTCTTGCTGATTCCAGTTTGCTTCCAAATACTAAATCTGCACCTTGTATTAGCTGCTTCCCTAACACCACTCCTCTAGAGCTAAAGCATGCTTCAGCAAGATTATGGCACTACCCAGTAAAAAGGGAATGCTCTAAAGAATTTCTGAACAGCAGCTTTAAAATCTAGTTTGTCAGGCATGTGGTCCACAAGACAAACCAATCTCATTCTGATTAAGGGCCAAGACTAATGACAGTATGCTTGAAATACACATCTGCCACCAAATATCAAATCAGGCTCCTGTTTCTGAGGTTTGACCTTTACAGGCCTACCCTGCACAGAGTAGACCCCAACAGTCAAATGTCACAGCTTATAATAACCACATACAGAGAGGAATCAGTTAAGATGTGTCTCCTGTTACCCAACAGCTGATTAGATAGCCAAGCACACAGAAGGCTCCTCTTCAGGCCTCTGATTGCGGGATTTTAATGCAGTGGTGGCCAAGAGACAACAAGATTGCTTTACTTGCCTAATATGCCCTCGAGTGGCCTTTAGTAAAGAGCCTTCAGGTTTTTCAGTACAGAGAACACAACTACTATATACTGTAGGTGTTTTGGCAGTTTCCTGACCTCTAGTTAGCATTTTCTGAAGCAAGGCAGATTACCCCAATAGTTAACATTTACACACAACAGCAGATGTTTACTTACATCCCAAAACTCAAACATGTTCTCTGTGTCAATTCCAAAGTCTTTCACTTTAGGCTGAAATTTAAAAGAAAGCATGAAGAACACCATAAGTAAACTCACTCTTAGAAAGCTTTTTCTAGCTAAAACTTGTGAGTTGTGTGCCCATTGAATATACAATCCCCTAGTTCCATCTTCCTTTAGAAATACAGAGCATACCTTCATTTCCAGCAATCACTACCACTATGGTGTAGTCATAAATCAATGACTTCCATTCATTTCCTAACCAATCCAAGCGGCAACAGTTAAGGGCTGGACTGAATTCCCATTTAACAGAAGCAGAACAGAAGAAAGGAACATCACACCACAAAGCCTGACAGCCTCTTAATGACTGTGGAGTCTTTTCCTAATTGCTATTGGTCTTTATTTCATACTCTGATGTGAACACCCCCAGGGTACAATATGCCAGTCATGGTACAGATTATACACACAAGCTCCCTGCATCACTTCAGCACTTGGGAGTACCGAAGAGCTTTACTTGTTACTCACACACTTAGGCAACTACAGGTAGTGCTCATTAATAAGATAGTCATTTCAAGTAGAAATGCTGACTTCAGATTTAAAGCTCTAGCAGAAAACCCACAAAGCTATAAAGAAGGTCCAAGTACTCTAAAATAGTATTTCAGTTACTTTCTGAAGGGAAAAAGGCTTCAAGAGGAAGGCTGTGCATTGGTATTGAGATATTGATGCCTTAAAACACAGGCTTCCTCACTGGACTTTCCAACGAAGCCCCTCTTAGAGGTACATCAAAAAACATGTTTGTCATACTTACACCATTGGTAGACAAGGCAACAAAATGCTTGGCCACAGCTGAAGGCTGAATAAAAGTAAAGAGATTGTTAGATTTAGAATGCTGATTATTTTGATTTCTGGTCATAGAACTGATCTGCTATCACTTACAGTTAGCCAAAGTACTGTGGCCTACCATCAGTCATCCATCAACCTGAAATCATCTTACTGCGTATGGGATTCGGCAGCATGCCTGAACACAACACTCTGGTCATACTCTCAGGAAACCCTCTGAGCAGCCCTGCTCACAACAGCATGTGGAGAACATGCTGACAGGCTGGGACACCAGTACTGCCACTGGGGAGCAGATAGGGGCTTGCTGCATAGGTACTGCCCTTCCAGCTAGGTCAGAAGGTCAAGCCAACTGAACTGCTGATAAATCTCAAGCTCCAGTTTAGGCTTTGGTCTATCACTAAGTGTTCTGGTGAACACAGCTGGGCTGTCTGCAGCAGTAGTGTAATGAGGAATTTCAAAGCCCAGCTTTCAAACTAAGGACAGCTACTCTGAGTGGAACAGGTTAAAGAGCATCTTAATTACCCAAGCTGGTACTATCTGCTTTTTTCTTTCAAAGGTTGGAAATAGGGGAGAATGACTCAAACTCAAGGTTTTTCTTCATAGCAGCCATCTGCCATAGTAAAGTCAGTCTATGACTCCAACCATGCTTCATTGTAGCTTTCAAAAGATTTGCTAAGAGCTGGCAGGTGATGGCCACAGGCACCATGGCCTTGGATTTCCCTATCAGTAGTTCCAGATGATTTGCCAGTCCCAAGGCAAACGCTAGACCTTTACTGAACAGGCAGGATTTGGGGCAACAATGTATGACAACTATTTCTAATGATAACTGTTAGCTTTATCACCTTGACCAGAAATAACAGCCTGTCACTAGCCATTAAGCACTGCAATACTCTGTTTGCTGAGCTGTAGAGCTTATGTTTGGGCAGCTACTGGCTCTCCCCCAAAACACACAGGGTGACCAGGGAGAAACTCCCCACCCAAAAGCTGTTGCATTGTTACATAAGCAAGACTTACATCTTTAGCAGCATGTAGGAACCACTCTTTGGCTGTTTCTGCATTGGTAATGGTTTCTTGGGTGGTAAAAGTCTACAGGTGGGAAAACAAGAAGGATGTAAGCCACTGCCCTTAAAACTGAAACAAGTTCAGCCCGCTGAAACATCACGTTCCAGGTCATCACTGCACTGATTCAAGAAGTTCCTAACAGAGCTGCTGCCAGACTTGAGCAAAACAGGGCTAGACAACCAGTGAAGACCAGTGTTGATGGGTTTATCCATTTAAACTACCATAGGCATGGAACTAGAGTAATTATTCCCTATTTGCTACCTTCTCTCCAAGCTGTTATGCAAAATCCTGAGATGAAAATTTTCTGCTTCACTGTACTAAATAGGAAGTTTTACCATTCAGCTAAAAAAACCTAATTGAGCATCAAACCAAGATAACTTAGCTGAGCTGTCCTCTTATTCAATTCCTACTTGTGCATGTAGGAACATTAATTTCTGCTAAGATTCTTGCCATACTTTTGTTTTGCTGATTAGAGGAAAATCTTTTCTTGCTTTATGAAGTGTGCACACAAGTTCAGTCATGCAGCTTTGCAAATATCTCCAACCATTCTGATTTACTCAGCCATCAAAATCTAGCTTTAAGGGTGAACACTAGATTCTACCTACTCTTGTCCATCCCCAGCAACATTCCATTATGAAACAAAGGCCTGCTATGCAAAACAAAAAATGTCATTCATCCTCTTTCAAATATGTTCAATTATCTAACCACAGCCTGGCCAACAGAAGTGGAAGTGTCACACTTTCAATCTGGCAGTCTTCTAAGCCTTTGAACCGTGGTTCTCAACTCAATTATTCCAAGTGACCATCAGAATTTCTTTATGAAGTTTCCTTCCTGTTCCATAAGCTGCTGCTCAGCTGCAGCATTGCCAAGAGAAGATAATGAGCACCATCACAGAGGATGGCAGTGCTACACACATTCATTTGTTGCAGCCTGGCTTCTACTGTGCTTTACAAATGGTGACCCAAGTTACAGAACTATGAACTTTGTTTTCATCTGTTTAAAGACAGAAGCATTCCTCAGAGGAAGGGAGCAGCTAGCAATTATCTTCACAGTAAGCTGTTAGCAAGGCAAGACTTAAAGGCAGCTAAGTCTGGCCTCAGAGATAAGTATCACCTTGTACAGCACAAGCACACTTCACCTCTGCACAAAGCTTCGTTTATACAGTGCTCAAGGAATTCAGCACCTGAATTCTTTAGGTGAACCAAACCAGAATGAAGATTCCTTAAGTACACACAATTCATTAGTGCAAAACATGAATACAAAACCCAGAACACTCTTAAGTAACACTACCTATGATAAAGGGTCAAGAGTAGCTTTAAGGAATCAGATCTTGGCTATTCAAGAACTCATTTATCTACACAGGACCCTACATTCCACCCCCAGGACAGTCAAACTCATGGGGATTCTTTAGGTTATTTCCAGCACTTGCTGCTGGTACACCTCAGGGATGCAGAAGTTAACGGAACCTTGTACTGCAGGTTTAGATGAATTGCAACAGGCCTGTTTAGAAACAAACTGCACTCAGAGTCCCTGATGCAGATCTTCCTGTGAACAGATCTCTGTTCTCACTGAATCCTTTCCAGTCGCACCCCTGTGCCTGTATCAGACATACCTTTGATGCAATGATGAAGAGCGTAGTGTCTGGTTTAAGCTCAGCCAAGGTCTTGGCTATGTGAGTACCATCAATGTTGGATACAAACCAAACACGAGGGCCTCCCTTGGAGTAGGGTTTCAGGGCTTCAGTCACCATCAGAGGGCCCTGGACAGAAGCAACAATTAGGTTCTCTTCATTGTGAGTTGTGTTTCTCTATTACCTTGTATATTTCTGTCTATAACTGTATATACTGTAAATATCTGCTTGTCTATTGTGCTAGCTGTAAATAAAATATTCCCAGAGCCGACTGAGCCTAGTCTGGGTGATTTCTAAAGTGGGGGGAGGGGGGGGCAGGGAACACCCAAACCATCACACATGTACACACAAAGATGTGTGGAAGTCAGGAGCTTACCAAGTCAGAGCCTCCAATCCCAATATTGACCACATCAGTGATTGCCTTCCCAGTGTAGCCTTTCCATTCACCACCACGGACTCTCTGTAGCAAAACACACAAACATTCTGCAAGGAATGTTTTGTACCCTGACTGGAAACAGGCTAGGTTAGAACCTGGCTGGGTATAGAACCAACATATGACAAACAAGCCGTGGTGGCACGTTATACCTGGCAGAAGTGCTTCATTTTGTCCAACACTCTGTTCACTTCTGGCACAACATCCTTCCCATCGACAAGTATTGGCACATTGGACCGGTTTCTCAGAGCAATGTGGAGCACAGCTCGGTTCTGAAAGGAAGGGCAAACGTTGCTGCAGCCATTTCCAAACCACACCTGGGAGCCCCATCCAGGTTGCACAATCTTCAAGACTTAATCCTCTCCATTAAGTGGAGCAGTAGTTTGTGTGTGCTTACACACATCTCCAGTTACCTCCATCACTCCCTCACTTGACAGGCCCAGCACAGAAGTTTTAAATGCATGGTGGTGTGCAGTGAACAAGCACCTTCTGGGTTACTTCCAAAGCCCCAAATCTCTTCAACAGCACTCAATGACTGAGGCTCAGAACTCAGCAGCATTCACCACTCTGATCTCCATTATTCTGGCATGCTTTAGGTATACAACAATGAAGTTGTTTCAATGACAGTACTGAAAATCAATTCTAACAAGCAGATGAAGTTATTTTCTCAATTCTCCTGAGCAGTCCATTTCATATAGGAAGAGACAAAAATGCATTTGAACATCTGACAAAAAGGGAATGCAGCAGCCACATTACCCCGTCCACTGCCCACAATTAAGCAATCCCCAAGTATTTGCACACCAGACATGTAGGCTGCAGTTGTGTTATGAGGGAAAAAAAAAAAAATCTGTTAGCATGCACCATGTTATATTAATTCTCCACAGTTACACACCATAGCACTGAAATCTGGCCTGCAATTTGCCTGTTCAGGAGCTTAATGCCTTTAATCTGGAATGAAGGAGCTAGTCAATACTAATGAACAAATTAAAAAATTAGGATGCTCTACCTCATTGTTCCTTGCTACAAGGAGAAGCATTGTCAGGCAAACACAGACAATGGGACCTGCCAAATTATGATGTAAACACCAAATGCTAATTAAAAAATCATTGAGTTTGTGGTTACTGAGTTGGAACACGAAACAGCTCTTTCAGCTGCTAACTATGAAAGTGCACTCACTTAGACCTGAGGTGAACAGAGGTAATTTTTTTGCCCCTCTCAGCCATGGAATGGTATTTAGTAAATGCTGCTCACTATGGGGCTTTAAGGAAGCTTTGTCTTGAACAGAAGCAGTCATGTGACCTGATGCCTACTGGCAAAGAGAAGTATTCACCAAGCATCAGGCAGGCTATGAGGACTGTGTGCAGCTAGAAGTTCTCTTGTAATGTGCTGTCTGTGCCATAGCAAGCTGCAAGTCTTAACTCATCTGGCACAAACACCTGGCTATGACATGCTTGGGTGCACTACAAAGCTTCCATGTAAGCAGATGCCAAGCACCAATGCCTGCAGACCCAAATACTGACAAGTCTCAAATAATCAACATAAATGGCTAAAAAATATGTTCAGAATCAGAGTAGTGGACAAGTCACTTCTTGCCATTAAGCAGCTGCCTCCTGTCTTACTGTTTTAGGTTTATTCAGCCGTGCTGTTTGACAGCATCTTCTTTAAGGTCTCAAGACAATTTGACGTTGTCCACACACTGATACTCCACAGCCAAGCCAACTTGATTTGATATTCTACACAAACAGAAAAAAATAAACCCCAAATCCAATTCCAAACCAGCTTCTGCCTGTAAATAAGAAATGGCATGACAAGGAAAAGACATTTCTAGACATACCATGCAGGTAATTGCTACATCAAATTGCCGTATCAAGACAGCAACAAAACAGCAAGCTTACAGCAGAAGCCAAACACTGCAGTTGAGTATTGTGTTTAAGTGCTTCTGGGAAAACTGCATCCCTCAGAAGCCTTCATCTGCCACTTCTGTCATACAGACAACAGGGAGTAACTCCATAAGGCACAGAGATGGGCCAACTGATAATTTGTGACATCAGACTAGTGAGAAGCAGTTATTTGAGGAAAATCAGGTAAATTTCAGACTTCTCACACTTCTGCTTCCCTTTTTCATTAGTTAGGACTACACCTGTGAATTGAGGGCATTAGAGAAGCTGAACCAATTCTCCAGTGAAGCTTTACCTGTGCATTCTTACAAACACATAGCACTCAGACAATACAATGGCCAACTGTGGAGTTAGGCTAAGCAGCAACAGCTAAATGACTCCATAGCCAAAGGAAACACTAATTTCTGGGAATATACCTCAACTATACTAAATAGCCTTTAATATTTAAGGCAGATGAATTCATCACACTACTGGGAGTGTGCATCTTTCATCCTGATTTGATTTCAAAAAGGTACAAGTGGGTTTTGGTAGGTTTTAGTGGAGATGTAAGCATAATTGTAACTTTTAGAGCTAGAAAAAAGAAAGATACTCATCCTCTTACTGAGGTGGCTTATTTCCCAAGATTGTTCATAGTCTCTACTGTTAAATGTATCCAAAGATAAGCTGCATCCACAACCCAAAGCACAACTCTCACTAACACTCTGTGGGCAGTTTGCTAAGGTTTGTGAACACTGACATTAGGCAAAAGCACGTTAAGAGATACCCAGAGCACAATACACAGCTCCATGCCTTTGCAGGCTCCAGCCCCCCAGAACACACCACCAAAATATCTGGAAAAGTTGAAGAGGTGTTGAAGAGATGTAATGGCTTTATTCACACATTTTCTTCCACCTTTAGCAGGGCTGCACAAAGCTCCCCTGTAAGTACTGGAGCAAAGCTTACAACCAAGCTATTTACAGTAGCAATCAGAGTAAGTTTTTTTCAAGGCTTCTTACAGATACATGAACATCCTCTCAGCTGTGCCTACACTTAAGGAAAGAGCCATGGACAGAAATAGCCTTACCTCAGTGAAGTTGATCTTCTCTCCACTGAACATACGCTCTCTGGCACTTTCCACACCCCTTGACTTGGCCTGAGAAAATTAAAAATAGACTCCTCTGAAATAGTAGGTAGCCAACGTGCACTACAAAGGTCCAGCTCCGTTACAGCATTTACCACAGCGCAACAGGAACTGTTTAAAAGACTAGATAGCTTCTAGAGCAGAAGCTGAAAACAGCCCACAGTGCTTTATTCTCTTCAGCAGTTACACAATAACTTATGCTCAGTGGTCAAGATCCATCTCAACTACTGAATTTCAACTTGTCGTGCCACTGAAGGATTTATTATGAATGCTTTGTAGCACCTTGGAATTCCTTTTCAACTGAAGAGCAGCAAAAATAATTTTGCTATGGCTTCTTTTGTTGGTTCTCTTCCTTTCAAAAATCCATGCCTTATCTGGTTCAAACCTTCAGCTGAAACAATACTTAAGGAAGGCTGAAAACACAGACACAAGTGAATGACACAAGCTCCTTTCTTAAAGTTTAACTGCAAACCAATCTCAAAACTGAAGACTGCAGGACATGAGAAGTTGTTCCAGTTGCACACATAGGAGGCATGATCACCTCTTACAGCTTTAGATGAGTTGTAGTGTTTTACAGCAGTGCCACAGAACCATTAACATTAAAAAAGATCTAAGATCGTCAAGCTCAACCTTCCTCCCAACATCTCCATGACCACTAGCTCATGTCCCTGTGAGTCAGCTGGTCTGCTACCCAGAGGAAAACCTTTTCTGTGAGCACAAGAAACATCTGCACGCTGAAAAATGGCTTTGTACCTTAGGCCTAATGGACAAGGGGAGACTCTAAACAGTGCCAAGACTTGTAAACAGATGCCTTTTAACTTGGGTGGTCTCTCCAATTTAGAGCTAAATGGATATAAACAATGCTGGAATAAGCAGCTGCAGGTAAAGGTTAACTTAATCAATAAACCAAACAGGCTTTTAAAGAAAGAATTACCAGTTCCATCAGCATTTTCATCACATCTTCTGTAATGAGGTTCTTTGAATAATCCAGTAAGAGATCTCCATGATCACTGGTCAGAGTCAAGCTGTCAAAACAAACAGGTTGCTTAATTGCACATTCCTGAGTGACTGTTTTAAGCAAGACAATGATAAGCCCTTACAGACTACAATGTAATTGGAATTCTAATTGTACTAAGTTGAAGATGACCTGAGGGACCAATGTGCCCCACAAGTTTCATAAACTGACTCACTAGGATGCTGTTTCAATTGAAGGCCATGGTTTTCAACAAGCTCAGTTACAACATCCACTTTCTACTTGTGAAAGTCCAACTAAAAAGTACAACTAATGTGCAGCCAGACAATCAATTCTGTTTCCACTGAGCCACTGGCACTCTGCAGCTACAAGCATTTTCCTAACATATCTGAGGTAAAAAGCTCACCATGTTCTTTTGCTGCTCAAAAATTACTCTATAGTTCCTTCCAACAAGTACTGGCATTCTTTGAGATGTAGATTTGGACAAGCCTGATTAAGAAACCTACACAACTTCAAACTACAACATTCTGTCAGCTACCTTGCAGAATTGTAAGCCCCATGTGTGCATGGCAGAGTCTTACTTCTTAAAAGAGAAGCACTTGTTAGATTTAGTTCTGAAACAAGGTCCAGCAATAGTCCAAGAGAAATCAAGTGAGGCTGTTTGCATTTACTAGCCTTTCCTCTGTCTGAGGAGTCCTACAGCCCCTCTAGACCTCCACAGAACAGTTTGCTACTTATTCTCAGCTGTAATCTCCAGCCAGAGATACACATTTACTCTAAACTGAAGAGCCAAAGTTCTGTAAGCAATCCAGCAGGCCTTCCATGGCAGTACAGAAGGCTCATTGTACCTTGCTCTCACTTGTGTCCCACACACACAAGCCACAGGAAGTTGCATGCATCTAAATTCTCTGTGACTCCTCCTTGTTCAGCAGCTCCCCTGCTTTTCCTTCCCCAGCACTTGAGCACAGGAATATGCGCTGTAATTCTAGTGCCCATGCATGCTGGGGCTTCACACCACAGCATAACAGCTATCCCAAGCAGATACACCACGACAGAGCAGGCACAATTCGGCAAAGAGTGGAACTGAGCCTACAGTAACTCACAACGTCTAAGACATTTGAGTGGTTTCATTAACTTGAGGGGAAAAAAAAGAGTTCTGGTCTTAAAATACACTAAATAAGGCAAGGAGGAGGTCTTCAAGCACAAGCATTTCTTCCTTGGGCTAGTGAAGGAAATCAGTATCAATGCTCTTAATTAATCATTCTTCTCTAAGTGGGCTGCGAACAATCCTGAAACCCTGAGCATCCAGCACAAGAATGCCTAGTTAAGGGCAGGAAGAAGTGTTACCTCTCACCTGCCTAGCTAGCTGTTTATTGACACAGCACAGTAGAAGAACTCACTCTCCAATTCTCTTTGACATTTGATGCAATTTACAGCAAGGTCTCAGATCTGAACACCTTTTACAAGTAACACAGTAAGGCTGCACAGAGGCAATTAATAGTAGCCCTTTTTCAGTTGAGAGAAGTGCAACTCTTGAAATCCCATCTACAGCTTCACACAGAGATCTTTTCCAGTGTTCTAATCCACAGATATGAAACCCTTACAACATTTTCTGTTGACCTGACATATGGCCTTACTTCTACAATCGTTATTTTACCTATAGGAATAAAACCCCCAACCTCTCTAGACCTAGAAGCCAAGGTGTCCCATGTTAAGAGTCTAGCTAGAACTTCAACAACTCATTTGAACAAACTGCAGAAAAGGTGCATCCCAAGAGATGTCAAGCAAAAGCAGCAAGCAATGGCTACCAGATCTAACTTCCTCCCTACCAGGCGGAACCCAGCATGCGATGTAATCCTAGCTGAAAGCTTTACACCCACGGACCCACCCTTGATTCAAGCAGAAGCAGTTCGGTTGTGCTCCTGCACTACCCATTCTGCAATGCAGCAGTCAATGGCAGCACTCCCCAGGCAGAACAAGAGCCTCGACACAAACTACAGCCACAAGTCAGTGATGCAGCCCTTCATCAGAAGGCCACCTGCAGCATCTCAGATGGGTTTTTCCTCCCATCTAGACACAAACTAAATCTGTTTGCAACCCTGTAACATTATTACACCTGGATTGCCCTGCTGGTGTAGTTCCCATTTGAACTGAAGGATCTTTCTAATCCCTTGTAATGGACAAGGCACCTAGCAGGAGTACACCACCAGTGCTTTCTATCTTGCACTAGCAATTTGCATCAAGAGTGCCTGAATCAGCATTCAAGCACCTACTATCTGCTGAGCTTTATGAAGGCTGCATCATATCAGATCTAAGCCCTTCAAAACTTTTCTAGTTAAGACCCACTCTTACTCCTGGGCAGCACAGAAAGGTATACCCTACAGATCTGACCACACTCTCCATCAGCAAAACAGGATGCATAAATTCTACAGAAACAAAAAGGCAAAAGAAAGGATCTTCTGTCTATATTCTGTAGGACACAATCAGCAAATGTAAGGTTCTCCTAAGAAGATAAAATAGGTACTTGTGCTTAGAAATAACATGCTCAGATGAAAAACTATTCATGCCAGCCTGCAACTTCTCTAGGCCCAGTGCATCCCAGTACTGGTTCTAAGTTTTCTCTTCTCCTTCTAAAGGAAGGCAGAGTCGATCATTTTATGGTAGCAATTACAGCAGAACAGACATGTATTCATAAAATATCATTTCAAATGAGGAGAGATGCAAACTGAAGCAAGGACCTTGTGGTCAAAGCCCCAGGCTACCTAAGCTTTCAGCAGATATTAGCTACTATAATCCTGCTGATATGGCTCAAAGTGGCAATCAGTGAGAGGTACACAAGCAGGTCTGCCAAACCCAGTCTATCAGTTCTGCAGTTACTTTGCTAGGAGAAAGCTCTTCTGGTAGTCTAGAACGCATTTGGTTATCAGGAAACAGGACGGAAATAATGAAAAAGATTAAGTCAATTTAGAACCTTCCACTATTCCCTGTCCCTAACAGGCACTGCAAAATTGCACTACACTGGGCACCTATTTGAAACAGACAATCCTGGCAAAGAATGCTTGACAAAAGAAGACATCTGATAAGCACATTTTAGGAGACAAAATAACTACTTTCAACAAGCAGGAAACATGTCAAAGATGACTGTGCTGAAACCAGCTGTCAAATATCTTCTCCTTGGATAACTGTGCCAAAGTGTGGCACTAAAAGCCCATTACACATTTACAAGAGCAATTAAACACAGACTATTTGAGATTGAGAGAGCATATTTTATGGTTAAAGTGGTTGGGACAATATTAAAGCAACTCCCTAATAAGAGTACTTGCTTCAGCCACTCAGGAAAGAACCATGTAAGAACCCTCTTGAGTAGATCTGATTCATTTGCTGGTTTGCTTCAGGTTTTCTTTATTCTGAGGATGTTACCAAATTCAATCTCTTGGGATATACTGGAGATACAGTAAACTTCCAACCAGAACTTGCTCTATTTGAGTAGCTGGTAAATCTCTGTTAGACAGTAGGTTCTCCATCAGTATGAAAAAACAAATGTTAGAAGAAGCAGGTTAAGCCAATACTGCAGAAGTGACATTTTAATTCTTGTACACTGGTGTGCAGGACTTCAGATGTGGTGTTCAATTCCAATTTAAATAGTGTTTAATGAGTTCCAAAGGAAAGAAAAGTCATTTTACCTAGAATATTAGTGAAAAGCTTGACGCATGCAACAAGTCTTATCTCAGCACCAGGAAACAGAAGCGCACTGTATCTACGCTACCCAAACTCAAGCCACGGATGCACCTACATAGGCTTTTCAGACTGCTGAAACAGTTTAACAGTGCAACCACACAGAGCTTCTCAGCAGCCTCCACTGTAGGGAAAAACGAGTCCCACTCCACAGGATGAAAGCACTGACCGTTACTAGACTGCTTGTACTTCTTACTTCCTCGTTTAGAAAAACGTGATGCAATGCAATGCAATTTCTGTTCCGTGAACAGCAAGAGGCAAGGGAGAGCTAAAGCTACTAACGGCGCTGCGGCCGCCGGGAAGGGCAGCAGGATGGCCGGCTGCTGGCGATTTTCTCGCCGATCTTATCATGACTAAGCAGCCGGTTGCGAGGCTGCGGACGGAGGACCCACAATGCCGCTGCGCGAGCCGCAGCCCGGCGCTGTGCTCCGCGGCACGTACCCTGCTGCAAGGATGAGTCAAGGACAAGCGCGCTGGGCCGCCCTCCCGGGGGCTGCCGCCGAGTGCCCTCGCAGCCGCCACTGCCACCCCCAGCAGCCCACGCCAAGCTCCCTGCAGGGCGCTCTGGGCCCCAGGACCATGTGCCCGGCCCGCCACCGGCCTCCGACCGGCCGAGGCGGCTCCAGCCAGCGGCAGCCGACCTCACTCGATCCGCCGCAGGCCGGCGGGAGCGGCGGCGAACACATGCAGCCGCCCGTGTGCGCTGCATCACCCCAGCCCGCCAGGGCCGCTCCCTCCCCGCGGCCCTGCGGGCAGGACGGAGAACGACGCGGAAAAGGCGGTTCTCAACGGGACTCAGCCGGGCGGGCGCATCGCTCCCGCCCGCGGCCACGGCCCACTCTCCGGCAGCGCCCACCTGAGGAAGGGATGGAAGGAGGGAGCCGGACAGCCCCACGCATCCCCGAGCCTTGAGACACGGAAGCGCCCGGCATGGCGGCAGCCTAAGAGCCCGGCAGGCCGCGGCGGTGGTTGGGGAGGGCATGGAGGCTGCTGCCCCGCTCGGCCGCGGAGGAGGGCGGGCAGAGGCCGCCCAGCCTCACCTGAACTTCTGGAAGCGATCTTTGTCGGCCTCGAACAGCTGCCGCAGGACCAGCTTGGAGGAGTTGGCCTTATGCCACTCTACCAGCTTCTTGAAATGGGGGTCGCCGGAGAGCGCCATGTTAGCGGTCAGGGAGCGCTGAGACACGCACTGGCAGCGAACAGACACCACCACGGCGAGCGGAGCTGCTGCCGCCGCCGCCGCCGCCTCCGCCTTTATAGCGGCGAGCTGGGCCTCCCGCCGGCCCCGCCCCAGCCCCCTCCCTCGTGGGCCGCCCCGCCGGGCGGTGGGATTCCCTTACTGCCGTGCCAGCCGGCGGGAGGAGCGGGCAGTAGCCCGGTGGCCGCCGTGAGGGGCGGGCAGTGGCGGCAGCGGCCGGTGCTGGTGCTGCCGCCCGAGCTAGCAGCGGCTGCGTGGGCAGCGCGGGGCGCCGTAGCCGCCGCCGGTGGGGCTGTGCAGCGCAGCCCGGTTGTGAAGGCAGCGCTGCGGCGGGGCCGTTTCCCGGCACGGGGCAGCCGGGGCAGGCGGCGGGCGCAGCGGTGCGGAGGGAGGGCCTGGCCGCACCACCCGTCCTGTTCGCCCAGCCAGCCGCCCGAGGGCAGCCGCCGCAGCTGTGCCAGCGCTGCTGCTCGTGTAGGTGCGCAGGGACCCACTGAGCCCAAAGTCACGCTTCTCTGGGCCGTTTCTCCGCGGCCTGACCTGCCTGGTGTGGCCCGGCTGAGGGGTGCGCAGGGCATAGGGAGGCCGTAAGGGAAGCAGTGCTTATTCTGGGGCTCGCTGTAGGGAAACGGCTCAGAACCCCAGCCTGGCATTGACCCTGCCCTAAAACCTGCGCTGGACTTGCAGAGCCAGCCAAAGGAGTGCCCAGCCTTTCTGCCAGCATCGTCCAGGCCCCCGCGCCGCACGTCAGCTGCTCTGCTTTGCACTGCCAACTGCCTTCCCCTGGCCGTTACATAAGGAGCTTACGCGCCCGAGCTGCCACGGGGGTGGCACTGCTGTGGGGGGCTGGCGCTGCCAGGCCTGCGGCAGCTCGCTCTGAAGGCAGGCCAGGGCAGGCAGGCCAGGGCAGCTGCACCATTCTTCAGGGGGGAAAAGAAGCTGTTATGGATGTAAAGGAGAATGCTGATTAACCATGGGTGTGTAAAGGAATATGTCAAATCCTGCACTCTGCAGCTCAGGAGAATAAATCCCACTGAAGTCATGTTGAAAGCACTTAAGCCCCTTTCTGGAACTGGGCCTAAATCAGAGTCATGGACTATGAACTTGACTCAGATCACCAATATCACAGCCTGGTTCTAAGGCAGCAGAATCAGCACTTTTTCCTTGCTGCAAAGCAACTAAACAATATTCTTCATTGATCCTTAAAGATATTAGCAAATGTTGATCTGTAGTACAGCGAGAATTCACTAAAAAAGGTCCTTCTTTTCTTCACAATTTCTTGTTTCTAAGGTTTGCTTTTTCAGACTTCAGTGTGTAACAGGCCAAAGCCTTTTTCTTCAGTGAAAGAAATCTTCATCACTTGATTTGTTTCCATTTTTGTTACAGTTTTGGAAGCCACTCTCATCCCTGCCAATCATAGGTTTGGGCAATTTCTCCAGGGCGAAGCTGATGTTTTTCAGGCTGCCTGAATCTGCTTGACATCCATCAGCACATGTGGTTTCCTGCATGTAACTTTATGTAAGGAAGGAAAATGAAGTGAGAAGTAACAAAGGAACTGTGCAGTTGGTTCCACAAGGAAGCACACAAGTGCTGAACAAGTCTTTGAGAAGCCACTCGGGTCATGGTGCTGCCTGCCATGTAAACGTTACACATATTCCTTCTTTTTCAAGGACTTTAGGATAACATCCTCAATCTCAGAATCATAGAATCGTTAAGGTTGGAAAAGACCTCCAAGACCATCAAGTCCAACCTTCTACCCAGCGCCTCCATGACCATGAGACCATGTCCTCTGCCATATCTACTCTTTTTTGAACACTTCCAGGGATAGTGACTCCACCACCTCCCTGGGCAGCCTTTTCCGTTGCCTGACCACACTTGCAGGAAATAAATTGTTCCTGATCTCCACCCTAAATCACCCTGGTGCAGCTTGAGGACATTACGTCTTGTGCTGTCATTTGTTAGTTGCTAGAAGAGGCCAACACCAACTTCACTCCAACCTCCTTTCAGGGAACTGTAGAGAGCAGTAAATTATCCTCCCAGCCACTCCTTCTCCAGGCTAAACAGCCCCAGATCCCTCAGCCTGTCCTCACCAGCCCTGCTCTCCAACCCCCTCACCAGCTTCTTTGTACCTACTCCAGCACCTGAGTAATCATGGACGCCTGTTGCTAGCCAAGCTGTAACCCTGTCTGTGAAGTTCTTTGGTTTCAGAAACATCTCCTCTTAGCCATGGAGAGAAAACACTTTGTGAAGTGTTTGCCTTACTGACAGCAGTCAGTAGGCAGCCGCTAAATGCTCCTGAACCACTTGTCTGATTTTTCTCAAACCAGGGCAAATGGATTTCATTACAGTGGCTTCACCATACCCCTACCAAATCCAGGGGTACATCCCTTATATACATTTCCCCCTGAGTTTTATCCTGCTATCAGCATTGGTCACTCTTCTCAGAGCACCTCACCTATCCAGCTGGAGGCCTGCCATGCGTACAAACCTATGCTCTCTTCTCCCACAGGCCCTCTCAGCTGCTCTCTTGTTTGCTTAAATGGTGACGATGTTGCAATTTTGCTTCTACTTTTCCACTTTTGTTGTTTCAAATTTGAGAATTCCCTTGTCCTGCCTTTCACTGTGATACTCAGGTGGTGTCTGAGGTGTTGCTCTCTTCATACTCAAGATTTCACTGCCTGTTACTACATGACCTGCTAAAATGTCTTTTGACAGTTTCTTTCCTGAATCCTCATTCATGGCTACAGTTCTTTTCTCTGGCTACCTCCCTTTTCCATTTTCTTTCCATATCCTAAACCACAGGATAGCTCTGTAGCTTCTTTCTGCTTTGAACATGCAGCAATTGTGAATACTGTGATTGTTCTTTTCCTTTTCACCTGAAATTCAAATCTCGGTCCAAATTCCAGCACAGCTCTCTTCAATGTTGTTTCCCCTTCCTTAGCATTTTTATCACAGCTCTTCCACTATTTGAATTTTCTCCAAATTCTCCAGATATTAAACCCCAAAGCCAGCAGGATTTTTTTGCCTTCACATCCCATATTCACAGGCATTCTTCTCATAATTGTATCCATGCAAGGATGTCTAGTCTCAGGTAATCAATGAGGTAATCAATAAGGGATTCATTTTAGGTCACAGTATGGACAAACTGTGGCTGTAACATCACTGCCTTGCTAGCAGCTCTGTCTAAAATGCTGATTTTCTCACCCATAAGTAACGTGCTTGCTGCTCATAGAATGTAAATTGCATCTACATCCTTTTGTAACACTTTGCTCTAAGCTTTTTGAGGTGTTCTCTCCCATTTCATTAATTGCAAAGGTTCTGCCTTTTGTATTTTCCTCCCTTAGACCTTCTCCTTTGGTGCCAGCACTTTCTTACTTCCCTTTTCCTTTCCCTGAGACGCAGAGTATACACACCTCAGAGAGTTCTAGAGTTCAAACCATTCCAACAGCAGACTACACACATTTTATGACACAGGAGAAAGATACCCAGGCCAAGGTCCTAGTTCTAATCTTGAAAGCCCACAGGATAAGGTCTGTCGCTGTTTCAGGAGTTGGTTGCCTCTGGGTAAGCTGTGCAACAGCTGACCACCAAAGGGACAGTAAGGCCTTGTCTGCACTGAAAAGCCCAATTGATTTCATTGCAGAGGGTAGAAGGAGGATTTGGACCTGAGAGGCTGAGCAGCTCAGACAGCTGTAAAGGAACAGGCACTTCCATCAAGATGAGTTTTAAGGCAGCTTTAGCATAGATGGAAGTGATTATGTGCAGCCAAGGCAAACCCTTTAAGCTAACAGAACACAGGCAGTGTCAACACAGTGGTGCTTTGGCTCTTGTGAAAGAACTTTCTGAAGCACTTTCCCTTTCCAAAAAGGCCAAAGGCTGCCCCACCACCATCACGCCCTCTGGGGCTGAGAAAGAGCATGTCAGTAAAAGGACATTCAGGTGGAGATCAGTTTTGTGACCAACAGGGTACAGTAGTGGGTTTACCACTCCACAAACACCAGCCTCTGCTACCAACAGCTGCACAATGACCCACTTACAAAACAGACAAGCGAAAATGCCACTCTGGGAGACAGCTGCATAGACATTAATATTTCCAAATGAATGTGGAGAGACTGAATACTACTGCCTCAGGCACTCATGCCAGAAAGGTTAAGTGGCACATTTAATAGATAATCTCTATGATTAATTTATCAGAAGGAACCAAGTGGCTAATTTCCCCTAATTGAAATTTGCTGGCATGATAAAAAATGTTCATCTGTAATTTCACTTCTGTTTAAATCCATTGTGCTAACTTATTTTATGAAAGCAAACAGAACTACAGTGTTGAATCCTGCTTTCATTCTCCACTGATGAAACAAAACACCTGAATGGTGATCAAGTAGAACAGGTTCTTTTGAGGGCTGACACTAAGAACTGGGCCCAGAGTCCCATTGCAGTGCACACCAATCCAGTGCACACTCACTACAGTGAACTGGGTGCAATGGAGGTCACTCAGCTTAGCCAAGAAATGTGCTCTTTGTAAGACTGGAGCAGGAGCTTCGGGCGAAAAGCTTGCAGCCACCTGAGGCCAGGACTGTGTCAATGTGCTAATAACAGAAATATTTGAGCTGATCACCTATGCCTACATTTTAAAGCATTTCTAATACATGTAAGATCTTGAATCCACTGCACTCCTGAAACTTGCAGAGCATCTCAGCTCGGCAGTGCTGCGATGCAGTGAACCTCTGTGTGGGTCTCTGAGAATTTCCTGATGGAACTGGAACTCCATGCTCCTGAGTCCAGACCTTGTGCCATCTCTTTTGTGCCAAGAAGCTCTGCTCTCGATTGGATTCACGACACACAAACACCTCTTGGCTAGCCAGCAGAGCTGTGTTCTTAGTGTGGTTTTTATCTTAGTCACAGCTTTTACAGGTTTTAAAATGCACTCAGAGAAATGGTGCAGATTCCACTCCTTCTCCTTCCCCTTTGGAGGGGTGGGGGTGATTCTTAAATATTCCTGCTACAACCCTGCCTGACTTTTGTAGATTGCATAGTACTACCACTGCAGTAGTAACTCTGGATGTTGAAAAGGGTCTGAAGAACCCGGGACAGAGCAGAGAGCCAGAGGGCCCCTGCCCTGTCCTGCCAGTTCCCCAGTAATGCCAAGTAAGGGCAGCCTCCTGGAAGCAGGAAACAAGAATCATCTACATCAAGCCCGTGTGGCAGCATCTGAGCGTCCAAGGCTTGGCAGCAGCTCCTCGCAGCTCTGCTGAGCACTTACCAACAGATGGCAATACTGCACCGAGCATTCGGTACCTGCTGCCCCTTGGGCTCTCTGGCCTTAACAGGGAGATGCAAAATGGTTACTGCCTTCTTGAGAGCTCCTCTCAGGATGATGTCAGAGGAACGACATCGCTCTGCAAAAAAAAACCAACCACCTGACTTGCTCTGATGGATATACACAGGGGCAGCGCTTCTGACTGCCAGCCGAGCTGGCTGGCCCATCTCCTCATCCACTGAAGGTCACGGGGACTTCACCAGTTTCACTGGCTGCTCTGTTAATAACCAACATTTTGGGGAGCTCTTTCCCTGGAGATTTGCCCAAAGCTCTGATATCTTTTTAAAATGCACGTGAACCTGAAGTTTCGGAAGCCTGAAACATCCTTCTCCCTTCAAGAAATAGTTTTGTGGCCCAAGACCCCTCAACGCAGGCAGTAACAAAACCAAATCATTTATAACAATTAAAGAAAAACACAAAAAGCTACATTTGGAGCTTCAGTTCTTGCTGTCCCATAACACAAAACACGAGGAAATTTGTCGTGAAGTGCAAAAAATAACAAGTCACAAAACTTGCTGTAATGGGAACTCATTGAGACAGAGACTCCACGAGATTCAAAAGGAGCCTCAGTGGTTAAATTCTTACCAGTGACACTCAAAGGTAATGATTTACTTGAGTAAAAATTATGGGGAATATACAAAAGTGCTGTGCCCCAGGTTTTTAACATTCAAAGCAGATTTAAGTTGAATAATGTAATATGTATAGCAGATTATTCATTACCTATGGGGTCTTCTACACCTTCCTCCAAAGCATCTACTGATGGCTTCTGTTCAAAACAAGACATTAGGCTAAAGTATATTAGCTGTACAATTCCCATACTCACACTGCACAACGTTTCTGCAGGGAGTCACAGTGATCCTGCTCTGAAATCACTGATAGATTTCAGCAAGCCTGTGCAGAGATGCATTCCAACACCCCTAATGGTGGCTTCCTAATGTGCACATCATTTACTCTCTTTATAGCAGGCAACTGCTTGGGGGTTGGGGGGAACCCAAGTGATGCAAACCTTCAAAGAGTCACAGATTACGTTGGTTGAAGGGGACCCCCAAAGGTCATCTTGTCCAACCCTTCTGCAGCCACCAGGGACACTTCCAACTAAAGCAGGCTGTCCAAGGTTGCATCGAGTCCGATTTTGAATGTCTCCAAGGAAGGGGTCTCAACCACAGCCCTGGGCAGCCTCTTCCATTACCCTCACTGCAGAACTTCCTCCTCATGTCCAACTAAATCTGCCCTGATCCAGTTCCAAACAGCTGTCCCTCATCCCATCGCCACAGGCTCTTCTAAACAGTCCTTTCCCATCCTTCCTATAGGTCCCCTTTAGATACTGAAATGCAGCTCTAAGGTCTCCCTGGAACCTTCTTTTCTTCAGACTAAAGAAGAAAGCCTGTCTTCATAGCAGAGATGCTCCAGCCCTCTGATCATCTTCATGGCTTCCTTTGGACCCACTCCAGCAGGTTGATGCCTCTCTTCTTTCACCAGAGCAGAGTGGCAGACTCACCTCTCTCGACCTGTTGGCCACCTTGCTGCAGAGCAGCCAGCACTGTCGCTGTTCTTTCCTTGGACACACAACGGCTTCAGATCCCAAAGAACATGGCCTGGCTTCTCGGCCATTGTATTTGGGCTCCCATGTGTTTCACACAGCTTCAGGCTGCACTGACACCCTGCTGTGGGTATGTCTGACATGCACAGTCTCTCCCAAAATTATTTCTGCTCCTTCTAGGGTATCCTGATGGGGCAGGGCATACACATGGAGGAGAAGGCCAATTTCATCCTTCCTAAGAACTTCATATTTCCATGCTTCAGTTACCAGCCCACAGAATGCCTGCAATGCTAACACTTTACATGAACAGTAACTAGTTAATTAACATTTCTCACAGTCCTGAAACCCCAGATTAATGGTGCTCTGGAGTATAAAGACAAAATATTATTTCACTGAGCAGCTGCCATTGGAAAAGCTCCCTGCCTACAGCTTTAGTCAAACTCTGCAAGAGGAGAGCAATTTCCCTTTTGTCATGTTAGGGCTTCTTGTCTCCGCTGAGATGCAGGCGTACCTAAATCATGTGTTGGAGAGCACCACAGCTCCCGCTGGTTGTACAAGCAGGGAAGCCCAAGCCAGCAGCAGAATCCCACACTTGAGGGAGGTGTTGTTTCAAGAGTTACCTTTGCAAGATACATTTGCCGGATTTAGAAAGTGTGTCACCGCGCTACTTCTATCAGCACAGAAACAAAGATCTCCTCTTCAGTTAACTGCTTTTGCTAAAGTTCCCCAGCCACAGCATCTCCATAATGCCTTGGTTCTAACAAAGATTGCTCTTTTTTGTTATGTGAAACGATTACTGGCTCCTAGTTCAACATCACAGGACCCTAAGGATCATCTGGTCCAGCATGATTTGTTCTGGCAGCATGGGAACACCTTCACCCTGGGCACAATTCCTCTGTGCAGAGCAGATTTTAACAAGGCAGGAAATTCGTTGCTGCTTTACCATTCTGTTATATCAAACACTGCAGAAAACAAGAGAGCCCTTTTGAATAGTGAGCAAGGAACTAGGAAGGTTCAGAATGGCCACTGCTACAGGAATCAGAGCTTTTCATTGTGGTCAAGAACACTTCCGCAGGACAAAATCGCTTCAGACAGATAGGTCGCTTGAGGCTAAAATTTCACAGTCACTTTGCAGTTGTGCCATAAACGTGACCGTGGGAACACAGCTGCACACGATGAGCACCGATGCCTTCAGTGGCAGTAAAGCCAGGCCCCACGCAATGGTCGCTTTCGGCTGCGGGTGGCACTGTGGAGCATCAGACTGCTGAGCTGGACTCCGCTTCGGCGCCCACGCAGAAATCTTTCTCTTTTCCAGGAGACCTCTGGCAGGAAAAGCAGGTGTCAGAAGCTTATAATTCAAGCCTCATGGACTGATTCAGCACACAGCATCGAGAAGGTGCCTGCACGGACAGCACAGGCTGCAGTGAAGGCTGAGGGCACGGTGGCACTGCCCCTTTCAGAGCAGCCCCGGTTTCTGCGCGGGCAGGACTGCCCTGCCATCGTCCAAGCTCCAGAGGCTGCAGAAAAGCAGCCCTGAGCCCCCGAGCACAGCCACTCTTGTGTACCCTAGAAAGCCAGCTGTGTGCAGAAAGCTCGTCTGTTTAATCGATACAGGCAGGGAAACAACCCTTCTAAGTACGTTTAGACGTTACACATAAACTTCACCTCATCTCTTGCCATTCAGGGGTTCTGTTCCTGTACAGGCAGAAGAGCTGAAGGGAGCTTTTCACTGTGAAAGGTGAGGAGAACACAATGGTTCCTCCTCTGATTTTGATCTTATCATTCGGTTTACAACTGCAATAAAGATCTCTTTATTTACTGTCTGTCAGCCTGGCCCATTTCATCTGGAGCTGCAGAGAGCAATGAGGTCCTTCTCAGCTTCCTCTTCAGTTTACACAATCCCAGCTCCCTCAGCCTCTTCTCACCAGACCTGTTCTCCAAACCCCTCACCAGCTTTGTTGCCCTTCTCTCTACCCATTCCAGCACCTCCATGTCTTTCTTATACTGCAGTGCCCCAAACTGGGCACAGTACTTGAGGTGCCCAGAGAGGTTGTGGAGTCTCTTTCTCTGCAGACTTTCAAAACCTGCCTGGATGCATTTCTGTGTGGACTATCTTGGGTGATCCTGCTTTGGCAGGAGGGTTGGACTTGATGGCCTCTGGAGGTCCCTTCCAACCTCTAATGTTCTGTTATTCTGTGCATCCTCACCAGTGCTGAGTGCAGGGGCAAGACCACTGCCCTGCTCCTGCTGGCCACACCATTTCTGTCATTAGCATTAATGGAAAAGTAACTATTACAACTAGATGCAACCATTGTTACAGAAATATTAGACATTGCATTTATTTTGCACATGTACTAGAGAGGGAGGTTCTTCCAACACACTGTTCTTTGCTTTGCCTCAGTGGATCAGGCTGCTGGGTTTGCACAGCCTGTTACTGCTGAGTGCTTGAAGCTGCCACAGCAACCTTTTGGCTCGAAGGTGGGAAGGGGACACTTGGTATCTAGCACCCAAAACAGTGAATTTTCTGCTTCTCAGCTCTTCCAACAGGACAGTTCAAACTGGACCTCCCTGAAAGACCAGGACAATTTGTCCATCCAGGGGATTACTCAAAGTACCTATAAATGAATGGCCAATTCTACAGGAGCTGTGCTGATGGATTTCCTGTCCCTCATCCTTCCCCAACAGACAAGGCCAGACATGCAGAGATGTGGTGCTGAGGAACACAGCTTTGCACCAGCCTTGGCACTTAGCTAATGGTTGGACTCGATGATCTGAGAGAGCTTTTCCAACCAAGCCAATTCTGTGGTTCTGTAATTCAGGGCAAACACCATCTGAGTCCAGATTGTGTACATGTCACAGTGGAAATGGCTCAACACAGACTCTTTAGCTGAGAGACTTTGGCTTCCAAAAGCACACATTCTTTCAGCCACAGGGTCTGATCTGCTCCTGAGAAGTTTGCTGCCCATCTCAGCAGCTGAACCAAGCTCTCAGAGTTTATTCTTTAAGATATGTTGCTACTTTCAATGTTCATTGGTGCTGCAGTGAACAGCAGACACATCTGAGGGTCTGGAATTTGCAGCATCCAACAGGAGGCGACTTTAATGGTTTGGGGCATGTGCACATTAATCCAAAGTTCTAGCAAATTCCCTCTGCGTGACTTTTCCATTGTAAGTCAAGTCCCCAGTGGGAAGCAAAGGCAGCTTGCAAGTACCATTCACACGTAATTCTTGGCAGCTGACCCACTAAAGTAGAGTTTTGAGACTTGCGCTCTGCACTGCTATCATCTCTGTGACTAGTTTCCTTCCTCCCTTCTCAGTGGGGCTCCTGCTGGGAATGTAACACACATCTCGGGAGTAAGCAGTGATGTGCCAGCCTGCATCTGCTACAAAGCAGCCTAAAAATAAACCCCAGTTGGACAATGCCGTTTGGTGTACAGCAGCACGCAGGCTAGGAACGTAAACCAGGCTGTCAGCAAAGAGAAATGGTTGTTCAGTTACATGCCAAACAAATCTGGGGGTCTTAAAACCCCCAAGAAACCGTCCTTTGATATTCATTTACCAGCTTAATCTCCCAAGATCTATCGGCATTGCGGTTTAATGAATTTGCATCAGTGCAGGCATAATGAGAATGTCTCATCAAAATCTAGCATTAATATTTTAAGACATCAGCTCCTCTTGCAGCTTCCTGCAGTTCAGGGAAGTTCTCTGGACACGTAACTTTTGGGTTAGGAGATGTCTACCCTTCGGGTTGACATTTTTCCTTCTGCATATCAGAGAAGTCAAATTCCTTTGCCTGTATCCCTCTTTGAAATCCCAGTTCAACAGCAAAGACAAAGATCTATGTGCCACTTGTTGTTCATTCTGCAGATTCTGCCTGAAATACCTGCCTGTATTTTTTTGCTTGCTTGTGTGTGTTGTCAGCCTCCCGAATTTGAAAGTGTATGGTCATATGGAGGGCACAGCTGCCTGTGATGTGAATAATGACAGGCTCCTAAATGACAGCTACAACTTTGTCTCTCATCCTTCCTGCTACCATGGATTTTGCAGGGAGAAAGCTCTCCAGATCTTTGCATTTCTGAGGTTTTCAAATTCCTCTGGAACTGGATGTTGAGGATATTTACAAATACAAATTGCTGACCCTGAAACAGATGCCTGCAATTATTTTATGTGAGATAGGAGTGGAATTAGACAGAGTAGAATCACCTTAACTGCAGGTCCTGGGCCTTTTATGAGTTCTCTGTGTAAATGGATCCCAATGCAAGATCAGCACCCTTGGTTTTGAAATCACTAAGTAAAAACATGACCAAGCTAACAGGCTTTAAATATTGTTTGTCACTGCTACTACAGATAGGGCTGGAAATCCCCAGACTACATGTGTAGTGCTGTGCAAGTGGAAAAGTGAGCTTTACAAAGGTTTCTGGTTATATATTTTAGGAAAGACTACCACAGTCTCTTAAAAACATAGGTTATAAATCCACTACAGATTGGCTTCGCTCTTATTATGAACTCAGCCGGCTTGCCAATTTCACATGCAGAAAACCCAGGGCAGACACTGTCCTAAAGTACTGCAAGCCTCATTTTCTCAGGGAGCCACAATTCCTAGAATTGGGAGACAAAGCAAAACATGATGCTATGTGGAGCTTGCAGTCACAGAGCATGGAGCCACGTGGAGCTTGCTGTCACAGAACATGGAGCTACATGGAGCTTGCAGTCACAGAACATGGAGCTACATGGAGCTTGCAGTCACAGAACATGGAGCTACATGGAGCTTGCAATCAGAAGGCCGAAATCAGCAACTCTGAAGACAGTCAGCATGTTATTTAATCCATGTGAGGAGAAAAAAACCCACTACTCCTGTCAGGAACAAATGTGTCTAATCCTTGAATCCTACTTTTCTGCAGTGGTCATTGGTGTCACACTGTGTACACAGTCAGAAGTTTGTTGGCTGGCACAGGGGTCAGGCTGACACGCTTGGGGGCAGTTATTCCAGGAAACAGCAAATCATGTCACTTCAACAACTCGACAGATGATTTGTTCTCTACTAACAGTATAGAGTTGCTTGAGGAATAGATGGACATGTTGTGTATTTAAATTTCAGAGAACAACAGGAGAAGTCTCTCACTACTTTCATGCTTATTACCTGATACAGTCTCTACAACAGGTCAAAATATTCTCCAAATCTGTAGAGAAGATCCTTGACTCTGCATTGTGTTTCCTACTTAGAATGCTATTTATAAGCCTCGATGCTACTGCAGTTTATTTATCATCTTCTATTTGTAGCCCTTGGTGTGATGAACATCAAAGCTAAATAGGACAAACCTGCTCTGTGTATTTTTATTGATTCAGTCTTTGTACCGACAGGTAGTTACTTTCCTTCTCACGGTATCTGTGGTAACAATTAAAAGGGTGAGAAGTCCATGCATGTACATATGCATTTCTTGGCAAGTTTTAGGGCTGTGTTTGAGCTGGACCAAAACTACTGACAGGCAGCACTAGTGAAATGTCACAGCTGATGGGCTCATCGTCCTTTACTACCTTGAGTTTATACTGAAGCAGCACATAGCTTACTTAGAGGAAGCTAATAGGTTCCCTTACTAATTAATTTTTGTAATTTCCTATATGACTATGCATTTCAATCTCTTCTGATCTTTCTTCTTCTATGCTAAACCAAAGATCTGTCAACTACATCACCATGTCTGAAATATTGACCCACCAAAAGGGAGAAAGAACGTACTCTGTCTCCTGTTTTTTATTGCCTGCTCATCTTCCAACTATTGGAACTAAAAAGACCCTTGAGATGTACATAAAGTGTTGACAATAGTACTATCAAAGCTCTGAAAGAGCTCTGAAAGAGCTATTTCATATTATTTCTTCACTCTAACTCCTGGAATTCCAAAGGAAAGTTAACATGCAGAATCCAACAACAGAAAAACAACTGACGTAGGAAATTTGTATGACCTACAGATTGTTTCACTGCTCTCTTCTCTATCGGTAGCTGTTGGCTTGATATTCTGTGCCAAAAAGGATCTGAAGTAACCTTGATACTTGATTCATCAGTGTGAAATTTGAGAGAAAAAACCAGAAATGCACCTGTGGGTATTGTTCATCTGCTGCTTTGAATTATTTAGCAACACACACCCAAAGCAGAAAATCTTCCCCTCAAACCTCAGCTGTCAGTTGCTACCATAGGCCTGTTGTCTCATGGTCCCCTGTGCTGACAGATCTGACAGCCCACACAAGAGGTGCATGCTGCACGTGTGTAGTTCTTGTGGGACTGATGTTTTGTTCCCTGCCTCTCACACCAGCAGAGCTGTAGCTTTCCATACCTGCTTTGACAATTCTGCAGCAAGTGATTAAACGCCATGGGAAAGAGCTGGGAACCATGACTATCAGCTTCAGCAGTGCTACAGACAATTCACATTAATGACTGATTAATTCAGTCCTTTGGAGCCCAATGACAGCAGAGGGGCTGCCACGTGCCTCTTGAAACAAGGAGGACATAGAAACTGAGATGGGGATGCACAGAGCACCTTTGACTAGCCCACTCAGACATAAAAGGCATCTCTCTGCCTTGCGTGCCCTGACGCATTCGGAATACAGTGAAGGAACTAAAACCATTGTGGGATGCCAGAGAAATAACTTCTGCTAGCCCTAAAACTTCAAGAAAATGAATACTCAGCCAAGGAATTTCTGAGCTGTGAAAAAGACAACAGCAGAGTGAGCCATAAACCTCATGAGAGCTGCTCCTGCATCCTTGGCACGCATCCAAGCAGGGCAGGATGTTCACATCTAATAATACAGCTGGTTGTGTACCATTTTGGCTGGGGAAGTTTAAAAAGCAGCTACACAAACAAACCACCACTGGGCACTGCAGCCGGTTTGGTTTAGTTATGAGGAGAGTGGGCTGCTCAAACTTGGTGCCAGACTTATCAAGGAGAACCAGGTCTGGGTGGTGGACCACAAGGCAAGCAAACCAAAGGCACTCTTGGCAGAGGCTGCAGAGAAAGTCTGAATGCACCAGAAGCCGGCTAGACAAATGAGAAGCCAGCAGCTGGCACTGAGGTCAGCTATGCTGGCTTTCCTGCTGGAGCCAGAGCAAAAGGGGCCTCAGCCAACCCAGCACTGCTTGCTGCACTGGTCCCTTGGAAAACAGACAAGACTGGGTTGCCAAGTTTTGGTAGAGAAGTGCCACTCTTCACTGTCAACATCCTGAATATCTTCCCAAGCATAGGACAGACAGGTGGCCACAGCTCTATCGTGGCCAAAGACTAGCTCATAGGCATCTCACATTTCATGATGTCACCAGGAGACCTGGACTGGTTTGGACACGACATCCAAAAGAGGCTCTGTATTGAGTGGTTTAGCAAGACTCATTTATGAAGGAAGCTTTGTCAGTCTCATATTTTGTTGTTCCTGAGAAATGCCTTCCTGTAAAGGGATTACAGAAATCCCAATCCCAGTCAGGGCCCTTGAGTATTTCTGTAATTAATGAAGAAGCTCTACAAACCCCCCTGGTTCATTCACATCCCATAGCTACATCAGATCACAGCTCTATCTGCTGCTCTCCTCTCTGTTATCCAGCAATTTAGCAAAGGTTCCACCATGAAATACTGGCTTATATGTGTTACCCTCCTATTCAACCTACTTTCATAATTCTCTGTTCTCCATTACAAAATCACTCCTTATTTGGCACTTTGCCACAGTACAAAATAATCTGTGTAGGCAAAAGGTAGTAACAGTACCAGTGAGGCAGCTGAAATGAAGTTGCCTTTGTTACAGTGCCCTAACAGAAGCACTGGGGCCCCTGTCCAGCCCCTGTGCAGCAATCCTGGCTTGCAGGAGCTACCCGATGGAAGTTCTTCAGGCTCCTTTCTAGACCACTTAAGCTGCCTATATGTATTTATAAATATATATAACTTTCTGTGTATTTATAGAGACATAAATAATCTGTGCTTATGGATGTTTGACTTCTACTGAAGAGATCAATCCCATCATCTTGCAGTGCTGGGTTGAAGGTTGGACTAGATGCCCTAGAAAGTCTCTCCCAAACAAAGACATTCTGTGATTCTGTGAAAATCCACTGTTCATAAGTTCATGCTTAGTACAGCCTACTGAAATAAAAAATTGTATGTCCAACACAAGACTCTTACAGAAAGAAAGCACAATTCTGTTCTCTGAACCATAGATAACACTTCACTGCAACCAGTGGTACAAGGGCAAACAAACCAAACATTGTTTGGCAGGTAGCCTCTAATTTCAAACAGTTAGCAGAAGGGACACCATTTTTCTGTGCCTGCTCATAGATGTTCTGGAATGAATTCCAAATAGTGTTTCAGTTTTTAAACGGTGTTTACACTCCATTCTGCTAGAAGCACTAAGTACCCAATTAATAAGTTGGGTCAATTGCATAGAATTCCCTTTAACTCTTAGTGACAACCTTACAATAGAATATACTCAAATGCCATATTCATTCCTAAGTAAAGTAAACAAACCCAAACCTAGTTCTCATTCACACATTTACAGCTCATCTGCTTGAGAACAACCTCCTGAGATCTTGTGTTACAAAATGTCAGCAACAGTTCCTGGTGTCT
The DNA here is from genome assembly GCF_015220805.1 of Pogoniulus pusillus. Lineage (NCBI taxonomy): Eukaryota > Metazoa > Chordata > Aves > Piciformes > Lybiidae > Pogoniulus > Pogoniulus pusillus. Next base: position 1,098,717 of record NC_087283.1, on the reverse strand, counting down.
CACAAATGTGCTCTCAACACCTCCGTATTTGCTGCATGCTTTGAGCAGTTCTAAGGAAACTGCTAATGGCAACCTAACAACGGGTTTGTATTCATTTGTTCCTCATCAGACAGTTGGGTTTGGTTGTTTGGTTTGGGTTTTTTTGTTTAATCTAAATACTTCTCCAGTAGTTTGCTGGCCACCTAAAGTCTTTTAGTGCGGCTGGCTGAGAAGTGCGTTTCTGTGGTTTTGCAAGCTGATTGCTTTTGGTGAAAGTTTTCAGGAAAACAAGCAAATTGAGATGCCAGGCATCTGAATCACCAGGTATTAAAACGAGCAAACAAAAAAACCCCAAACCATACACATATGTTTAAGTAGATGACTTCTTAAAGCAAGCCCATGAATGCCAACGACCATTTTGTGCATGCAGTCGGGAGCACTTGATTCCTGTGCCCATCTAGCTTTGCCTGGTCACATTTCAGCGCCTAGCCCTTGCTTTCAGCACGCCCAGAAGACAGTTTTTTAAGCAGAAGAGCAAGTTGAAAGCAAGCACATCTCCTTCATCTCTGCACTAGGGACACGGACACGAGAAATACCTGACATTCCTCCTCTGCCTGTAAACAAAACCGGACTGCAGGCAGTCATGACCATATGCCACTCCTACAAAACATTCCCACTCCTGGGCTACTTTTTGCAAAGGTTATTTGCTGTCAATCAAGTGACAAGTTCTGCTTATAATAATGGTGATGACATCAGACCTGTAGAAGGGAAGATAAGTGCGGGGAGTCTAAATATATAAAGCAGAAGGTCATGGGACACATCCAACGTCAGTTGGAGTCGATGGCCTCCATTCACTCCCAGCAAAACCAGACTGCTCTCTGTAGGATTAAGAGGTTTTAACCAACGTATTTGTTTTCTCTATAGCCAGCATCACTGGCTGGCAGCCTAGGATTTTCTAAGGTGACCTGGATCTTTGATTTGTCTGACAAGAAAAGGTGATTGTCCCTATTTTTATTTTTAGGTGGCCATATATAGTCAGTGAGATTCATTCTGTTCAAAGTGGGAGTTGTCTGGTGGAGGTAAGGGGCAAGAATTTTTCCGAAGAGCAGGCTGGGGGCTGTAGCCAGGGACATTTTTTCCCACTTTGGTAGTGTTTACAAAGAAGCTGGGCAAGAGGCCAGTTCTCATTTTAAGCCTCAGGTTGGGCCACAATGGCTGGTCAGTGTACTGAGGGGTATAAAGCATAGGTCAGCAGCTTTCCTGTCAGGCAGCAAATAACTAAATTTCACTTGTCTGAAATAGGATTTCAGTTGTCCAGGGCTACAGGACAAAAGGACTGTTCTCACCCTGACAGCTGGAATGGATGATCTGTGAAATGTATTTTTAGAAGTCTTATTTGCCTACGTGTATGCCTGCATTGTCAAACATTCAGACAGTTAGGCTACAGGCCACAAGGACTGTGACACACTGTACAAATCCTGTGAGCTACCCAGAGCCAAACCTGCAGTTTCAATACTTGCCACCCTCCAACTGCAACTATTCACTCCAAATACTAGCGTAACACTACTGCTGTTCTCCACGTGCATCAGCACACTACACTTTTACAGCAATTTGTAACCACAAAGGGAAAAATCACTGCTAATCCAACAGGACATCAGTGATCAAATCTGTTTTCCAAAGTCAGCCTGGTTTGCTCCACATTTCCTTTTCCTGAAAACATCTCTATTGGGTTAACAGGAGCAACCACCTCCTGTAAATTTAGCTTTTCCCTTTAACAAGACCACACTCTGGAGGGATTTTATTACTAACCTTCATCCTCCTAATCTCACCCCACACCTTGCTGGTACGCATATCCTGATTAACATCTGCACACGGCTATTGTGCCAGTGCTGCCTGTTTTCCCAGCTAATGATCTCTTCCTCCTTCATCTTATGACATCAGGTAGCACTCACAATACATTTCAGAGCTGGTTTCCTCTCTCTCTAAACAGCACTGTTACATTTCTTTGTTTAAACAGTACACTGGTTTCCTTCCCTTCCTGTCAAAGGAGGTCTTGGGAAGCACTTTCCACATGTACATGATGTCTATAGGAAAATCACAGTTATAACTGAATACATCTGCTCTCTGCTCATTCACAGATGCCTTCACTAAGTACTTCATCAAACTGCCATCCTGCAAAATATTTAGAATCCAAAGTTTAAAAAACAGAGCATTGTAAGCACTTAGAATTATTTGAATGTAGTGTGTCACACTAGAAACCTACACTACATATTCTTAAGAGTTTCCTCTTTACTCTCCATTGGTTATTCTGGACTCCTGCTGAATTGAGTGATTTCATGCCCGGTTCATGTTCAGAAGTGTGAACTTCCTATTTATTTCTCAGTCTGTCTGAAATTCCTGCCATCTGGTTAAGACATACTAGCTTTAAGGCTAGGATTTTTACCAGTCTTCTGTGTCCTCTTAATCTATAAGCTTAATCTGTAATAAATTTCAAATCAAGTGCCTGCTCTTTACAGACAGTTATGTGGTAGAAGTTGTTATACAGCACTATAAAAAAAAAACCCACATAAATAAATCCAGCAAGTAAAAAGAAATTAAGCTTATTGTAACTCTGTTGTTAAGTGTTGACAGAACCAAATCCTGCACAGATCCACTGAACACAATTAAATGGCTAGGATGACAAAACAGGGAGCAGATGTGGACACCTCCTGAGAGCGTGGAACAACCTATTTCTGTGTTGGGCTGAGCTGTAAGGGCAGGCAGGCCTGGAGAACAAGTGTTTGTTCACGAGTCAGGGTGGTTGGTGCAGTTTGGGTAAAACTGCATGTTGGTGAAGCACACAGCATGGTCAGAAGTTCTGGGGGATGGCCATCAGCTGCTGCAATATAACTTGCCAGCTGTTCATCGAGGTAGGAGAATCATGTAATGTTGTAACCACTGCATCACCTCTTCATATGACCAAGAAGTGCAAGGTGTGTAAATGGAGAGCAGAAATGCTTCTGGAGATCAGAACAGTTTGCAGGTGGGCAATGTCTGGCTCACCAGAGGTTCTAGACTTCTTTTAGGACAGGCCTGAACTGGACACGCAACCTGTGAGGGGTAATGTTTGCCTTAGTAACTCCTGATGGTGTACTTCTCCCTACAGCAGTCCCCAGCACAGCTCTGCATGGGCTGTGGGACACAATCTCAGCACAAGAGCAAGACAACAGCTCCTGGAGAGCTGCTTGCAGCTAATACACTCCAAACTGGCCACCCTGCTTCCCAGGGTCAGGAAACAGAAATATCCCTAAACATACGTGTCTGTTTCTGCATGCTAATCTCTCTTTCATTTCTTAACCTCCCCAAGTGGCAAAACTGGAAACCAGGAGGTGTTCAGTGGGCTTTTTTGGGTTACTTTTAAGGTGCAGCCTCAGTGTTCGGCCTGCGAGTAAGAAAAATCATGCCGGCCTTTGCTTTTCTTTCCCTCTTCACCTTCAGCTCCTTCTGGCTTCCTTTACACTCAGTTTTCCATTTCATACCTATACTTCAAGGCAAGGGGGTTGGAACTAGATGATCTTTAAGGTTCCTACTAACACAAGCCATTCTCTGATTCCTTCCAAGCAAAATCTCATCAGAATACTACCATTCAGTCAAAAGCAGGAAAAAAAAGAAAGGGAAAGGGGGAGGAGGAAGGGGCGAAAGGAAGAAAGAAGGAAGAAAGGTACTTTCTACAGCCCTTTTTTGCACTCTTCCAGTACAACGAATACTCCACCATCCCTCTCTCTTGACGGAGCCAACAACATGACAGCCTTCTGTTCCCTTGTGTGCTTTCCAAGTATTTTCCAGGTATCTCTTAATTTGAGGACTACATTTACTAGGAAGAGACATGCTTGGTAGACATGCAAGAATCAGGGAAGTTCAGAGAGAATACACTGATGAGAAGCCCAGTCTGCCAGCAACCATCTGTTACAGAGAAGGAAACAAAGCCACAGATTGCTCCTAGGCAGCTCCCCGCAGACACTACTTGAGGACTATTTCTAGCCTGTGGCTAGAAGGTGTCCAGTAAATTGACAATTTCACTTCTTCCCACAGAGTTTTCTGATTAGCACTACTCAAACTGGTGGAAATTACTGTTATTTTCACTTTATTAGTATCATATCCGAGTGTGTGGGTTTGGGTTTCTTTCTGTGTGTGTGTGGATTAGAGCCAGATGATGAGATGCTGAGCTCTGCTGACAAAATTTCTGGTCACATAAATCCCAACAGTTTTAAGCTACTCTATAACTGTTACACATTAACTTACTTTCTGACTTCTACCAACATTTCCACACATTATTAAATGCTTGTTCCATTTAAAATGCAAAATTCTAGGTAAGACTGGGAAATACAAATAAATGGACTACTTTCTATTAAGAAACACAGGATTAACAGAAGACTATTTCTATGAAAATGGTATAAAATGGACCCCATTAATGTTAAAAGATAACAAACCAGCCCAAATTCACACAGCAAAGCCACCACAGGCCAGGCCTGCTGCTGAACGATTCCTAAGGCTGGCAGCAGCAGGACAATTATGTCCAAGGGATCAACCGGAGATAGTTTGTGCGTATTTTACCTAGTTCCCGGATAAATTCATTTGACATCAGTGCTGGATTCTGCAGTTTCTACAGCTGATTGAAGAGCAATACGGCACTTTGCCGGTGCCATCTTCATCACGAATTGCCCTCCCGAGGCAGGACACCGCACCCGACTGCAAAACACAGAATGAGAAACCCCATTATTTTAAGCACATGCATAATATCCACTGATTACTTTTTCCCCTTCACACCTTTTCCTCTGCCTGGCCGTCCCTCGCCTTCGCTCCCCTGCAGCCCCCGCGGCCGGCGCCCGTCCCGGCCGGTCCCGGTCACCTCCCGAGTGCGACTACCCGAGTCTCAATCCCGTACCCGCCTCGCTTCACCCTCCCGCCCCAAGGGACCCGCGATGCCGCCGCCGCTGCCCGCTCTCTCCTCCACCTCCCCGTCGCCCCCTGCCCTTCCCTCACCCTCAGCCGGCTGCCGCCCGCCCTCTCCCGCCTTCCCCTTCCCGCTGTCACTCGCGGCTCCGCCCGCCCCCTCGCCCGGCCCCTCCCCGGCGCCCGGCGGAGGAGCCGCCGTTTCCGGAGTACACAGAGCGGGGCTGGCGGCGCGGCGGGGGCTGTCGCAGGCAGGTGAGTGACCGCCGCCGCACTCCTGCTCCGGCCGCTTGGCCTTCCACCGGCGAGGGCTGTCCCCGGCCGCTACTGGCGGGTGGCCGCCCGCAGCTCTGCAGCTCAGAGCGGCGGGGCCCTGGCGGTCCGAGCCACCGGGCTGGCATGGACGGCGTTACCGCCGTTCCTCCCTCCCCGGGCGCTGAGGGGACGGGGCGCGGCGGAGGGCAGGGGGCGCCCAGCGGCCGCTTGGGAGAGCGCCCTGGGGGCGCGGCGAGGGGCACCGGCAGGGGCCGGGGCTGGGAGGAGCCGCCGGCGGCGCCTGCGAGGAGCTCCGGCCGGTGGGAGGGCGGTGACGGTGCCCCAGGGCGCGGCCCGAGGGTTGTCGCCGCGTTCCCTCGGTGCGCCCGGGCCGGCCCGGTGGTGGCGAGGGGAGCCTTGGCGCGGGTGCGCAGCCCGCGGCGGTGGCGACGCTGCGGCCGCCCCTCCTCCCTGTTCCCGCCGCCGTGACCCGTGTGCGGGCAACCCGGGGAGCGCGGCTGAGACTGCGCCTGCGGGAATTCCTGCGCACCTTCCTGCTAAATAGTGACCCGCGGCCGCCCGGGGCGCCAGCCCGCCCCGGCCTGGCCCGCCGGCAGGACCCCTCCGCCAGGGCCCCGCCTCGGGCTGCGCGCCGCTGCCCTCAGCCAGGCGCTGCCGGCGGCAACGCGGCCCCGCGGGTCCTGAGGGCCTCCCGGGCCGTGCCGGTGGGACTCACCCCTCGGAGGGGGCTGCATTGGCGTCCTCCCGAAAGCGTTCCCCGTCACGGTGCCCGCCCCTGGGTTTTCTTCGTCCTTCGCTAGCCCGGAGGCCTGCGGGCAGGAGTTGTCTGCGTTTTGGCGGCCACTGCAGTAGGCTGAGTTCACCTGATGCACTGAAGTGCTGCTTCTTGTTGCCCAGCCTGATGTTCGGTGCCTTGTGTGTGTACGGTGACCGCAGGCAGAAGAGGGCAACTCATTTGGGTCACAGCTTCAAACTTTGCTGGTACATCTCTGCCTGTCCCTGCTCCAGAGGTTTGGTCGTTCGGATGGGGAGGAAGTGGTGCAGGTGTGTATTTGTCAGGTGGGTGTTTGCTTAGAAATTCGAGGGAAGAGAAGAGATCTTACTTGTTCTATGAGAGGTGATGGTCCTCATTACATGCATAAATCGGCTGATGCCATGACTGGTTTTCTAGAGGAGCAAATGTCTGAGTGTCCTGAGGAGTGGTGATGTCAGTCCTGTGGAGCTGCCATAAACTGCTTGGCCTTCAGAGCCCTCAGCTTCTGGCTGGAGCCACACACAGCTGGCAAAAGGCTGAGGCTCAGTCCCCAAAGTAGCACTGATCTTGTACCCATGGGCTGCTGGAGATGCTCAAATCAAGAGGTTGGGAAAAAATGGCTGTGGATTTTAATGATGCTATTTCTTGATGTTTCTGTTCCCTCCTCTGAGTGCTGTCTTGGAAGGGGGCAGGGATGCTCTTGAAGAACTGATGTTTTCTGTGGGCAACAGGTGGCTGAAGCTCCTGTGGTATGGTCCCCTTCCCTCACCTCTTTGAGGCATATGTGGGGCGTGTGTAGGTCCCAGCCACAGGAGGGTTTGCGTGTGCATCTCATGGCATCAGAAGCATTGGCCCATCTGGTATGGCTCTACAGCTACCTGGAAGGAGGTTGGACTGAGATAGGGATTAGTCTCTTCTCCCTAGTATCAGGTGATAGAATGAAATTGTGCTGGGGGAGCTAGGTCGAAGATTAGGAAAAATTTCTTTGCTGGAAGAGTGGTCAGGGTTTGGAACAGGCTGCCCAGAGAGGTGGTGGAGTCACCGTGCCTGAAGGTGTTCAAGAAACCTGTGGACATGGCACTTTGCAACCTGCTTTAATGGCCATGGTGGTGTTTGGTTGATGGCCGGCCTCGATGACCTTAGAGATCTCTTCCAGCCAAGACAGTTGTAGGTTCTCTGCTGTTTGTGTATCATGGCTATCAAGGTGATCTTGCACTTGGCCCGAGTCTTCTGCTATGCAGCACTTCTATAGAAGAGAAGCTGGACCCTTCTGTAAAATGCTATTTTTCCAAGGTTAAGGCTTGCAGAAGGTTCTGTTTTCTGCTCTGTATTTTTAAGAGGAAGGGCTTTCTAAGTTTCTAATCTGTGGTTGTGAAGACTTGTGTTTCAGGTCAGCATGCATTTCTGCTGACTCTTGGCGCCTTTGGGGTGTGAGGAGCAAGGCTGGAAGCGTCATGGAGCCACCACTTGCCACGCATCTGTGGTACTGCTGCCTTGGTCAGTGCAAGACAAAAATCCTTCTGTTAGTGATTCTCTTTCTGAATCGGGAGTTGCTATGGGGTGTTAGGAAACTGGATCTCATGCATACAGGGAATGGCTTTCTAGTCGAAGGGCTCTTAAAAGGCTCTTCCAGGATGCTGAAATTTGGTTAACAGGCAAACACTCTGTCGTAGAAAGTAACCTGAAAATACCTGCTACAGGTGTTTCAAAGAGAAGTCTGGGTTCCTTCCCCTTCTTAGGCATCAACCTGTGTAAAGTCTTTTTGTACTTGAATATTATTTGTCTGTGCTTGCTTTGTTTGGTTTTCATTTTTCCTTAAGTCTTCAACCTGGGAGCTTTCCCCCTCCACTTCTTCCTGCTGTTTGTTATTTTTCGGTGCCACTTCTTCCCGGGCACACAAATGACGTCCAGTTCTTCTCTGCAGCAAAAGCAACTCTGTTTTTGCTGTCCTCCAAGGAGTAAGCTGACTTCCTTTTATACCTGGTACTGACTAGTTTTAAGTGCTGCCACTTGCCTCTTACTACTCAAAACAGGGTTGTGCCAAGAGAATTGTGCTGCTGCTGCTGTTTATATAGTAGTGCTGTAATAGGAAAAGGCTTATTCTTGGTACAATGAATGCTGGTACACCAGAAATCCTGCTAATGATAGTGATTAATGGGTGCTGCTCAAAATAGCTATCACTGCTGATATGACTAATTGTGCCATGTGAAAAGAGCTCCTTTATTCCCAGTAATCTCAAGGTGTTTCTACAGTTTCAGAGAAATATCTGATATGTACAGACAGATAAATACACAGTGAGCTGTGGAACTTGCAGTGAAGTACAGCAGCTCTTTAGGAGCTTGCTGCTGTGCTGCAAAGCCACTGGGGGCTGAAAAATGAAGAATATCTTCTTGTGGTTACTGTAGGTAGATAGAATATTACTGCTGCAATTGGATGTTAGCCAGGGCACCACCCTACATCTTGCAAACAATGCCAGGGTATTGTTAGTAGCTATAGAAGGGGATTTGTATCGTACGTGAAAGATGACATTTCCAGCAGCATGGGTAACCTCATCACAACACACTGCTGGAGCGGGTTCAGAGGGCAACTGGCTCTGCTAGGCATGACAAAACTCATGTTCTAGCTGCTCTGGTCCTCTTAGAGCATAGTGATACATCTGGATGAGCATTTCTACACCTTCCCTTGGCCTTTGGGTAACCACAATATATTAGTGACATGCCGGAAGCAATCCTGTGCTTTCAGGACAATATCCTGTTCCAGGTTCTGTTTGGATATTGTGTATGGTGGCCGAGGGAATGCTGGGTGGTTATATGGGGACTGCAGAGCTAGAGGAGGTGCTGTTTCCTGATATCTGTAAAATCTGAAGTTCTGCCTGGTAGGATGAAAAAATGCTCTGAAAGTGAATTGTAGAATTTGTCAAAGTTGAGTTTCAAACTCACTGAGAAGAAGCAAGTAGTAGCTGTGTTTTGTTGTGCCTCTGGCTTGTGGGGGTTTCTTCTGCTGTTTGTGTACCTAAAGATAATTTTCTGGCAGGAGGGATTTAAACATTGAGCCCTTCTGCCTCCAAAGAAACCATTAAGATATGCATGTGCAGGAATAAGAGCTTGCATTTGTTTCACAAATAGTGCTTTGCAGGTTAATTCCTGATTTGGTCTGATCTGATCCCACTCTTCCGGGGTTCTGTGAGTAAACCGTTTTGATCCAGTCCTTGAATTTTGCCAAGACAGTAATTAAAGAAAAAAACCTTTTTGTTCTTTGAAACTCCAGAAAGATGATGGTGGTGTTATTGAGCTGTGTTCCACTGTGATATGCTCTAATGAGACAAGATGTGTTATTTTGAGTGCTGTGGTCCTGAAACACCAATTGTGTCTAATTCTGCTGCAATTAATGAAGAGTGTATAGGTTACTTAGGAGAATTTGGGGGAGCTTGATCTGTGTAGTTCTGTTGAGGGCAAACCTTGCATGAAGCAGACTGACTTCCAGGGAGCTGGATTGGAATGGTCTTGGAATATGACTAAAAGAAGGCTGTGTGTGTGAAAACAGCAGAATAGAAGGCCTAGAAATGCTCCTTGACCTTCAGAGAATGAAGTGGAATGTGAAATACTCCAGGTGTGGCTAGGGGAATCCTGAGATGTATGTGAGTGAAGGTCAGTGTGGGTGTATCTGAGGTGGGAGTAGCAGAGGCTCTGTTGAGCTGCTGGGCATGTTCCAGAGCCATTGCAGCAAGCTGAATGTTTTCCAGCTGCAGTGTTGCATACCATCAGTGGTACCTTGGCTTCAGACTACTGGGAACATACAGCAGCTTCTCAGGGCAAGGATCTATTTAGCTTTATTCATACAAGTTGGGTTTGGAATAGGATGGCCTAGGACGTTTCTCTGAAGAGCTGTTTTCACAAAGGAAACAAATATTCTCCCTTCTAAGGAAAGCTCTCCCGGGAGAGCATGGGAGGCTCTAACAGGAGAATGTGGTAGCACTGTGTGCTGGTTTGAAGCTAGCTAGAATGTTTTGCTGAGAAGAACTAGATTACAGGCTGTGAAAGAGAAACAATGGTGATGTCTACTTCACTCATGGGCTTGCTGAGATGTATAAGAACAAGTGTATAAACATAGATAAGGGAGTCGCTCTCTGTCTGGCCTCTGGGCTGCATCTCTCTAACCTCACCTTCCATCTCTCTGATTAATCCACTTGCTTCCTAACCCCCCTGGCCAACCCTCCATTCTTCCTTGGGCACAAGGCAATGTCTGGGGTAAGGTAGAGAGAGAGGGGTGGGAGGTGGAAGGGCAGCTGGGGACTCAGGTTTCTAGGAGGGGTGTTGAGTTTCCATATTACCTTTTACCTTGTCTATTTCTGTCTATAGCTGTGTATATTGTAAATATCTGCTTGTATATTGTGCTAAGCTGTAAATATAAAGCTTCATTCAATTTCCTGAGCTGGCTGAGTCTAGTCTGGGTGATTTCTGAAGTGTGGGGGGGGTGGGTAACACCCAAACCATCACACACTGGTAGATGGAACCTTTGCTTGGTTAGTTAAGAACTAAACCAAAAACTTACAGATTTTGCTGTAAAGAGCTGTCCATGCTTTTAAAAACAATTTATAATCCTGTGTGGTATTTACTGTTAGGGTCACATCAGAGAAAATAGTTCCCTAGAAAACATCTTTACCTCCCTAAATTGCAACCAGTTCCTGCTTCTGTTGTTAGTAGAATTTAGTGCTTGAAATGACTTGTTTTCTGGTTTAGGCTTGCTAGTTGTTCATTGTCTTCCAGCATAGCTGTATTCCTTCTTTGGGGGCTTTTGTTCCTTGCTTTTCTAAGTGGCTAAGGTTTTTTTGGTCGGTGTGACTTTGTTTTATCCAGCCACTTCAGTGGGGCACTTGTCGGATGCTGCTGCTTTCTGGTGTTTCTGTACGATGGCATTGCAGGAGAGAGATGATGTGGAAAATGGCAGCAGAAAGATCCCTCAGCTACCTAAGGTTTGGCTATTCTGATTTTGTTGGTTTTCGTTTTTTCCCCTGTCACTACATGTGGTATGAGGGAACATGTCAGCTGTTTAATGTAACTGTTGTTTAATAACAGTATGGAAGGTGTGATTCTTGCTTAGCTGTGCTCTCAGAGTTGACATTTAAATGGTACTGATTCCTCACAGGCTTCGCGCAGCAGGTTCTGCAGTCCGGGAATGGAACAATGCTCATCACCTTCAACACTTTCTGAGTGCAAGAGAAAGTTTGTTTCCCTGGGTAGAAATAGTATTTAACTTTGATTCTTTAATGCTTTATTCTGGCATGCTGTATCTTGGGAACTTTAAAGCAGTGTATGGAATGTGTTGGAGAGGAGAGGGAAGGAGAAGAGTAGGAAGAAAAAACTGTGATGGTTATTTTCTCCTCTTCTCTACAGCGTGATTCATTCATGTGTGAGGTAGCTAGCAATGAAATGTATCTTTAGTCCTGTCAGGAACTGAGTGGTTTTACTTTCCCAAGTAAAGTTACCACCTTGCTGTGGTAACTTAGTGTGTTAGTGAGTTTCTGGATGGTGTTGGGAATTGCTCTGGATTTACTGAGGTAAATTTAATGTCCTTTGAAGCATGTCCACGTGGTCTGTGTGATACCAGGATATTCAGAGCAGTGTTCGTAGGTATTTTTGTTTGTTTATGAAGGTAGAGCTTCCTGCTCTTCTGTACAGATGACAGCATTTGGCTGATTGTGCCAGAGCAGAGAAGAGAGTCCCAGCACAAGAGCTTCCTCAGAAAAAGGTAAAGCACCTGAATGTCTACAGCTCACATTCCAGAGACGTCTGGAGGTCTTCTAAGTGTTTCTTCTTGAGAGTCTGTGTGAGATAATATTTGAGAATGTTTATTAAATATCATTGAAACTGCCAGTCTCATCCAGAAGAAGTTAGACATTGTTTTTATGTGGCCCAACATAAAACACAAGTGGTGAAACCCAGCAAAAGCTATGGTGGTTAGAAAGGACAGACACAGAAACACTCTTTTGTCACCCTCACAGCTCGAATTAAAGATTGAGTGTCAAAAGGGGAAGATCCCTTCTGATAAAGGTAATTCTGTGCCGTACTCCAAAAGATTTGGGGAGCATAATCTCTTTCCTTTGGGTATTTCAAACATGTTCTCTGAATGCAGTTTGCAAGTCTTGCAGCAGATGCTATTATATGGAGGTAGGAAGAATGCAAGGAGGAAAAGGCAACTTAAGAATTGCATTCTTCCAGATCTAGTTGTTTTTCTGCATTCATCTTCCAGTATCACTTCAGTACAGCATGAGTTCCTTGTCTCCAAATGGTTTTGAAGAGAAGCCGCTGAAGTTTTGATGAAGAGCAGGGTAGGTTAGCTAAAAATTAAACTTCCTACATTAATGCAAGTGGAAGTGGACTTCAGTTCTGTGACTTATTTTTGTTAAGAGAATTCCATGCTGGTGGAGACTGTGGAGTGCTGGGAGGAAATGCCAGTTATTAGAACAAAACACTGAGGGGGAAAAAAAGCACATTTCCTGCTATTTGGAATGTACTTGGGTCTATTAACTGTTGGAAGAGTTCTTGCTCAGACAGCTTCCAGTCTGTCTGTCGTGTGTTGCTTTTAGGAAGAGAATGAAAACATTTTCTCTCAAGAAATCTTATTAGATCTCATAATAAACTCCTTTGTGTAAACATTGCAATAATTTCCAGAGCAACAGATTGTGATCTCAAATTCAGCACTTTGAACTTGTTTCAGGTCAAAGGAGGAGTGAGTGTTGTAAAGTTTGAGACAACTCAGTACGAAATAACTTTGGTAACTGGCAAGCTTCATGAAAAATTTAACCATCAGTTTAACCTGAGTGTGTTCAGAAGTCCTTAGCAAAAGCATTGTGCACATCTGAACTACCAGTCCTAGTCTAAACGTTCTCTTCTATCTAATACTGGATCTTGAAATAGTAGTTTGGGCCATGGGGCAGCCTATGGTTGAGTTTGGCAGCCTTTGGCCAAATGCACTCAACTGTTCTGTCCATGTGGAGAAGTGGCCCATCCAACCTGTGCTGTTTGGAAGTTAATCTGCTGCTTGCTTTTGTGGTTAGAAAAGATTGTGCTCTGGTTAAGGGAAATCTTTGGCTCTGCAGATGTTGCTGGACATGAAATCTGCTGAAAACCACTAATGATACATTTTTGTTTTTATATAGGAATGCTACATTTTTGTGGTGATGGATTGGTATGATAGAGTAAATCTGTAGTTGACACATGGGATTTAGGGGAAGGGTTTTTTTGGGGGAAAGTGCATTTTCTTCCTTTGAAGATGGCAGGAAAAGAGTTGTTGGTGTTGTGGTGTTCTTTTTTTTTTCCAATTTAGTTTCCAGAACAGCTGGATTTTAGGAGGTTTAATTCTGTGAATGTCTAATACAGTCAGACAAAAGAATAACAGACTGTGATTTGCCTCTTAATGTTTCCTCTGAGCACATGTTAAAAGATCGTAGCTCTTCTCTCTGCCTCCTCTTTCACTGTCTTGGTGACCATGAGGGTTGCAGAGGTGCCCTTCAAATCTCCCTTTAAAGCATCAGGCGTGGTTTTCACACTGAATCTCTAATGCCATTTAGGTGGTTACTAGTCAGATGTCAGAGCTACTACTGCACACCCTTTAATAATGTCTTTGATTCTGGACACTCCTGAAGAGTATGCTTTACTTGGACACCTTGTTGAACTGGATGCCATGGCTTACAGAATTCAGAGCTCACGCTTGAATAGCTCCCCTGCCTTTAAAGGCACAGTATGTTAAGTTGAACTTGCTCTCAGAGAGCTGCACAGTTAGTTGCTCGTGTGTTGTACATTGACATGTGGGGGATTGGTGATAATCCAGTGTGTTTTTGAACTAAACTTCTCAAGTCAGTTTCTGAGAAAATATCTACAGTAGCATGCTGCTTCTGGTCTCTTCAGAATCATCCTTAGCCTTGTGTGCTTCTCCATCCCTTGCACTTTAGGGGTTTCTCTTGTTTCACCCCTTTTGCTGTTTCTGTTCCATTTGAAAAGACTTTTATGTCCCTCAACTTGGTGCAGAAATGGAGAAGACTACTGCTAAAATGGCTGTTAAGTTGTGGTTGGTTTGTTGCTTTTCCTGAGACACTCACATAGTGATGGCCTTTCCAGCCTCCCAGTGCCGCCAAGGCATGCTTTGATCAGTTTGATACAGTCTGGTGTGACTGATAGATGAAGATGCATCCTGAGAGAGGAGAAGATTGTCTTTCAGTCAGTGGCTTTTTACTGTAAAGTTGTGTCTGTATTTTGTTCTGAAGTTGCTTTAGCACAGATGAGGTAGTTTCTTTTAAAAAATGGTTGTGGTTTCAGGGAAATGATAACCTTGTGTCTTCCTTGCACATGCTCTCTGATATATGCTGTGCCAGGGTGTGAGTTGCTCTGCTGTGTTGGTTGTTTTTCACTGCACGTTAAGCCATGTATCAAGAAAAAGCAGGGTAAGTATAGTTTATGAAATTCTCTATACTGCATAATTATGCTCTCTTTTCTCCTAACATAAGGTTTTCTAAGTGGTACAGTCCTCGTAATTACAAGTGCAGATAGGGATGTGTGTTGTGTTTTGATTTAGTGGTTCGGTATGTTGAGGAGCAAATTATAATATGAATGCAGGGCATCTTATGTGCTGTGGCTGTGCTAAATATTTCTCTGCTGCATGAATCCTAGCATGAGCGGAGTTAACCTGGTGTGATTTGGAACAGTTGACTTGGAACAAATGTCGTTCAGCTGTGAATAGTGATGGCAGTGCTTGGTTGCATGCAGAAAACCTGACCCTGCCTGCAAGCACTGTTGACTTAGTGGACTTCTTATCCCTTATTTAGCTGTCTCCAGTGGTTTGTGTTGAGATGGTTTTCTTTTTTTGTCACACCATCCACATAAAGGCAATGAGCTATGGGTCACTGGCAGATGGCATTTTAGTGACAAGGAGGTGTTGTGAGGGCCAGTGCTCCGTCTGAAATGGTCTAAACTTGCTGATCTCAAAGGTAACACATTGAGGGGGGGGAAGGAGGAGTAATTGCAGCTGTAGAATATCCCTAGGAGGAAAAGCATCTGATCTTTTCACTCGCATCCTGTGTGGAGGTGGTGCCTCAGCTTGGCCTGGTGGGAAGCTGGAGGTTGTGCGGCAGGTACTTGTGGCTTACTCACACTTACCTGGGAATGCCTCTCCTTCTGCTCTCTGCTTTGCGTGTTTGTTTGCTTTGCTCTCTTCAAAGGATTTGGTTTCTTGTTAAATACCTTCTTATTGAAGACTTTGGTGAGAAACATAGCAAAGCAACTACTCATAAACTCAGTGAGTAATCACTGAGATTACTCACTGTAATGTTTTAGAATTAGCAAATAATTAGGTTAAAAACTTTCCATTCACCTATGAATAGCAAGCTTAAATCTGACAGGAATGAAGATAAAGTGCTCGGGTCTTTACAGTATTGGCATGCGGTGAGAAGCTGCATGCCACAAGGTTTTTTCAGTGGTGTTTTCCAGTAGCTCTCTTTAAGAGACATGCTAGCATAGATCGCTTCATGTAACGCTGACATTGTTTCTGTTAGGAGCGAGTGGGGACCATTTCTGACCAATAAAAATCCTCTGTATTGTCCAAAACACGAACAAAGAAATGCCTGCATAAATGGAGTCTGTTTCAGCTTCCGAGGCGATGAACAGCCAGCGCAGTCACCTGAAAGATACAAAAAGCAGCCAGGGAAGGATTTTCTGTTCCAAACAGAATGCGTTAGCTGTGAGGGAAGACAAGCCTCCATTTTGCAAGTGGCTATACTGTTTAGAATTCCTTGTTGATATGCATACAGCAAAGCAAAAGGCAGCAGAATGCCTTCCTCCTGCCACTTGAAAGCCCTAAGATACAGTTTAATCTCAGTTCTGAATACTATCAGATTGATGTACTGTAATGAAAAGCATCAATTTTATTGTCAAGCCCAGAGTGGTCCAGTGTTCGTTATGCTGTTGAACCGGGTCACATTCTTTGCTCCCTGTGATAATATGGGGCTTTTCCCTTCTACTTTTCCTGCCTTTTTTTCCCCCCTTTTTCCCTGCTCTACACAGTAATTCCCATTTCAGACTGTCCTGTTGGGATGCGTTGCACAGTGGGGATTGGAATGCTATCTGAAAGGTGGGGAGAGGAAATCTGCCGTGCTGAAAATGCGAAAGATTTCCTGTTGTTGTAAGCTCAGTTTGGGTTGAGCAGTGGTGCCCAGGCAGCTGGAGTGCTGCTTCAGTCTTCTGCTGCACAGCGCTACGTGAGTGGGAGCTGAGGATAAAAATGCCTTGATGTGTCAAATAATACTCTGATTGTGGTGAGGACACATTGTTCCTAATAGCATCGTAAATGCAGAGAGTGGTCTGGTCTGCTCCAGCTGCAGCCGGAGCTGTAGTGGACACTTTGAAGAGAGGTAATTATTTCTCGATGGAAGTTTTTGGGAGGTGACTCACTGAAGTTGAAATCCCTTAATAATGGAGAAGGTACATCAGGTAATCTGCACATAGCAGGTGTGGAGGAGATACTGTTTTGTATATGGGGGAAAGCAAAGACATTAATAAACAGCTTGGCACCTCGTAAGGATACACCTCTCACGCTGTGTTCTTTAAGCTTACTGGAGTGAACCTAAGAGTCTTGCTGTTAGCACTGTGGTGACCTCACCTGATGATGCTGGTGGGCTGCAAGTGGGAGGCACAATCTTGCAGAAATCCTTCTCAGATTGCCTTTCAAAAATGAAAAACAAAATCCCTGTTTTCAGTGAGCTGAAATAGCCTTTTCAGAATGCCACCGAGTGATTGGAACGTTACGTGTAGACTATTGCATGTTAAAAGGTTTATTTTGACCTAGTATCATCGCATGTGATATCCAAAATTGAGAAACACTGTTGTGCATCTTCAGCCTTCACCAATGATTGTACTTCAGGAATTCTTTTCCATTCAAGTATGGATTTTAAAGTGGTGCCAAGGATCGATTTACTTTGGTCCATACTTGGTTTTCATTCTTTATGACTAACGAAAAACACTCTCAGATCAGTGAAGCCACCTGTGCTGTGTTCCCACAAGTTCATGAGAGATGGAAGTGGAAACGACTTTGAAAAAGTGGAGACCTTCTTAGTGCTGCCCTCAGTGAGGGATTTGGAGTTGCTTCTGGAACTTTCATCTAAAAGCAGAGACTATGGAAAACGTTTTTTAAAAGCAGACATCCACAAGAAATATTCTATTAGTGCTTTTATGATGGATTTTATGGAGTAATAAAATGCTTCGTGAGCGCAGCATTTTGAAAGCATTGGACTGTTGGACAGTGGTGCTGTGAAACTCTTTTTCCATTTCAGTAACAGCATCCCTTTGAAAACATGCTTGCAAATATTTTCCTAGTGCCATGGCAGATTTTTGTGGTTATCATTCATTCACATGAGAATCTCAGTGAGGTTTTTTTGAGATGTTTCTAGTTGTCATTTTGAGGTGGATTGGACAAACTTTCAAGCATTGACCCTTAGGAACTCAATGAAGTTACCATTTAAAACAGGTTTTTACAGAGTGAAAGGCAGTCCTGACTTGCTGTTTCTTCTATTATCAGTGTCATTTTCATAGGATCATTAAGGTTAGGAAAGACATCTAAGGTCATCAAGTTGGACTGTCAACCCCACACCAACATGGCCACTAAACCATGTCCCACTATGACATATGCTGCTTTCTAACTAAGGAAAGAAAGTGTTACTCACCCCAGTGGGCGACTAGGAATGAACCTCGTGTTGGGCTACTGCTGCTGTTACCATGCTGACTTCTGCTCCATAGTATAAATCAATTGCTTAAGTGTGCTGATGAGATGCCTCCTGACTTCACAATTTCAATACTTGCTGTTTTCCAGGCCGCTTCAAAAGCCAGCTCTGCTACCTTTAAAAGTTCTTGCACTTGTTTTTCTCTAGTCTGATTTATGTTCACTTATCTGCTTTTATTCTTAATTGCTAGAGGCTGTCCTCCCACTTGCAGTATTCAATTTCTGTGAAACTACCAATAAATTCAAATTATTCCCTGCTGAGAATAGGCTGGAAGCTGGAGGAGTGGGAGGGAGAAAGCAGAACAAACCAAAGGTATTTACTAGCAGTGCCTGTGCAGGCCTGTGTGGAACAAGCCATGGCTGTGCAGCAGGGGGATGTTGTACAGATAGAAACCCAAGCACATGGGAACAGCTCATGTCTTAACAAGTTCAAGGGTTATTCCTTCTTCCCTATCCTTGCCTCTCTGGTCAACCTGCTGACTGTGACTGAAATACAGAATCATAGAATTGCAGAATTGCTTTGGCTGATCATCAGGTCCAGCTGTTGAGCTAAGCCCACCAGGGCCACTAAACCATGTTCCGCAGTGCCATGCCCGCAGGTTTTTTGAACACCTTCAGGGATGTTGACTCCACCAACTCCATGGGCAGCCTATTCCAATCTCTGACCACTCTTGCAGCAAAGAATTTTTTCCTCATTTCCAGCCTAACCCTCCCTTGGCACAATTTCAGGCCATTTTTCTCATGTTCTGCCACCCAGTACTAGGGAGAAGAGACCAACCCCAAACTCACTCCAATCCCTTCTCGGAGAGTTGTAGAGAGAAAGTAATTTTGTCATTTGGTGAAGTACTGGGGGCAGTTTCTTTGCCACTGTGATGTTTTAGATTGACTGATTTTCTTCTGCCCAATCAACAGAAAATCCTATCAGTGTGGTTGGCCTTATTTTGGAAGGCTTTCTGCTAGGTTCATGTAAGCATTATAAATACTGTGGTGTGTGAAGACATGGGAATCCACATCACCAAGCTGGTAGAGGGCTGCAGCACCTCCCCTGTGGGCACATACTGAGAGATTTGGGGCTGTTCAGCCTGGAGAAGGGAAGGCTCTGGGGAGACCTGAAGGGGCTACAGGAAAACTGGGAAGGGACTTGTTACAAAGGGTTGTAGTGACGAGACTGAGGGGCAATGGCTTTGAGTTGGAGGAGGGAAGATTTAGGCTGGATATAAGGAAGGAATTCTTGCTGTTGAGGGTGGGAAGACTGGAGCAACTTGCCCAGGGTCATGGATGCTCTCTCCCTGGAGGTGTTCAAGGCCAGGTTGGATGAGGTCTTGAGCAGCCTGGGCTAGTGGGAGGTGTCACTGTCCATGGCAGGGGAGTTGGAACTGGAAGATCTTTAATGTCCCTTCCAACCCTTTCTATGACTATGACTCTTCCTCCCTAACTTGCACTGTGTCTAAGTGAAGGTGTTCAGAAGTGCATGGTGAGCGGAGCAGTTCCTCTCTGCAGGATGAGCACACAGCCAGCTGAGCGGCAACAGACCTCACTGGAGTGAAATAGCTCATTTGGGTGTGCTTGTAACTGTGAGCAGCTCGGAGGGCATGGTTGTGTCAGACTGCAACCTCCAGCCTGGGGACACATCCTGGAAACTTGTTTTGCAGCACTTTGGAGACAGAAAAATGGGTTTTTTTCGCTCTTTGGGGAACTGTTCTGTATCAAAGTGCTTTTGTGGTGCATGGAGGAACATTTTTGCCCTAGCAACTGTACAAGCTTAGGTATAATTGATAACACTATGAAAGAGGGTTAAAGATACTGCTAATGAATTAAAAGCATAAATTTTAACTACTGCTATTGTGGCCTCAGTGGACATCTGATCCAGCAGGCCATTTTTATTTAGTGTCAGCAATCTTACAGAATCAATAGCAAACAAATGACTTGTCTCATGGTTCTGAAAAAGCAGCCCAGTTTAAACAAAGTATGTCAGATGAGAAGCCTTCCTTGGTAATAAACTCCTGGAATTGGAAAGGCTTTAACTTCACATCCGCAGATCCTCTCCAGGTATCTGACATTGCTGGAAGTTAATGCCTCGCTTTGCAAGCCACTCTGAAGTGCAGATCTGTTGTGTTTTAAAGGCTTGATCTAAACTCTCTAACAACCGAAGCTGTTTGATTGCAGTGGGGTCAGGGCAGTGGTATTGGAAACTGTTTGTTTGTTTCAGTGAAGCACTTAAACCCTATGTACTGTCTGTTTCTAATGCTCTGAATGTAAAATTGCCCTCAACAAGAAGGATATGGTTATCAATTCTGACCTCCTCCCTGCTATCCTGGCTATAGGAAGCAGAGTCTGGATCATAGAGGATATTTAATTAAAAAAAAATGGGATAAGGGTCATGAATTGTACGCTAGAAATAGAAAATAAGATTAGAGGTTATGTTTCAGGCATGGAGCTGTCTCTGGGGGGGGAACAGAACAAGGTTACTTCAAGGTTTGAAGCCTGGTTGGGGGATGGGGAGAAGGGAGGGAATCCAGCAGTGGCTAAAAATGGTGCCTGGAGTTGCTTGTAATAATAAATAAAGTAGAAATTGCCAGGCATTTGCCATGATGCTTGGTGATGTGTGTTGTAGCCTCCTCCTTGCTGTCACTTGCTGCCGCCAGATTAGTCATGGGCAGTGCTTGGTACCAGTGAGGTGGTCCTGGCTGTCAGCATGCCCTCTGCACAAACAGTCCTGCTGGGGAAAAGGTCACTTTTTCTTAATCTGGTGCTTAGGAAACACATCTGAAAGGGGTTTGGCCAGCTCTGCAATAGATGCATCAGCTGCTATTGAAACCTTGCTTAAATGTGTTTGGCATCATTGCAGAGTCTCAGGGCTTGCAGGGCTCAACTGTGTCGCAATTTCTGCAGCAGAGAGCCCTTTGTCGACACAAGTGGCTGGGAAGGAGTACTGTCACGGCCTGGCCTCAGTCACCCAAGCACCATCTAACGGAAGCCTGCTCTTGCATGCTGATAATTTTTAATTGTAATTGACACATCAGAAGATACCACTCAACATTTCAAGTGTTTCTTTCCAGTCTTTCTTTGTGACCAAAATTCAGCTGTGTTAATGCATCCTGAGAGGGACCTTCGCATGTGCTTACTGAGATGCGCAGTTGGGGTCTGCTGCTGATGCCTGTGAAGTCTTGAGCTGTTGGTGCTAGGTTCTTCAGGAGGAACAAACCTGGCTTTTTAGAAAGATCTGACAAATAAGTTAAGCTTAAATCTTCAAGTTTGCTTATGGATGTTTGATTTCTGTTGACAATCATACCATGTTAATGTGGAGATTAAAACGTGACATCTGTTTCTCTTTCAAGATGCTAGCATCAATATCCCATTGTGTCCTCTGCTGGGCAAAAACCCTCTTACTCAACTCCACACAGAAATGTTGGCACATAACTTGGTCAGAGATCAGGGCTGTGACCAAGGGCTTGGTTGTTTATGTAAAGCTGTCAGTACTTTTGCTTTCAGGATTCTCAGGTGAGGTGTTCTGGCTGTGCTCTCTGTGTGCTGGAAAGTGGAAGTGATAATTATGGACCAAGTCTTCGTTTTATTCAGAAGTTCTTTTTCTTCATTTTACTTGGGAAGTTCTTGGGGGGAGAATTGTTAAACTAGGAACAATGCCTCTTTTTACAGGGCAAATCCCATGCCATCAATCAAACCACATCAGGATTTGTCTGAACATCAGTTTGACTGTTGTGTGCCTTTCCGTGCCATAGACTTAATGGAGCAGCTTGGGACTGGAAGCTGGAGGAGCTGTGTGCTGCTGAGATGTGCCGGCAGAATTCCATCTATGCAGTTGTTAGCAAGGGGCTCTTGTGTGCGGTTATTTATATTCCTTGGGAGCATCTCCACTGCTTATGAGAAATGAGATCTATTTTCCGAACCTGTACACTTGCTTGTGGTTAACAACATTAGAGTTTAGTATTGAGTGTTAACTCTGGTCTTTAAAGAAACGGGAAAACAACGGTCTGTTAAAATATTAACAGCTTTTGCTTTTCTTAACAGAAGGAAAATCTCTTTCATCAGGCTACACTTCCTAGGAAGAACATATAAATTTCAAAAACAAAGTAAGAAATTGCTTTTTAAACCCAGCAATTTCTTGCAGCTCAGTCAGTGTGCGGAGTAGATGAAGGCCTGGGGTTGCTGTAGCATTCCTCAGCCTTCATTCTGCAGCCTTTTGATTCGAAGTTGACCTGTGGCCTATTTTGGCATTTACACTGTGTGGATAAAAGGCAACAAATTGTTCTGTGGGCTGAAACAGAAGGCAGGGTTACTGAAGCAGCTAATAGAGGGCTCTGGATAGTGGGAGTCTCCAAGATGTAGCTGTCGGCAATGTGGTGAGGGTGGGGTGGTGCTTGCAGGAGCACAGGGCCTTGCCGGAGAAGGGCGAGGGAAGAATCCTTTTGGTCTCCAGTGCATGACCTGTGTTTGAACCAGTTGCTAGCCACGTTTCAGAAGACCCAGAAGCTCAGGTTTTTGTCTGCTGTGTAAATGGGCTGCCCGGGGAGGTGGTGGAGTCACCGTCCCTGGGGCTGTTCAAGGCAAGGTTGGACGTGGCACTTGGTGCCATGGTCTAGCCTTGAGCTCTGTGGTAAAGGGTTGGACTTGATGATCTGTGAGGTCTCTTCCAACCCTGATGATACTGTGATACTGTGAAGAATTAGATGAGCGCTGAGCTTTAGGTGTTCTTGAGGGATGAAAGGCCACAGCTGGCAAGATTTGGCTCTGTTTTTCCTTTCTGGTTTGTACTGGAGGTTTCTAAAGTGGAAGTGGGCTACATTGGATCTTGTAACTGATCATGGGTTGAACCCAGCTATGCAGGATGAGTTAATGCTATTTTAAAAATCTCATTTATATTTAATTAAGACTTATAAATTCTGGTCTTAATGAGGAGAAGGCTGTGCCCAAGACACACAAGCAGCTTTTTTGATTAGGAAAAATGAGGAAAGATTCTAAAGCATGTGTGTTACCATTTTGGCTTCTTTAATCTTTATGAGCTCAGATGACTTGTTACCACTGTTCTTTCACCAGCGACAGAAATCACTTCTACATGAATTTATTTAAGCCCCTGGATTTGTTAAAAGTCAAGCATTTTGACAGGTCCAAAAGTCTCCTGTTACAAAGATCTAATTAAAGAGCATTTTTTTAGAATTAAGGTCAGAACTATTGAGCTGCTGCTGTTGGTGAAATTGCTGTTTACAGCTGTATTCTGCGATGCTTTTGGAGTGTTGTGTACACAGCAGCGTTTGGGTTTGTTGCAGGAGGCAGCCTGCTATTCACACTGGATTGCTCGGGTGCATTCATATCCTGTGACAGTGAATCAGATAGTGCTGTCTATATACAGACTGAATTGCCAGCCAACGCTGGGCCCAAATATGGTAAACATCATTATGCTCATTTGCTGTGAAAGTCTTTTCTCCTTAGTTTAACGTTTTCATGATTACAGTTTTCTGATAATTCCATAATTTTCAACATGAGAGGGATATGAAAGGCCTAATCATCATGTCCCTCTCTTCAGTAGCGAATGTAGTTTGTTTTCCTGGGCAGAACTCCAGCTGTTCAGTGATGAATCTCCTGCTGCTCAGATGCAGCAAGCCCATAACGTGCTGGGAAAGTCTTTTCTCGGAGTGCGGGAGGCATGGTGTGGAGACAGGAATCTGTATTAGCTGCAGGACACACAAGCTGGTGGCTGCAACTGTCGTGAGGCAGTCAGTGTATGTGCTGGTGGCAGCTTCCCTGCCTCCTGTCTTTGGAAATGAAGTTCCTATCGTTTCAGAATACCTCGTGCTTTACAAGTAGCAGACTTTGAATGAAGGAGCTGGGGAGAAGGCAAACGCTGAGGTAAAGCTTCTACCGTGCACTGCAGAGAATAGGGATGAGTAAATAGTGGATTTGGCTTTAATTGCAGTCACAAAGAAATAGTGTGGTGATGCACTCATGAAAAAGTGAGTAGTTGCCAACTGAAAATGCATAGTGAAAGTAACCCTTTCATTCTACCTGGAGCTGTTTTCAAGGCCAGCTTGGATGAAGCCTTGAATACCCTGGTCTAGTGGAAGGTGTACCTAGCCATGGCAGAGAGAGTTGAACTAGATGGTCTCTTGCAAGGTCCCTTACAATCCAAACCATTCAGTGAGTTCATTACGTGAGTATATTTAATGCAACTTCACACATTTGCAGGGCTTTTTGCTTCTTTTGATGTAGTCTGGTACCAAGAGAGTGTTGTAGAAGCATTCTGTGGCAAGTGTTGAGAATTCAGCACAGCGACTTGGGAAAGGAAAGATTGTTGCTGTTGAGTTCGCCCAAATGTTTTGAAAGCTTTCATCATCCTTGCTGCAAACAGGAAACAAAAAAGATGAAAAATCACAGAAAGGCTTTACAGGATTTTCTGTACATCATCTGTGGCATGTTTCTAGTACTCAGAACTTCCTCCTTTGTAGAAAAGCTTTAAACATGTGGATGATTTCTCAAAATAGTACTTTTGTCTAACACCACTAAAATAAGATGTGTATTACAGCTACTCTGAGTGTGGGTTTTCACAGAATCACAGGAAGTTGGGGGTTGGAAGGGGCCTCAAAAGCTCATCCAGTCCAACTGTCCAGCCAGAGCAGGATCACCTAGGGCAGATCACCCAGGAACACATCCAGGCAGGTTTGGAATGTCTGCAGAGAAGGAGACTCCACTGCCTCTCTGGGCAGCCTGCTCCAGGGCTCTGCACCCTCACAATGAAAAAGTTGTTCCTTCTGTTCCTGTGGCACCTCCTCTGCTCCAGCTTGCCTCCAGTGCCCCTTGTGCTGTCACTGGACATCACTGAGCAGAGCCTGGCTGTATCCTCCCGACCTCTTTTTTTTAAAGAGGTTACACAGCATCACAAACTCAGTTAATGCAGCCCAGAAATGTGGTTTAGGGATATCTCAGTGGAAAAATTCATGTCTGTATGTGGTAATAAGTGTTATGAAAGGTGGTGTCTGTGCTTACAAGAGCACCACAAGCCTTGTTGAAAGGTTACCAGCTGATTTATTGATGAGGAAGTGCTTCTGTTTCCAGAGCAGTTGTAAACAGTGTCATTGATACACTGCTTTCAGGGAGCTAGAGTGAGAAGGTGAAAGTGGCCATGCTGATTCACAGTCAAAACTGATCCGACTCAACTTTCTTTATCCCACGGAGGTTATAAGCAGACACCTAAGGAGAGGCAAGAACAGGCTGGGCTTGTGGCCTACGCTCATTTCAGACTGTCTTCAATGACTTGCTCCAAGTAGGAGCTGCTGAGCCTGTGGTTGGCCTGTGTAGTAAGGCAGATGAGCTCCTCTGAAAGAGCGAGCAATGGGGAGGCCAGAGCTGACTGCTGAGTTTGAAGTGTGGGCAAGCCATGGGGTTGTACAGTGGCATAATTGCATTTCTGACTTTCCCTTGCCACTTCCTTCCAAATTCCTTTGGTAATATTTGCTCTTCAGACCCTGCCACTTGGCTTCAGGCTGACATGTTAGCAAAAGCAGTCAGTTCTAACACCAATGTCATCTTGCTAAGAGGTAATCCTCTGGCCAGAGCCCATCACTTTCTCTGTGCAACTAGGATTGCTTTTCCATGTATGAGTTGATAAATCAATCCACACTGAATCAAGTCTCTTATTTTTAGTCCCTTAGGGCATTCTTTGTGTGTATATACACACACATAAACACACACAAGTGCATGGAATATGCCATACTGAAACACTCAGGTATCTGACTTGTCTTTCCAAGGCTTGTTGAAGGTGTGACTTGTTTGGGATAAGGAAAGCTTCCTCAGAAGAACCTAACTTTCAAAAGATGCAGGCAATGCCTTTCAGAAAGTTACTTCTCTAAGTATGTTGCCAAAGGGTGAGAATCCTTCCTGTTTTTCTAGGTGCAGAAGCTTTTTAGGCAGTGTTTGGATCCATGGAGAAATAGTTTTAAGCCAGTGGCAATAAAGCTTTGCATAAACCCCTCTGCCTGATTTCTTAATCTACACTGACTCAGCAGTAACTAAGCTGTTCGAGGTGATTTCTAAACCTCCTACAAACTTTAGTAGAAATTTTTAGCCTGCATTTTAAAGTGTGTATTGAAAATCCTCTTTTCCCAGGGAGTGCGACTGAAGAATACATCTGGCATTTGCCTAGGCTGGAAAGCTGTGATTTGTGATTGAACTCTCGCTGGAGTGTGTGAGATGCTCACTCCCTTTGCTGGGAGGAGCTAACCTCGTGCTTCAGTGCAGTGCTGAAGCGAGCACAGGGGTTTCGGATGTGAGGTTTCAGGACTGCAGAGCGTTGGGTTTTGATGGGTTTTTGGTGGTGGTTTGTGTTGTGCCACGTTCCCTCCCGCGTGAGAGCTGGTCTTCTGCAGATGCAGAGGAGATAGGCGTTTCTGTAGCTAACACTGCAGCACTGAGGCACAATTCTGTTTTCTTGACACTTGCTTTCTATCTCAAATTTTCACAAGGATTCTTTGTGCTTACTATATTTAGAAGTGAAACTAATTAGGAGTGACAGGGTGAAGAACAGTCTACTGTAGGTGGCTTCTGCTGGAGCATAGAAAGGCTTCAGGGGCATGTACGATGTGCTAGGTGGGTTTTTGGGGAAGGCTGGGGAAGGGGTTGGTGGAGGGAACAATGTCAAGTGGCCATGACTGGACCCTAGTGCACGGGGCTGACCAGGTAACGTTCCCATTCCACATACAATTTAATTGGGTATTTCCCGAGTGCAGCCCTTTTCCCTTCTCTTGAGCAGGAGGTGCAGTCTGTGGCTGGAAAAGGCCATTGATAGGAATACATGTCAACTTGTGCTCAAGACTTCCCTAGACACTGTCAGCTCTCCATCCCTTCCCTGAAGAACTGCGGGCCTTGGTTTCTCTCCTGGAGTGCTTTATCCAGTGACTGCCTGCAAGTGGCTGTCTGCCCAAGCATACCTGCAGGTAGTGGCCAGAGTCAGGGAATTCTGCAGCTGATCTCTTCTGTGGCTTTTCCACAGAACGTTGAGGCTGTTGGTGCTCACTCTTACTATGGTCCCTTGGGCCTTTTCATCTTAGCACATTTTACAGCTCTGATGAGAGCGCAAGAGAGTGTGCTTGTGGCTGATGTGAAGGGCATCCTTCTGGGAGATGAGCAATGGAGTCCTGACTCCTCTGCTGGGCACATTGCATGTGCATTCCTCCTGCTGTGTGCAAATGCTTTGTTAGGCTGCAGCATCAAAGAATGGCTATTATTTGCTCTTCCTTTTTTGTACCCACAGTTCCCCTTCAAAAGAGAACTGGTCCTGCTTTGAAAATAGATAACATAAGCACCTATTGCCAAGGGAGGATTGAAACAGTGATCCTGATCTGACACAGGCATCTATTTTTGACATTCAGGGAGGAACTTGAGTCTGAAAGAAGGTCTGGTTTAACACATTCCTTTCACCAGCTTTTCCTTCTGCTGCCATACCATATAGCTGAGACTTGAGCTAGTGCTACTTGCTATGTTAGATGTTTTTACTTCTAAAAAATATGTCTCCTGATGCACTGGAGGTTCTACCTTGGAAAAATCCATCCTAAGATAGAGAGGGGAGCTGAGTATCTCTGGGGAGTGTTCATACAGTTCAGGACTAGGGATTCTGGAGGGCTAAGGGGTGGAAGGGAAGTGGTGTAGTGCAGAGCAGCTATGACAATCAGTCCTTAACCGAGATCCAGAAGTTCAGTGTTCTTCAGCCTTTTTCTCTGTCTCCTAGAGGTTTTCACAACAGAGTCTTTGGGGAACTTAGTTTTTTTTGGGCACAGTGTGGGGGTGTTTTTGAAGCTTGTCATTTAGAGCCATTTAGTATAGGTGTGCCTCTAGAAGATTTGTCAGTGTACGTGCAAAAGACACAAATCAGCACGAGGAAGTTAATAGTTTTGTTTTAAGGAAGGTCATTTTGGAGGGAAAAGAACTCTAGACAAAGACATAATTAATTCAGAGTCCATCTATTAGGTAAATATTTAATCAGTGAAAATTGTCTTTGAGTTAATAAAACCAAGTTGTTGGAAGCTTCCACTTAGGTTTATCAAATCTGCATGCTTCTGTTTGTAGTTGCTTCATGGTAAAGGAGAGCAGTTTCTGTATGACTACACTGGGCTGCTTAAGTTTGTATGCATTGAAATGGGATGTTCAAGTTGCTGGTTCTAGTTAAACTGCTGCTAACTCCACAGCCCCTGTAGAGCATGCCCAGTGAGCTGCAGTCCCCAGGCAGTGGAAGGGTTTAAATCCCGTGGCTTTTGACATTTTTCTAGCCCTGGAGCAGGCCAGAGGGCCTGGTGAGCTGCTGTTAGGAGAGGGAGACCCTGGGAGGAGGGTGTTTCCAGCAGGAGCTTCATCACTTCGCTACAGATTGGCTTGCCTACTTTTTTTGTTTTGTTTTGATTTCTTCCTCCAACTGTTCTGGGCAGGCAGCCAAAGAGGAATCCCAATAAGCAATTCATGAGCTAACAAGAGCTAAAATGATATTGGTATAATAGGCTGTTTCTGTCTCTCTCTTGCCTTTTCTCCCCATGGCCGCCTCTAGTGAGAGATTTTACGACTTGGGTGACTGAATCACATCCTGAAGAAGACCATAGAGGAGGCACCCACATGTTCTAGTGTCTGCAGGTAACCCCATTAGACTCTCAGTGATGAACAGAGGCTGGTTTTCCTTTCTGCCTTTGTAGCCAAAGTGTGGGCACCTGACCAGAAGCAATGGGAGCTTGGTGAGGTGTGCTGCCTGCCAGCAGGCTGAGCCGCTGGGGCCTGTGTCCTCTCCTGCTGGCACTGGTGGGCAGCTGGGCTGCATCTGGGCAGCTGTGTGGAGCTGGAAGTCTCTGCAGTAGGTTTTACTTGCTCAGCCTTTTCCCTGGTTGGCAATCTGGCTGCTCTGAGCTGTGTTCTTTTGCGGGGACATCCATCAAAGGTAGCTGCTTTTGTGTTTGACAGGAATGGTGCTTGTGATGCTCAGATCATCCTGAGATTTGGAATCTCTCTCATAGAAGTATTTTTTTTAGTAAAAAGCGTTGTCACCAGCGTATACTCCTGTAGATGGTAGGTGAAGTTGGCTGAAAGGAATGTGACAGTGGATAGTCGTGTAACTCAACCAACTAGTGATAGACTTGTGCCTTTTACTCACTACTTCCTCTACTCATTTTCCTTTGTTGCAGAGGAAGAAGTTGCCTCCTCTTCTAGCAGGGTGATCTCAGAAGGGATGGGTGGGGGATATAGTCCCCTTGTTGCTGTCACAAAACAGAAACCACTTGTCTGAAAATCTGCCATGTTAGTTTGTGTCTCTTGCTATCAGTGGAGAAGATGCTTGGGATCTTCTGGGAAATATAGAAGCAAAAAATGTTCAATGTTGTGTATATAAAAAAGTGACTTTAATTTGCATATGCAGTCATTTTCATGCAAGTTCTGCTTCCTCTATGCAAATGTGGCCATTTTTAGAGCAAGTCATGCAGATGTCCGATCTCTCTGGAAGTTCAAATAGTTCAAACTAGTAGTAGTTCCTTAACTATTACATTAACACCTTCAAATGAGAGCATAAACCCTGTGGTGAGCTTTTGCAGCCGCGTTTTACAGCATTCAGCAGGGCTGTGTTCAGCGTGGAGCTTGGCATTCTGCTGAGTGTTAGCTCTGTATTGTTTGATACCGTATGTACAGCACTCTTTGGGTCTTGACTACAGAAAGGGATGGAGAAAATGTCTTCGTTTATGGCACCTAATACTTTTCTGCAGTTGATTTTTTGTGAACCTTCCTGTTTTCTGCAAAGTGAAGTACAAGCCGAAGGTTTATATTTTGGACTGGTTCTGGCCAGCATCACTTTAGTGGTGCTTCCAGTATACTTTTGTATTCTTATGTACTTAAATATGTGTGTATATATACATATATCACAGTCACTGCAGTGTTACTTCCAGTATCCATTCTGTCCTGGTATCACTAGAATGAAACACTGTGGGTTTTTTCTGATATGGCAGGAGTTAGTGGGCATAACATTCATACAGCCAGAGTATGGAGCCCACACACTGGGAGCAGCAGGGGGGTCATGGAAGGGGAGAGCGTGGGAACATTCCCTGCTTCACTTTTTCAGGAGGAGATGCAAAAGGAAGAATGTTTGCTTTGCGCCTAGCATGTTGGAGATCTCATTAGATCAAGTGTAAGACACACAGCAGTACCCACATGCCTAGGGTTGGGAGCTGCAGCTTTGCTCTCTCAGTAAGTATCTCAGTGCTGAAGATGCCAGCTCCCTTCTTGAAGCTTTTCTCTTGACTTTACTGCAAGGGAATATTGAAACTGAAGAAGTAAGTGCCTGCAAGTTTGACTAGGAAACTGGAGGTAAAATACAACTTCTCCTGGTTTATGGCTGTAGAAAACCATTCATTTCCCCCCTATTCATTGCATTTGTGTTCTTTTAGCTTGTAGGAGGTTTATGTATTGACTAAAATCAGACTGTTTCAAGAGATGAGTTCACTTAGTTTGATACCCAAAGGCTCAGTGTCTCATCAGAAGCACCAAACCGCAGAGCATCTCTGGTGTGCTTGGCTGATTTGGTGTGGTGTAGCCTGGAAACCTCTGCTTCTTAGCTTTCTCTACCCTTGGTGCTAATTAACATTTAGCTATTTCATGATCGTTTTTTAAGTTCCTCTGCAATGTGAAACTCCTGTTTACTTAGGGAAAATAGTCATCAATTTGCTTACTCAATGCACATAAATTAGCAGACTCTTTTGTTCCATCTGCATTTACATGCAATCAGGAAAACCAGTGTGATGGTGCTTTCCACTGGAAGGCACTGGAGCTTGGACAGCAAGGAGACAAACGTTTTCAGCTGTGTATATGCTCTTAAAACCTCCTAGAAACTTCTGATTTGAACTTCTGAATTGCATTTGGATATCCAGTGAATGCTGAGAGAAGCACAGAGGAGTTAGGAAAGAAAGTCATCATCTGAGAGTAGTTTGTTAAGGGCTGCTGAAATGCATGGGGGGATTTCTGCTGTGTTTTAGCTGTTTGTCATGGTTTAGAAGTGGGAACACAAAAGATTTGCTTCAGATCTCAGCACTCTTTACATCACTGACACCTTGACAAATGTGTATGGCTGTAGTTTGGTGGAAGTGAGACTGTCCAGCTCTAGACCTGGTTTTGTCCTGCTGTGTCTTGCCTGCTGCTTTGCAGAGGGGTTTGTATCACAGGTATGTGTCAAAACACATGGTGGGAGCGAACTGAGAGCTTGTTTCTTCAGAGAGGTGCAAATAAGGCATTTTGGAAGATAAAATCTTTATTCCCCAGTCATCTGGGGTAATATCACGAATTTCCTACCTAAAGGAACATTTTGTTGTTGAATTAAAGGTCTCCTTTCTGTTATATCTGTATTATTCTTTCAAGTGCTCAGGGAAAAATCCTGTTATGAATTACATTTTGATACTGGCCTTGGACATCACTGCTGCTGCAGTAAGGAAGAGAATGTCTTTATCTGATGAAATCAGGTTAGGTGTATATGTAGGAGAGGGAGAGTGGCCTGAAGTGTAAGAGCTGGGGCTAGATAAACTAATTGACCAAATTGTGTTTCTCTCCCTGACACTCTCCTTCTGATGGTGTCCTCATGTTGTTCATCAGTGTCCTCTGTAGTCTCAACAAATAGAATGTTTCCAGGTGAGGAATGCTGTAGAACATCAGGATGCTAGTGTGGGGTTTCCCACCCTAATCTAGCTGGTGGATGAGAGGTATTTAGGTCAATGCAGTTCCATCTCCAGCACGAAAAGCGTAGCATGTTTGGGATGGGATTAATTAACAAGCTCTAAAATCATAGTGCAGACAAAAGATCTCTTGTCACACACAGGTGTGGATAAACCTGTGATGTGTGTTTCTGTACAGTGTGGTGATGCAGAGGGGTAAATGAGCCCCTGGGATATGACCATTGTATATATGGGTATGTGACTCCAGCCTATAAACATGAGTATGAGATGCCAAGGCCTGTCCAGTTAAGAGCTGTGTTTAGCTAAGGGTGAGAGCTTAAAAAACTTAATGCCCTTTTACAGAAGCTCCAGTTCCTCCAGCCTGGCCTTGAGCATCTCCTGCTGCAAACTGACCCTCCCTCTCTGCTCGAGAAAGTGCTCTTGGCTCTCCAGGTGCACCAGAGTGTGCTAGTGGGACCAGGACAGTGCTAGAAGTTGTAGTTGCTCCCTAATGTCATGATAGGCTGCAGGTGAAAGATGCTGTCCATCATCCTGACATGGGAACTGTGTGTGGTGTTTTTCAGCTGACCTCAGTTAGGATACAGACAGATTTGTCTGCCGTTGGATTGGGAAAAACTGTATCTGTTGATTAAGTAAATTCTTAACATGAGTAGGAGTGCAATCCCTGCAATAAATCACGGTGAAAGGTTTTGTTGACTGCCATGTCTACAAAGGATGGGGTTAGGAAATGTGATTAACTCTTCCCTAGCCCTGCGTGAGCAGCCCTCCACTGTTCTTACCTGGGTAAGGGTGGCAGTAGCCATGAGCTGTAGTCTCAAGTTTTGCAGTCCGGGTGAGGCATTAGTAGGAAAATGTTCAGCACTGCTGAGTTCAGTAACAGGATGATGCTGACTTGGGTCTGCCTCTCCCTGCAACTCTTCCTTTGATACCCTGCAGTTGCTCACAAGGTGTGCCCACAGAAGCAAACCAAGAGCCTGCAGGAGTTAAAATCTCAAACCTTCTCAATGCTCCACAGCTTTTTAATTTCTGTGTTTTGTTGTGTTTTTTCCCCTTCACAGGAAATGACCTAGAGGCCTTACCAATACATTTGTGCATTTGTTCTGCGTCTGCAATTGAGGGCAAGTGCAGTCTGGAAGCACCACTGCTTGATGTTACAACAGAAACAACTACCTCAGCAAACAAGGAAAGGGGAAGAAGGCTTGCAATAATAAACACTCCTTTTTAATAGCTTAGAGTTGCAAAGTCTTCTCTAAACAGAGTCCAGAGTCTTTTTTTTTCCTTCCCCCCCGCCAGTATTAAGAGGAGACACTACAAATAAACTCATTTGGCAGACTGGCTCTGTCAAGACGTTTGAAGATATTTGATCTGCTGACACAAGGCTTTGCTTTTTCAAGGAAGGAGCCTCTGCACTGCTTTTGTAATCGCTGTTGATCAGTGGTTTGCTCCACTTTTCCCAATATTGCTGATGGGAAAAGGGTGTTAAAGTATTGCTTCTAAATCTATTATTTGAGTCGACAAGAAGATCTTCTGTAGACTTAACAGCAAGTAATAATAACATGCTCACGAAGAAATTGTAGGTGGTAAGTCCTCTGCTCAGTGTGCAGCAGAGAGAACACCAAGCAAGGGACAGAGCGTTGTTAGGATCCCTGGGCTTGCTTTTTGAGTACAGTTTGTAACTGCAGCAGGGCTGCACCAAGCACTGAAAACGCAAAGTCAGCACATCTGCTGCCTTCCTCACTGCTGATACAGATGATACAGACGCTTGCCTTTTTGAGATGCCTTTTGTGAAACCTATGTACACGGCCCTGCACTGGCACTGTACATAGCTCTGGGCTCGAGGAAGGAGTGTGACAAGTGATTGTTAATTCAAGAACTCTCTGGACAAGCACTCACTTATGTATTGCTGCAGTGCACAAGAAAGCAAAATGGACTATAAGCGGCGCTTCTTGCTTGGCGGGTCCAAGCAGAAGGTGCAGCAACACCAGCAGTATCAAATGCCTGAGCTAGGCAGGACCTTGAGCGCCCCGCTGGCATCCACCACCCCAGCACCCTCCTTGGTCTCCCCAGCTGCTGCGGGCGGCTGCAGCCACCCCGTGTCCCACACTACTCCGATCGCAGACATCCAGCAGGGAATCTCCAAGTACCTGGATGCACTCAACGTGTTTTGCCGAACGAGCACTTTCCTCACCGAGCTGTTCAGCAGCGTGTTCAGGAACTCGCACTACTCCAAGGCAGCTATGCAACTGAAGGACGTGCAGGAACATGTCATGGAAGCAGCCAGTCGCCTCACAGCAGCAATAAAACCAGAAATAGCAAAAATGCTGATGGAGCTGAGCGCCGGAGCTGCCAACTTCAAAGACCAGAAAGAGTTCAGCCTACAAGACATCGAGGTAAGGGACCCTGTGGGGTGACCTTCTGTGGGCAAACCTCTCTCCTCCCCTCAATTGGACTTCTCTTCATAATCACTTGACACCAGAAGTTCTGCCTTGCCTTGTGTTTGCCGTAAAGGTTGGAAAAGACCTTTAAGGTCGTCGAGTCCAGCTGTAGGCACTGCTGGTAAAAAGAGAAACTCACCATTTCTTATATTTTCTTCCTGAAAGCACTCAGTGACCGACAGTGCCTCACGTCCAGCTGCTGGGTGTTTAGCAGGTGTTTCTGTGCAAGGACTTGCACTTTGCTTGAAAATTGGATGAAACAAGAAGCGTGAGTTGTAATTAACCTGTACCAGATAAGCAAGTCTAAATGGGCACCCTCTAGGTGAGGCTTACCAGATGAGAAGCAATGAATCAAAGTGATAGGGCAAGAAAGAATGGGCTGAAACTTGAGGAGGGCAAATTTACATTGAATATCAGTGAGAAATTCTTTAGGGTGAAGGTGGGCAGGCACTGGCACAGGTTTCCCAGGGAAGTTGTGGATGCCCCTTCTCTAGAGGTGTTCAAGGCCAGGTTGGATGAGGCCTTGAGTAACCTGGGTTAGTGGGAGATGTCTCTGCCCGTGGCAAAGGGGTTAGAACTGGATGATCCTTAATGTTCCTTCCAACCCAACCCGTTCTGTGAATCTAAGGAAAAGCAATCCAACAGGAAACCATGTTTAGTTTAAAGATAGTAATAATGCTGAACAAATAAAAGCTACCACGCTGCTCCTCCAAAGCAACTGAAGACAAGTTTTTAGTCATTTTCTGGTTTATGTTGGCTAATACTTCTAATTATATGGAGCCATCATAAAGCAAATGAACCTGTGCTTTCCTTAGAATTAGCCATTCTAAGGATAATTAGGATTATTCATTAGAATTCTCCATGGAAGGGAAACCTGACTGCTTGGGAGCAGTGTATTGTCATCAGTCCTGGTGTTAGCCCTGCACACGAGGTGAGTAGTGATCAGCATGTGTGTAAAATGATGCTTTACCACTCTCCCAAACCCTCCTGTCTTTTGGAGCTGTTGTGCTTAAAAGGCCACTGACTGCCGTGCTACCAGGAGAGACTGACGCTCTAAAAGTGTGTCCTGACTCTGCTCTGTGCTGGCAGTCAGTATCCAGTAGTCAGTTCAGAGGTTTGGAAGTGAAGGGAGGATCCCCACCATGGCTGGGTATTCCTGGGTAACTCTCCCTGTGGTAAACGTCTTAATTATAGAAGAGGCAGTGTTAAGTGATAGTCAGACACGAATCCCTGGTGTTTTAAGTAGTTCCTTGTGTTTTGACATACTCCTTTTACTTTACAGCAGTCTTTGCAAAGTTAGTCCTCTAGAATTCCATCCTAAAACTGCTGAGTTCTCTTCTTTTTGGTTTAGATTTCAGGTAACTTTGTAGGGCTGTTACACACACTCAGCAAACATGAGCTGCATTCTGTAGCTGCACAGCTTGCAGCTGAAGTAAAGCAAACTGCTGTTGGTAGGAGGACATAATTGTAGAGAGCAATATGACTGGCAGCGTGCAGTGTTGGTGTGTGTAGTATAGAATGGAGTAGGCTGCTAGATACTTGTGCTGGATGTCTTTCTCTTTTTGGAAACCAGTCTAACAGCATCAGAATGTTTAGCTAAGGCTGTAGGAAAAAAGACCTTTTATTAAAGTTAAACCCCAGTGTGAGTTTGTGTCGTTACAGTCCTTGATAAATACCTCTGCTCAAAGACTTTATTTGTTTATTAGTTTTTCGAGGGGGGGAGGCAGCAACATAAGAAGCCCTACCTGTCTTCTAGGGGTTTTTGGTGGACTTGCTAAAAGTTGGCAGCTCTCTGTGTACTGATTTTAATAGCCCAGCAGTTCTGGGCGCTAATTCCCACCCTGGCCCCCTGCACCCTGTGGGGAGAGTAGGTCTTCGGCAGGGAGAGGTTCACAAGCAGAGCATTGTGTGCTTTATCTGCACAGACCTGACCCTTGCTCCTGAGCTCCACGTGCACCTGCAGTGCCCTCTTCACCAGGCAGCTCTCTGGCAGGAGCAGGTGTAAAGAGAATGCAGGCACAGCAGCTGGATTGCCTGGTATTCTTTTGAGGTGTATCTTGTGGAAACTGGCAGCTTGTCATTGTACTCTTAACTAGAACTGAACCTTGCACACAGCTTTGAAAAAGTTCACATGCAAGATTTATGAGAACTTCTGCATAATCAGACAAATCCTGCAGCCTGCATTTGCTTAAGAGCCAGCAGAATGTGAGGCTTTGGCTCTGGCTCATGTGGCTGGCTCAGAAGTCAGCCAGGGAGCATGGGTTAGATAATTTCACTATCTAGGCAAGCTCTTTGGGCGCTTGTACCCAGGAAGCAGTTACCTGTTGCTCAAGGTGGACCTTGGCAGAGGTCAGTACAGACAATATATTGAGGTTTGTAGGTGACTTGAAAGTATATGATAGAAATATGCTGGAAGAACCAAATGAAAAGTAATCTTAACCTGACCAAACCAGATTTCCAGTTTGGAGGGAATATGGAGAGGAAAACAGTGTGACATAGAATTGTAGAATCAACCAAGGTGGAAGAGACCTCCAAGCTCATATAGTCCAACCTATCACCCAACTCTATCCAGTCAACTAGATCATGGCACTGCCTCATCCAGCAATATTTAAATAGACAATATTTAAATAGCCATTTTCAGCCTCACAAGTGGAGCTCACTGGGCAGCAGATCTGAAGAACAGTTCTAGGGCTTATGGTAGTCATATGCTGAGTAGGAGTCAGTGTTGTCTGGCTGCAAATAATAAATCACTGTTGTTGCTGTTGTGCAAAGAGACAGTTGTCATGTACTCAACACTGCTATAACCTTCAAGAACTATGACATAAACATTCAGCTCCCTTCAGTTTGGGTATTATGGCCTTAAAGACAACAGTGCACCTACGCACCACTGCTGCTGCACTTGGAGAGGTAGTGAGCAACAGCAGACAGAGCAGAGGAGAGCAGCAGGGTTAATCAGACATCCAGGAATAGGACTGCAGAGCACAGACTAAAGACACTGGCTGTACAGAAGGGAAGACTGAGAAGGAAGATCAGAGTTGTTCAGGTATGTAAGAAGCTTCCAGAAGACGTGGCAGTGTTCTGTCCTCCATAAGGTGGGGCAAGAAGTAAAGAACTGAAATTTCAGAAGGAAAGGTGCCTGTGAAGGTGTCCTGGGAATGCTGTGTGATGTTAGCACAGCACTGACCTGGATTGCTACAGTGGGCAGAGAGCCTCAGTCATGGAGAACTTACAGAACAGGTTAAACTTGCATCTAGCAAAACTGACCCAGGTGGAATTTCTTCTTGCTTAGGACAGTAGGATTAGGATACCCTTTGAGAGTCTTGTCTGCTCTGCTTTTCTAGGATTTGAAGGCTGAGCTGAGCATCAGGAGGATGGGGCCAGGCTTTGTTCAATGGTGCCCAGTGACAGGACAAGTAGTAGTGGGCACAAAGCAGAACATAAGAAGTTCCAGCTAAACCTGAGGAGGAACTTCTCTAATTTAAGGGTGATAGTGCGGTAGCAGTACTGAAACAGAGGTGGAGTCTCCATCTCTGAAGTCATTCAAAACTAGACATGAGGCCAGCTAAGGAAACACAGCTTTTGTTGAGAAAGGCTTAGGAGAAGTCTGTTCTGTGGAAGAACAAGAAATGCAAGCATAGCAGGTTGGGCTTTAGAAATTCGGGAGAGAGCTACAGCTCAGAAATGAGGTGCCACACGTTTTCACCTGGTGTGGTGGGCTCTAGCCCCCAGGGAAGCCAGCACCAGAAAAACTTGCAAGCTCTGATAAACATATGCTGACTTGGATTTGGACTAGAAAAACACTGTGCAACCTGGACTGTAGCAGGAGTGGGTGAGGGTTTTAATTTATTTATTGCTTCTGAGCAGCACAGAGCTTACTAGCTCAGAGCTGTCTGCCAAGATGTGTATGAAGGTGACTTCTCTTGATCAAAGTGCTGGTGACAGATGGAGTTTCCCAAGGTTTCTTCATTTCAGAAATGCAAATGCTGATTTTTATTTTCTGCCTCTTTTTCCACTTTCAAAAACCCCTCTGAATTCTCAGGTGTTTTGTGCCTGCGTGGGTGAGGAGCAGCATGGAAATCAGGGGCAATGAGAGTGTTCTATGCTTGGGTTTCCAGATCTGTTGCTGAAGTTTTGTAAGCTGGGAGAATGCAGTGAAACTGAACTCCTGTTAATAGAAATGCTAAAGGAAATGGGGGGGGGCTCAAAACAGCTAGAAAAAAGGCTTGTGTATTTCCCCATTTTTTGTAAAGCTGTGCTCAGGACTGCCTGGTGCAAAGAATGAATCTTGGTTTTGTGGCATGGAGCTTGTGTGCTGCCTTCACAGTGACAGCAATGACAGAGGTGGACACCCTTCCTCCCTCAGCAGGAGGAGCAGGCACGAGGGATTTACCTGGGCCCTCTGCTTTGCACTGAATGGAGATAATTTTTGGCTGAATGGAGATAGTTTTTGACTGACAGGTTTTGAACAGGGAGCCTGTGGGACAGGAATCAGTCACTATAAAATGTAGGCTTTCCTTAGCAAACATTGCGAAGCCAATTTCGATGTAGTGTTGTCTTTGCTGTGACTTGCAGGGACTGGCTTCAGGCTCCTCTGAATTGAGGAACTGTTAGCAGCAAAAAGCTGCATCAAATCAGTAAAAAATGCTGTGGGCTGCTGGAATGCCATTGTCCTCTTGTCTTGGTCTATGGCCTCATGGTCTGCTCTCAGATCTGCTGGCATTGTCTCTAGAAACCTTTTGTATTCTACTTTAGTAGCTGCTTTTGATTTGAAAAACATTTAACGCTTCATTTTTTTTCTAGGTTGCAGCGATCATTTTAGTAGCTGTCAGTACCAGATTAGCACTGCTGGGTGTTTATAGGTTGACTCTTAGCAGAAAGGAGTCTGAGATTGCCTGCGTCCCCTAGTACTGCTGAGGTAAAGGTGCAGCTTCTCTGGAATGTGGTTGGAATTGTAGCTGACTCATTTGCAATCAGCGGGGGCACAACTTCCCTTGGAGGTGCCCTATCCTGAGCTGCAGGGCACTGCTGCATAGCAAAAATGGGCAATATTTTGTCCCCTTTCAGCTGTCTGTGGGAAAGGTGTTAGCTCATCATCTGGTACACCAGTCTGAGTCACCTCTCCTCCCTAACTTCATTATGTGGCCATTTTCATCCTTTCTCTTCAGGGAGAGGGCTTATTGTCACCAAAGCCATTAGGAACTTTGGGAAAAGGGGGTGGTCGGAAACCACTGAATGAGCCGTTGTGGTGGATTGGGGTTGTTCAGTATTTTGCTTGTTTAGGGAAGTAGCCAAGAGGAAAAAAAAAGGAGGAGAATGAATTCTTGTCGATGAATGGGCCTTGATGCTGCAAGTCAGTGTTCGTGTCCAGACTGACGCTGCTCGTTTGCTGACTTCCTTAGTGGCACTCTCCTGATGTGCCAGGGAGCTTGCATGGCATTGCTGTTTAGCAGTGAAGTCTGGCAGTTGTATGTGCACCTTGTCCAGCAAAAGATTCCAAAGTTGACTGTGTGCTGCCCACATGAGGAGGATAGTGTGGGCCAGAGGAACCCTAATGCTGCACCTCCACCAGGTACTCCTGCTTGTGTGAAACCAGCTTGATGTGTGATGATTGAAATCATCACCAACTGGTGTTCAGAACCACGCAGGTTGGAAGTGAGACCTCTCAGTAAATCCCACTGTTTTCCACTGCCTAAACTGGGAAATAGATTTAGGTACGGTGCTTCTGCCACTGAAATAGAAAGCTGTCCTGCCTGGGAGCAGGTAAGGAAAGTCCAGGTGTTAAAGCTGTATTTCTTGGGACAAGAAGTTGGCAAGCTGGAGGTCTCCTTGTGCCTGCAGTATAGATGACTCTAAGAAATGGCTCAGGGGAACACCACGACTGCCAGAGCTTACTAGCTGACACCCGTGGTGACTGCAGTTCACAGTCTCTTCTAGATTTTAGTTTCTTCTGATTATGGACTAAAGCAGAAACTTGTGCCTGGCAAAGCAAGGACCAAGAGGTGGTTGTGACTCTGTGAAAAAGCCACCTGCATTTGCAGGTGTTTGTGCAGGTTTCACAGCAGAGACCTAGTCCCTTGCTTTCCTCACTGGAGACACTGCTGGCCAACCCTGCCTCTCTTTGTCAAACTGTTCCTCCTCCACACAGCTGGGGCAGTTTCAGTGCTTGGGAAGAATCACAGAATGGTTTAGGTTGGAAGGGAGCTCAAAGCTTATCCAGTCCCAACCGCCTGCCATAGGCAGGGACACCTCCCATTAGAACAGGTTGCTCAAGGCCTCATCCACAGCCTCCCTGGGCAACCCGTGCCAGTGTCTCACCACCCTCACTGTGAAGAGCCCTTCCCTAACATCTAGTTTGAATCTCTCCTCTGCCAATTTAAACCCGTTACCCATCATCCTGTCATTACAAGAAGATCCTCAAGAGCTTGGCATCTGTGGCAAGTGTGTGCAGCTCTCCTTCTCCTCTTGGGCTTTATTTAAGCAGTTAAACCCAACCTTAGCCCTGCCTAAGAGAGACAGAAATAGATTCTTTCCCAAACCAAACAGAAGTAGGGTGAAGCAGATGGTACCATTTATCTGTACTGCTTAACAGTGGGAATTACGCTAGGAATGTTGTGTGCTGCCACTTGAAAACTAAGTCATTTGTTTATTTTGAGCATTATTCCCAGACAGGGAAAACTTCAACCTCTGTACCTTAAATATTCTTTGAAACTTAATCGGCTTGAAATTCCTAAGGAGTTCTAGTTTCTTCTTCCCCTGAGAGCTGCATTGTTCCTGCACAGAAAGATTCAGTCACCACTTTCCTGACAAATCCTTCTAACCTTCAAGCCAGGGAAGTTGGAGTTTTATCACTTGCTGGCTGCTTTTTCTTTCTATTTTAATAAAACAAATTCCACTTTCAGAGGTCAGTCAAAGTACCAAAGACATTTAATTTGATGCCTTGTACAAAGAGGGGAAGTGATGAAAGCAGAATGGAATGTCAAAAGGAGTCGGGATGCAGTGGAAAAAAGCATTGCCACCACTGGTTCTTCTGCAGGAGACAGTTAATGCACAGGGCTGCTGGTGGGGCCGCAGAGCCTTGCCAGCGAGGTCATTGTGCCTGCATATTTTTATTCCAGAAGAATGTAGCTGAACATAAGCCAGATAGATTTGCTCCAAGGCACCATGGCTTTGGACATTATCTATTTTATCAATTATGCCTAAAATGGAATTCAGGCTGAATCTTTTTTGGAGTAAATCAAACTCAAATATACATTTTAACTTGCTTTGTGTGACAAACTCCTAAATGAAACAATCCCTTGAATAGTTTTCAAATCCTTCCTGCACTCATTTGGCAAACACTTGCTCCTGTGCTGCCTTCTGGATGTGCTTCGGTGTAAGCTTTGGCCACCCAGGAGTGTGTGGCCCTCCCTGAAGGTGGACAGAGCCCTCCTGTTCCT
Source organism: Pogoniulus pusillus (assembly GCF_015220805.1). Lineage (NCBI taxonomy): Eukaryota > Metazoa > Chordata > Aves > Piciformes > Lybiidae > Pogoniulus > Pogoniulus pusillus. Next base: position 1,057,445 of record NC_087283.1, on the reverse strand, counting down.
GCTACTTTGTCATCTCTCTGGATGGTTGCACTCCAGCCTGCTCCTCCACCAGTGATAGCTGCCCCTGAGCACTCCATTTGTGTAACCTGTTGTGTTGCTGGTAGGCATGTGTCTGTCCTTGGCCGTAGTTCTCATTAGTGCTGTCATGAGAGAGAAGAAGATGGGGGCTGGACATGAGCAGGGGACAGAAGTGCAGGACATGGAGCCCAGCTCTGGTTGGCAGAGGTGAGCACAGAACGATGGTGCTGCTGCCCTCAGCACAGTGAGCCTAGGGAGCACAGATCAGCAGCACTTCTCTTCCTGCCTCTCCTCGGGTCCTGCATGACCCATTTCAGTGGTACACTGCTGGAGGAAGCCTGGCTGATCTGTACAGACTGATCTGTACAGCTCTGGGTTTAAGTCATTCACATTTTGTTTGCTTGTCCAGTTCGTGTTTCTTAGCATGAAGTCAGCTAGATCTGTGTGCAGGTGGCTTTTGCTGTCGAGTGTGCCCTTGTCCTAATTTGATACTCCCATCTTGGTGGTGTTTCATGTGCTCAGTATTGCGAAGTAACTTAAGCTTTTCAGTCTTCTAAGATCCCTGAGTGCAGAAGTGAAAATGACATGAGGACATCCTCATCTGCCCTGACTGCATGGCGAGCAGTGCTCACTCGCTGCTTACCTCAAGAGGTTAAATACCATGTGTTATTTGGGACCTCAGAACCATTATTTTAATAATAGTTATTATAGCAATAATAAAAAAGTTAAATTTAGTTCTTTTCCCTGAACAAAAAAGGAAGGAAACTTCGGTGGAATCTTCTTTTTGCTTAGGACTGTTTTCTTTCTTCTCTTGCAGGTACTTGGGCGATGTTTCTTGACGGTGATGCAGGTCCACTTTCAGTTCCTGTCACAAGCTTTGCAGAAAGTCCAACCAGTGGCACATTCTTGCTTTGCTGAAGCTGTAGGTCAGGAAAGAAAGAATGTTACTGGGGCTGGTGCCTCAAATTTAAACCCCACAAATGAGCTAGAAGATGCAGTAAGATCATGGAGAGGAGCAGCAGAGGTAAGGAGGTCCTGCTGTGGTGACACCGGTGAAATGACAGCTGTGTTTGATGAGACCTAAACTTGGGCTGGATGCCCTAGCAAAGGAAGAAAATGTCTGATTTTGTAAGCGTGCTGCAAGTGGTTGCAGTTGCTACCATGTGTTTTACCTGTATGGGGATTGTGCTCTTGTCCTGCGTAGAGTTTTCTTTGAGATGTGGCTGCCTGAGGAGTGCACAGCAGCAGGAACTGCTTCTTGTTAGTAGCAGTGAACTGGCACTGTTCAAACGTGGATTGGCAGGTGGAGCCAGTGAGAACCTCAACAGCATACGACAAGTCCTTCAAAGCCAGCAAAATCTTGATCTTAAATTTTGATGCTAATTCTGTTTCACTGCTAAATTCTCGAGGGTAGCTTCCAACACTTTTGTCTTTGTGCTGCTGAGCTTGATGTAGCCTCATCCGTCAGCTGCTGGAACATTAATTGCAGTACTTTAAAGGTGCCACTGCTCTTTGGACTTCTATTACCACAAGCACTTGCCAGCTGTGGAGTCATAGAATGGTTCTGTCTATTGGCTACAGTACCAAAGCTCCCAGTGTGAACACCATGCTTGAGACTCCTTCCTAGGCTGAAAAATAAGCTGTACCCAAGCCCTCGATGCAGATTGGAATAGGATTCTATTTGTTTTATCCTGCTCAGAAGTGTAATGCTGTGGAGTTAAAAATAAGATGTTTGGCTTTCCATAGTTGTGATATTTGTTACAAACTCCTATTCCATAAAGCTGTTCCCTTGCTGTGCTAAGCTGAAGGTGGTCTTGTGGAGCGCTTCTCAAATTGCCCCGCAGTGAGAACTCTCAGTTTTATCAAGCATCTTCCTCCATCCACAGCAGTGTTTGTCCACTGAGTGTATTTTCCATTTGTGACCAGTAAGTACCCTTTATGCTGAAACTTGAAATCCCTCCCCTGGTGACGACAGTCAACACGTGGCCTGTGTAACAGGATCCTTAGCCCTGAAAGGGAGCTGAAATAGTAACAGCAAACAATGTTGAATTAAGTTGCTAGCCAACACCTGCATGCCAGACAAATAACCTGAGATATGCAGAGCTTTAATAACTTGCCATAAATCATTTCCTCCGGAGCCTTGCCACCAGCTCCTGCTTCTTGTCTCCCTTAGAATGTTCTAAACCTGGTGAGGTTTCATGTTGTTTTTTATGTCTTTAAAAAACATGTTTAAGCTTGCCCTGGTTTGGTGTTGAACCTTTTTACCCTGGGTTTTTTGTTCCCCACTGCAGGCCACATCCCGGCTGCGAGAGCGAGGCTGTGATGGGTCCTTGGCAGGGATCGAGGTGCAGCAGCTCTTCTGCTCGCAGACTGTGGCCATCCCTGAGCATCAGCTCAAGGAGCTGAACATGAAAATTGACAGTGCTTTGCAGGTGAGGGCGTTTAAAGTCTGCTGCTTTAATGTGCACCTAGTCATGGGCCAAAGAATGGCAGAGGGAAGGATTTTGTGCTGCAGAAATCCATACTGCAGGCAGCCAGGAGGTGTTGGAAGTTTTTGCATGCTAACCGTGTGTGTGCCATAGACCTGAGCAGGACAGATCTATACAACAGCTCTTACACGTGTCTCCAGACACACTGGCTGCTTGCTTGCTGACTTGCCTGTTGTGTCTCAACTTTTTGTTCAACGCCAGGCTTACAAAGTGGCTTTGGAGAGTCTGGGCCATTGTGAATACGCAATGAAGGCTGGCTTCCACTTGAACCCAAAAGCTATTGAAGCAAGTCTTCAGGTAGGATCTGCTCAACCCTGCCATCTCACTCCCCTCCTTCAAAATAATGGTTGGAAGACAAGAAATCAGACTCAGGTTAGGATTTTCTAATGTCTTCATTTCATGTGACTGGTCTGTTCTTTCCTATTCCAGGGCTGTTGCAGTGAAGCAGAAGCCCAGCAAACAGGAAGGAGACAGACTCCACCTCAGCCAATTCAGTGTGAGCTGCCCACTGTACCTGTTCAGATAGGATCACATTTTCTGAAAGGAATATCCTTTAATGAGTCTGCAGCAGAGAACCTGAAGCTGAAAACGGTAATGGCCCTGAACTTAACTCCAAGAGTGAAGAACTAAAAGAGCAGAACTCCTTAAAACTCAGACAACAACTGCATTAGAGGTTCAGTGCCAAGCTTGCATTTAGAAGTGTGTATTTTTAGCCTGACTTCCTGTGGAAACAAGATGTTGATAACATTGTGGGTCCACGCCTGCTTCTGATAACATTTTAACCACCTGGGCAAATTCAGCCCAACCTGAGAGAAGCACAGAGCAGTCTAAGAGGTGATGAAGCTTCAGTGAACTTTTTGAAAATAGATAGGTTGGGTGTCAAGAAGTGCAGAGGAAAGTGATTCCTTACAGTTGACTCAACCAGGTGACTCACTTCAGAGCTTTTATCTTCTTAGGTGCCAGCCTAGAGCTAGGGGAGGTACTTGAAAAACGATTCTGTCACAAAGTTCCTTTGAATGGCTTCTTACAAACTCGATTCGTTTTTTTAATAGTGTAAAATTGTGGAGAAGTGAATGGAGTTCCTCCTTATGAAGGGGTGGAAAAGAGCCTTTCAGGAGGAATTTGGACAGTTTTAACACTTTCACTTCTTTTTTAAGCTTTTTTTTTTGTCTCTGAAAGAGTCGAAACAAACCTCAGCTCCAAATGCTGCTTTTCTGCTCTCTTTGCAGTGCCTTTTGTAACCTTGATTTAATCAATCAGTTTAGCAAGAAGATAAACCAAAATAGTGGCTTTGGGTTTGAGGGAAGATTGTGTGCCAAGCAGCAGAGACCATCTTCCATATTACTGTTCTGCAGCTGACTTCTTTAGTTAGGAGAGCTTGTTCAGAAGCAGAGGGCATTCCGGTGCCTGGCCAGTGCTGAATAGATATGGGAAGCCTTTGTGGTAGCATTTCTGAATGCTGTGTTTAGCGTGACAAAGCTTCTGTGATTTTTGATTGATGTTTTCCCTTTTCCAGCACACGATGCTGCAGCTGATTAAGGAAGCTGGGTGCCATAATGGGCTCACACCCCGGGATGACTCCCCTGTCACTGAAGTGCTCAATCAGGTTTGCCCTTCCACGTGGCGAGGGGCCTGCAAAACTGCCGTACAGTTGTTGTTTGGCCAGGCTGGGCTGGTAAGTGACCAGGAGTAGGCTTAGTGCATAAAGAGCTGCTAGGCCACCTTGAGCAGAAACTAGAGATTGTGTAGCTTTTGGAAATCAGTTTCCGTTGTGTTTCTCCATTTTATAATGCTGCAGCTAACCAAAATGTGTCTTTGTAGAATGCAGGTTTGTGGATGGGATCTGTAGGTGCTGGGAGCAGCAGATCCTGAGTATTTTGTAGAGCCTGTTATTAGGGAGAACCCAAGAAGTGGAACTTCAGTTGACAGTGCAGTAGAAAGATCTTCTACTCTCTAGATGACCATGCTAAAAAGAAACCTCTCTTCCCCTGCCTGCTCTCAGACTGGCTTTAGAAGCTGCCGTTCCTTTCATTTCCTCTCTGCTTTGAATGGAAGCAGAGTTTCCTGCCCAGCAGAAACCAGGAAGTCCTCTGCACCAAGTGCTGCTACCTGGCATCTCCAACAGAGGATGGAGCAATGAAATACCTTGCTGTTGACGTAGGTGTCTTTGGATTGTACAGCATCTAAACAGTTGCCAAAACAGGTGCTTGCACACACTGATAAGGAAATGCATCTGTGCTGCCATTGTTAACTGCTGCAGTCTCTTCATCCAGTAAAGGCACGTTCTTGGCACACAGGAGACTTTTGGGCTGCTGTTTGATGCTCTTTGGGACTGTTAACAGGTCTGGCAGTAGTGGCGAGTGGGGCATGGTAAATAAATGGGGCAGCACTCCTTTTAGAGAAGGAGGTTCAAATCACACTGCACTTCAACTGACTCTGGGTGTGGAGAGGGCCTCAGGTGGAAGGGGCAGGCTGTCAGTATCAGCAGGGCACCTGCTGTCAGTCCTGACTTTACTGTGAGACTGGGGTTTAAGGGTAGCAGCAGTGCCTTGACTGCTTTGTATAAGGCAGTTTTCCAGGGAGGCATGAGAAGGGGGTGTCCTTGCAGGGAGAAAGCAACTGTGGGGAAGCAGGCTTGGTCGAATTTCCTTGGAAACCCCCAAGCAGGAAATATGGATGAAATATCAATAAATACAAGACAAAAAGCTATGCTTAAGTGGGATTTTGCCTTTACCTGTCACAGTTGGTGCTGGCAGCCAGCAGGAAGTGAGGCCATGACAAAGTGTTTCTCAGCAGTCCTCTGGAAGTCTATGCTGTGCACTTCAGGAGTTCTTGGCTCCCAGAAGTCTACATGAGGAATGCCTTGGAGGATGCTGCACCTCCCACCATTTCCTTTCCAGGGGCTTTCAGAGCTGCGCACACCCAAGTCCTGCCTTGATGAGATGCGGGGAGTGGCCCACGGCACACTGGAACTTTGGAGTCTGGAAACCTCCTGGTGTCCCCTAGTCTAGACATAACTAGTTAGACCTGCTGGTACTTGACGTGCTGATATTCCTCAGCTTTTGTCATAACTCTTGGAGAGCTGTCAGCATGAAAGTTGCTTAGACATTCTCCTAAGTGACAGTGCTGATTAAGGAGTATTGCTGGTGTTGAATCACAAATGCCTGCAAATGCTTTTTTGCTGGTTGAACCTCAGGTTCTAGAGTAGCAGGTTTCTGTCTTCAGAGACAATCAGGAACTACACACGCCACAAAGTATTTGTGAGCCTTCTCCCCTTCATTCATTCTCACTTTGATTTGTTTCAGTTTGGAAGGGTGTGAGGGTTGAGGATTTTCTTTCTAAACTCTGCTAACTTGTTTTTTTACAAGATTCAGTTATGGGATGGTGAGAAATTGTCATTTGCTGCTGTACAGCATCCTCTGGGTGGAGATGAGAGAGGAAGCACCTGTAAAACAAGAACAATAGATGTCTGATGCACAGGAAGTTATCCTCTAGGCACCCACCAGGCTGGGAGGCAGACTGTGTTTGTTTTATTTTGTGGAGCACTCCGATAAATGAGTCATGGGGCAGTGTTAGGCAGGCTTTGGTCTGCTGCTGTTAGAAACTAAGCTGTCTGCCTCAGTTCAGAGCTGGTGTACACTTGTCAGTTAGGAAAGAACATTCCTTGGCAGTCTCACTGTTCCTGAGCCTGTCTTGCCATGTGCCTTTTAAGCAGAAACTCATGAGGAGTGGAAAGCACAATGAGATGTGACTTTGTGTGGCTATTTTAGGTTTCAGGTTTTTAACATAGGAAAACAAATTAAGTGCAGGTTTTCGTGTGAGGAATTGGATTTCCAGATCTGGGTCAGCTGAAGGAACAGAAGTCATGTGCGTTCAAACATGTGAATTCGGAAGATGAGCAGAGAGCAAACTTTGAGTTGGTCTCATGTGAAATCATGGAGAGGGTTTAACTGAGTTTCTGGCTGTCCTTTTTGGTGCCAGTAGAGCTTTGCAGAGGAAACTCAGCATGTGTTGCAGGAGCAGTGAACCTTGGTAATGGTTGAATCCCAAATGTTCTAAAACGGTACTGAAAGGGAAGAAAGGCAGATATGGGGAGGGACTTTTTACAAGGGCTTGTAGTGGTAGGGCGAAGGGCAATGGCTTTGAGGTTGAGGAGAGCAGATTTAGACTGGAGATTGGGAAGAAATCCTTTAGAGTGAGGGTGGGGAGACATTGGAACAGGTTTCCCGGGGAGGTTGTGGATGCCCACTCCCTAGGGGGTGTTCAAGGCCAGGTTGGATGAGGCCTTGAGCAACCTGGGCTACTGGGAGGTGTCCCTGCCCGTGGCAGGGAGGTGGAAACTGGATGAGGCTTAAGGTCTCTTCTAACCTGAGTAGTTCTGTGAACACCCAAACAATGCCCAGACCATGAACACTACCACATGCCACTGGCAGGGGCTGCACAAGCCAGAATTTTAGTTCTGGCTTAGAGGTTTGAGATGCAGGTGGAAGCTTTCTTGGGAGATTAAAATATCACTCCAAGGTTCATCTTTCCTCATCCCAATTACAAGTGCAGCAGAGCTGAAGTGCAGATTAACAAATCATGTGGAATTAAAATGGTCCAAATACAGCAAAAAGAGTACTGGTGTTGCCTTGTTCTGAAGTGAGAAGTGTTTCTGTGTGTGGCCCATGGCATGAGGTCTTGTTGGTGTGCTCAGGCAAGGCCCCAAGTTGGAATAAACTTGGGTGGGAGCTTAGAATCAGCTGGAGGAAAACTAAGGCCTCATGCTAAAATGCCTAAAAGGTGGGAAATGATTGTATTGAAGAAGTCATTGGGTGATTTTGCTGAAGCAAGAGAGAGGAGATTCTCTGGGCATTATTCATATTGCACATTTCTTCATAACCAGCAGTAGACAACCAGATAGAAGTTGAACCAGTGCAGGATGACTGCAGAAAAGCCAGTAACACCCCCTGAGGCTTATTTCTAGCAGAGGACTTTTTGCCATTTCAAGGATAAATGGTGCAGCTAATCTGCTAGTCACTGAGGCAGGAACTGCTGAGTGCTGCCAAAAAGCTGCTGGTTCAGCATGACCAAAGTAGGAAATTATGGAAATGATCAAAAGGGCCAACCCATGCAGACTGGACAACAGCAGAAAGCACAACCCAAATATGGAACTTACTGTCCCTGGCATTAAACTTTGGATGAAGCTGAAGTGAATCCATTCCTTCTCAGTTCCATAAAAAGAAAGGGCCAGGAGAGAAAGTTAATTTTTCCAGACTTTCATCTTCTGTGTATCTTCAGGAGGGTACAGAAGGCTTGGAATTCAACAAATTGAGCAGTCCCTTTTCTGGGGACTTAGCACAGGTCCATTGGGTAGAGCAGAGGGGTGCTGGCAGTCTGGGATTGTAGATTGTTGGCTGTTGGGAATTGTCAGCTGCATGAAAGGCTCCAGACTGGACACTGCTTATCTGTGTCCTGCCATGCACTGCAATGAAACTGTTTCACTCTGCTGGTGATGAGGTGTTTGGGAGCTATTAAATTAACACTGGTGCAAAAGCTCTCCAATGAAAGGGCTGTTCTAAAAGCCGTGGTCATGAGCAGCTGTTGAGTGAAGCAGCTGTGAGGTGTAACTGCAGTGTGCCACTGAGAAGAATGAAGTAGAGGTTCCTGTACCAGACTGAGCACTTGGTATTCTTTCTGCCTTTTTTTAGACACTGAAGCAGAAATCAGCCGATAGTGATTTTGTCAGCTGGCTTGATCTGGTGGGTTTTGTTCCAGCTATAGCATGGCAGGGAAATGAGACTATTGCATCTAAACTACAGGAATGATGAAAGAACTTGAACTAATTCTGAAAGTAATTGCCCTTTTCTTTGCCAGGTGGTTGTGGACACAGCACAGATTGAAAATAAAGAAGCCTACGCCCCTCAGATCAGTTTAGAAGGCTCCAGAATTGTGGTGCAAGTTCCATCGACTTGGTAAGTAAAAATCCTGTGTTGCAGATGATGCTGATAGCTGTGATTGGAAACCTTGCCGTGCCGTGCAAGTCGAAGAGAGTGCCCTGCACTTCTGGCAGATCTTCCTCCAGCTCCCCTCTCTGGAGCTGTTTGAGTACCGCTGTTGTGAGAGTTGTGCTTTAGCTGTCTTTGTACTGCTGCTGCCTCTGCAGGCAGCAGAAGAGAGGCAGTGCTGGGCCACTGAAATACACTTGGAAAGGAAGAGCTTGGTGATGGAAGAGGAGGTTTAAAAAAATCATAACTCCAGTAGTATTCCTGGGCTGCTCCTCCCCAACAGGTCCTCACAGCTCTTGCCTGAGGAAGGCCAGGACTTAGATGAGATCAATGAGAGCTGATAGCTCTCTTTCTCTGAGCTGTGCTTCAGGAACTAGCATGAGCTGCACGTTCCACCAGACACTGTCCCTACCTAGGAAAGAGCGGTGGGATGAATTTGCAGTTCAGGGGAGGGTTTCCTTCCTTTTGAGACAACCATTTGGAATTAGGAACACTTCCTTTCTCTCCTGCTTTGGAGGACTTGGTGTTAGGAATCTCAGCACAACACAGCTCATTCATCTGAGCCCTGTGAACCAGCCTGTTACCCATGGTACCAGGGGACTCAGCCCATAGCCTGTGTGCCCAAGTGCATCTCTAGTTCCACTCCAACTGGCACTCCTCTCTTCGTGTAAATTGCTCTATTATGAGTGACCTCAAAGGAGGGGAGTGCTGGGAGCCAGGCTTTGTGTGCTCTGGCAGAGCTCCTCCTGCTGACACAGCCAGGGTGCTGCCTTGCTCCTTTGCTGGGGGAGCTCCTCCAGGACTTGGCCAACGTCCTTGTGTTTAGCTGAAGGTTATTCTGATCTCACCTCCGATTTCATGCCATCGATGAGGAGAGTTCACTGATCCTGAATCTTGACAGCCCAGTAGAACCCTCCCCAGGCTGCTGGGTGTGCTGAGTCATTTCCCACAGGGAGGCTGTCAGGCAGGGGTTGGCAGCACTGGGCTCCAGAGTGCAGGTTCGGTGAAGTGTTTCTCCTCTTCTCCAGCAATGGGCTTTGTGGGTTTGTTATTTTTGTCCTGTGTACCTGAATTGTGTCTGCTCAGCTGAGGAACTGATCCTCAGCCAGGATTTTAGTGTAAATGATGTCACTTCATGTTACAGTGAGATTAGCTCTGCATTCAACAGTGGAAAGGAGCTGGGATTGCAGGTGCCTGTTTCAGGAACTCCCAGGCATTCTTACCTTTATCCTGCCTTCACCAGGGGCACCTCTGGAGGAGCAGTCAAGGGTGCATGAATTGGCCTTTTGTTACTTGACTAGCAGGGTAGAATTGTTCAATGTAAACAAACTAAAAGAACTAATCTTGAAGTGACCTTTATTGATTACAGGTGTCTGAAAGAAGATCCAGCAACCATGTCTTTGCTACAGAGGAGTCTGGACCCCGAGAAGACTTTGGGACTAGTAGATGTGCTCTATACTGCTGTGTTTGACATCCACAGGTGGAAGGAAGGAAGGTACATCTTCTCTTGAGCCTCCTGCTCCACTTGCCTGGTTTGAACAAAGCCATCACTGCTGAGAGATCTGTACTCGGGAATTTGATAGTAGTGGGGGGAAGCGGCAGTTAAACCGAGACCAAGGAACTGGTAATCGTCCCAAGTACCTTGTGGGGATGGATAGAGCTAGAGCAGGCTTTCTAAGTGCAGCAGCTCATCCAGCTGTTTGTTTCTTTCTCACAGAAATTCTTGGTTTACATTAAATTAGTCTGTATTGAAGTCTTGAAGTACAATTCAGATGCCCTAGGGGCTGGAAAGCAGTTCATGCTCTTGCAGATACCAGTAACAACTGATGCTGTTGCCCTAAGAAGCGGCTGCTGAGCTCGGTAGTCTCTGGTTTCCTTTCTTCCACTAGTTCTTACCCAAGTGCAAGCTCTGTGGTGCATTGGGTGGTTTGATCTGTGTGTTTGTGTTGCTGCAGGGAGCAAGCTTTGCCTTGCATTCAGATCCAGCTGCAGCGTGAGATCTCAGATTTTGGGAACCCGGTGGACATGCCATCGGGGAATGGGAGCAAGCCTTCGGGTGGCCTGCAGAAGACCTTCTCCAAACTGACTTCACGGTTTACCAAAAAAGCTTCCTGCAGCAATGCAAACAGCACTGGGAGTTACTCCATCCCCAGCACACCTTCCAAGAACATCTTCATAAGCTCAGGCTCGGAGGAGAAGGCGAAGCTGCCTGCGGGCGCGGACGCGCGGTTGCAGAGCATCCTGAGTATCAGCAGCTTCCCCCGGCCCAGCGAGCCCCTGCAGGCAGCCCAGAGCACAGGCAGCCCCCTGGCCAACGGCTTCCTGGGGGAGCGAAGGGACAACTTCTTCAAGCCAAATGATGGCAAGGATGACAAAGGCATGAACTTACCCACTGACCAAGAGATGCAGGACGTGATTGATTTCCTGTCGGGGTTTAACATGGGCAAGTCCCAGCAGACCTCTCCGATGGTGAAGAGAAGGAACTCTGCTGCCTCCTCCACAGCACCGGAGCAGAAGGCGGCCGCGGTGCAGCAGCAGCCGCAGGCTGTCTCTCGCACGCCGCTGCATCCTCCTCAGCCAGGCCTGTCGCAGCAGCAGCAGTCGCAAAAGCAGCAGCAGCAGCAGCAGATGCAGTATTACCAACACTTGCTTCAACCTATTGGACCACAGCAACGCGTTCCTGCCAAATGGCTGACGAATTCCTCACAGCAGCCAGCCCAAGCTGTTGGAGCTGGTTTGTCTCATATAAACCAGTGGAACAATCCTGGGTTTTCAGACCTAAGCTCCGATTTGTACAGCCTGGGTCTTGTGAGCAGCTATATGGACAATATGATGTCAGAGATGCTAGGACAGAAACCACAAGGACCTAGAAACAACACGTGGCCAAATCGTGACCAAACTGATGGAGTGTTTGGGATGCTGGGAGAAATCTTGCCCTTTGACCCTGCAGGTCTGTGTCTCTTCCTTTCTTGGTGGCTTTCATCAGGGTAGTTTTACCAAGAATGCTGTTAAGTGTTGCTAGCCAGAGCTGCCATTTCCCAGGGCTGCCCACCAGGTGCCAGGTGCTAACAAAGGCAAGCAGAGGCTGATGCATGTGTGCCTGGCTAGCAGAAGCTGGACTAAAGTACGAGCAACTTTGGTTAATTAATAAGAGGGGGAACATTGCTTCTTGCCCCAGGTGCAGCAGTTCTGACCTTTCCTTTATGGACCACATCCAAGTACTGATACAGACCCTTAGAGATGATGTTCCCCCTGTTGTTAATTTGTGAAGTTGTTTAATGCCAGCCCCCTGAACTTGCACATTTTACCTCTCCTCAAACTGATCCTTCCTGCCCTTCACCAGTACTGCAGTCTGGAGGTGACAGCCAGACTGCATCTTCCACATATCCCTTCACTTCCCCTCCATTACTGGGCAGGTGTGTGAGAGTCATACTGGTTCCTGTTCTACAGCTGTTAACTGCAGTGACACGCTTGGGTGGTGGAGGATTAGAGACCAAAGAGCAAGGGCCATGTGGTTTGAACCACCAAGAGATTGGAATCATGGAGGGATTATTGTCAATGATGAAGTGAGATTAGAATTTTACAGCTATAAGCAAGCAGACTATGAAATTGATTGTGGGTTGTAAGGAGATGAATAAATCCTTCTGCTAATTGCACTAAGAATAGCTTACACATCCCTGATCTTGTCCATATCATTTCCGCTGGCCTGGAACACAGCGGCAAAGGCTTTGCAGCACACATCTGTGAGAAGTGCCTGGAGGGAGGCAGCACCAGAACCACCAGCAGCAGCTTTGCTCAGCCCAGGAACCTGTTTCCTGCACTCATTGGCACCCATGTGTGGGTGCCTCAGAAAGCAGCTCATCTGACTCGGTTCTGAGAGTTCTGTCTTCTCAACTTAGTTGAGCAGTTAGCAGAGTTTGTAAGGCAAAGAGAGGCACCGTGGTTGTGCTGGCAAAAGCTCCTTAATTGTAGGTCTGCATTAGCATCATCTTACTTAGAGATGCTTATGGTGCACACTTAAGGATTATCACAGCCCTCAGGGAAGGCTAAAATGCTGTTCACCAAGCAGCAAGTGCAGGCATGTGCTGGGCAGAAGATGCACCCATAAGAGGACTGGCATTCTTAGCATCTGGAAGCCATTCTAGTTCTTCAGCATTTTCCTTTTGATCTACATAAAGCTGTGCCTAGCATGTACCTGGATTTGGTGCTTGGTGTTTCCAAATTGTTGTCTGGCCTTTGTAGGAAGTAGGCAGTTTCTAGGCCGTATGTCCAGATGTGATCGGTCTGGGATTCTGATTTCTTGTCCCAGCAGGGCTGGCAATGGTGTGGCAGTCTGGAATCAGCTGTGGTAACTGGGATGGTCTTGTTCTCTGAGCTTGGGTCAGTGTGAAAGCTTTAATTCCACCACTTTCTGCTGGTGGGATGTTGGGCCTGATCATAGTGACAAGGACCATTTCCCTGATGGAGTGCTAGGGCCTGAGGTGAGAGTCACCATCCACCAGGTGTCAATGGTAAACGTACCCTGTCCATGGTTCTTCACGGCTCCCCCAGGAGGGACTGACTGCCACTGGCATTTCTTCCTTCGGAGGCTGTTCATTTCTGTGGGCTTTGGCCAAGCCTAAAGGATTGAATGAGGAGGGGTTAAGTGCAGCAGAGATGGCTGACCCTCAGCAACTGACATCTTGGTTCCTGTCCTGCAGTTGGCTCTGATCCAGAGTTTGCCCGCTACGTGGCTGGGGTCAACCAGGCTATGCAACAGAAGAGGCAAGGGCAGCACGTCCGCCGGCCCGGCCACGCGCGTGCCAACTGGCCTCTGCCCGACGACCCTCACAAAACCTGGCCCTTCCCAGACTACTTCACAGAGGGGTAAGAGCTGGCACAGTCTGCCTTTGTGGTACACCAGTCTGGGTCATGCTGCAGCCTGGCAGGCCATGGGAGTGCTGCTGTCTGTGGAAGCTGACAGGTTATGTCAGGAGTGAGAGACTCCAGCGCCTTCTGCAGCACTGACCTGGATGTTTGCGTTAGAGTGGAATGTTTGGAGCCAGGCAGAGCAAGTGAGGCCTTTCTGGCACAGGTTCTTTGACAGCAGCTTTCATGCAGGATGTCGAAAACCTGTGAGACCTGCTTTTGATCAAGGTAATGCTGTCTAAGGTGCAGAGCCTGACTGAATTCAGCTTGCCAGGTCCTACCTGTTTAGTCTTGCTGCCCTAATAGATGCTTACCAGCAGGTGCACTGGCAGTGCTTAGTCTCTTCCAAATCACAGCCACTGATGACAGCAGAAGTGTTTGCAGGGTCCTCTGTCCATAATGCCATGGCTGTGACTCTTGAGCTAGCTCTAAACCAGTAGGACCAGAATGTGCTCTAGCTCAGTCTGGCAGTTAAGGTGATTTCAAAGCCACATGTCACTTGTTAGTCCTTGCTGACCAGGAGAGGCACTTGCCTTTGATCAAATGCTTTCAGTAAAACAGTCACTAACAGGTAAAGCAGCTGAATGTGGTCACTCAGAAGTAAAGAAACGAAAGCATTTTTGCTTGACTTGGATATCTTACAGAGTGCTGAGGTTTCTTTGTGCTCTGAGATGTTGCCTGTTGACAAAGCCTCAGCAGAAGTAACCGAGGTGAAGGGTCTGGCCCAGGCTCAATACAAGGACTAATGCAACCTTTTGTCTTGCAGTGATGTGACAAATAGCTGGTCTGGTACTCAAGGAGACTCTGCCAGCTCTAGTGATGAGACCTCCTCAGCTAATGGGGACAGCTTGTTCTCCATGTTCTCAGGGCCAGATCTTGTTGCTGCTGTAAAGCAAAGAAGGTGAGTGGAGGGAACAGAAATACGTCAAACTGTCCTTGCTTTGCTGACAGCTACCCCAAGGAAATTCCTACTCATAGAGGAGGCTACACAAAAGGCAGTTTGTGTGCTGCACTGCTGGCATGGATCAGTGTAGGGACTTCCATGCTAGGGATTCCTAAATGGCATTCCTTGAGCGGCTGCCTCCTGGTACAAGTGAGCAGCTGTGCAAACAGCCACTTGTGAGCTAAGCACAGGAGTCTAGGAAAGACCTGACACTCTTTCCCTCTTCCACAATTGTCTGTTTTGGATACTGCTTGTTTCTGAACTACTGAGGCATTGGTGGCAGCTTAAAAAGACAGAAGAAAGTAACAACTGTTCCTCTCCTTTTGGGCAGAAAACACAGTAGTGGTGAACAGGAACCCAGTACACTACCATCACCACCTCTGCTTTCTGTAGCAGATGACCGTAATCAGGTAAGCTGAAAGCTGCTTAGCTGCTTTTCCTGCTGGGGCTTTGGGGTGGTTTAGCCTAGAACAGCTGGAATAGCATCTCTGTTTCCTCAGCTGAAGCCCAGACTGTTTGCTCTCAGCTAGGACCAGAGGCTTTTGTCAGGGTGGCCAAGTGCAGCTGTTAAAACTGTAAATCATATTTTTTTCCTTGGTAGCAGGAATTGGCAGAAACCCCAATGCTTTGAGTGAGGCTGGGAGAGGGCACAGTCAGTGCTGATTGTCTGTGCAGGGAGAGCCAGAACCCCACCAGATCCACAGCCTGCCTGGCAGGGGCTGTGTGTTGGGCAGTGTGGAGAGGTGAAGAGGAGGGTTTTCAACAGGCAGGTGTTCTCGGAACTGGGAGTTCTGCACTGCCATGGATTCTGCTGGCAAACAAATGAGTAACCTGAAAATGCCTTAAGGAGCGGTCAGGGATTGGAACAGGCTGCCCAGGGAGGTGGTGGAGTCACCATCTCTGGAGATCTTCAAGAAATGTGTGGCCATGGCACCTGGGGCCATGGTTTGATGGTGGTGGTGGGTTGGTGCTTGGACTCGATGATCCTAGAAGGCTGTTTGAACCCAAACAATTGTGTGATTGTGAGGACATAAGCTGATGTGCTGAGCATTGCCTCAAGAAAGAGGTACTTTGGTCCTAAACCAGCAACAACCCCCTGGAAACCAACCCCACCCCCAAACCAACTCTCTTTGTGTTCTCAGGATAACAAAACCAAAACCTGGCCACCAAAGGCACCCTGGCAGCACACCTCCTCTGTCAGCAGCACGCTGCCCGGGCAGGGCGCGGCTCTGTACCCGCTGAGCAGCCCGGTGGGGCAGTGGAGCGACACCATGCAGCTCCTGCAGTCCCCCATGTGGGCAGCAGCCAGCGACTGTGCTCCGGCAGCAGGCATCTCCTCCAGCTTTGCCTACGCGCAGCAGCAGTCGCAGCAGGCTGCCCAGCACAAGCAGATCAACAAGGGCTTCAAATCCTTCCCGGTCAAGCACGAGCGCAGACCATCCTACCTGCACCAGTACTGACTGCTGGCCAGCGGCGAGTGCAGCGCGGGGCCGAAGGGCAGCCGGGGACACAGCTCTGCAGCTGTGCGCTGGCTGAGCCCAGCTATCTCCTGCAACCTGGAATCGAGGGGCTCGGGGTGAGAGGTGCAAAGTCGTGAGTTCTGATTTGCAGTGCTGAGCAAAGGCGGCCAACGTTCGCCAGGCAGCCCGAAACTGTGATGTAGAAATGCTTTTAAAACATGTCTATGGCCTTTACTTTCAAAACCTTGTTTGTTTTTTTTAAGAGAAAAAGAACTGCTGACGGACGAGCATCCCAGAAACACTGTATTTTATAGCTATTTTTCATATAGATTTATAGTTAAACATCTTACTGAGACACAGGGAAGATGTTGAAGCAAATCTGTAGTGGTCTCTCTGCTCAACACTGTTCAGATTGGACAAGCTGTAGCCTTTGTATTCTCCAGAAAGGGCCTGGGGCAGCTCTTTGAAAGGAAGCTCAGCAGCAGCTCTCGGTGCCACACCTGAGCTCTGTCTCAAGCTGTTGCACAGTGGTGGAGCTGTGGGGTAGTTTCCTTACTCCAGGTAAGATCAGCAGCACCACACAGCCTCGTGTCAGACACCGTTGCTGCTTGCAGATGGCCTCTGTGTGGATACCCTGACGCTGCTTTTCCAGGAAATGCACCGTTTCCTGCTGCTTCCTCTGGCCAAAGGCATTATCCACACAGTGCTCCTCGAAGCAGAGCCCCAAAGCCTCCTTGCTGAGGTTTAAAGTCTTATTTCAGATGCTACAGTCGATTAGAAATTGTGAGCTGGCTCAGAAGATACTCAACTGAAAGGTGGGGTAGCAGTTAGCTAGAACTCTTTTTTTTTAAAGGATAAAGTAATTCCTTGCAGTCAGTATGTGCCATTACGTGAACCTGTGGAATTGGGAATCATCTTCCAACCAAAGTGGATCCATGAGAGCGACTGGTGCTTAAACCATGGTAAATATGTGTATAGCTATCCCACTGTACAGCAACTGAGATTACAGAAGAGTCTTTATATAGTTAGAGCTTATTTAAATTTTCATATTTCATCTTGGAAAGAGTCTAAAAACCACACTATTTTCTGCTATAAGAGTTTTGACAGTATTAATCTTATTTTTGTATTTTTCTTAAGTCATATCATTCTAATATGTTAACTACTAGTGAGATGGGTTCTTGGTTCTAACCACACGGTTTTCCAACGAAGACAAAGCACATCCTGCTTCTCTTTATACAAACTGAGTACATCTCTACGTAAAGATACCAAAAAAGAACTCCGTGCTCTAGAGGAAGTACACACAACACTAAAACTATTAAACGTTGGGCTTGTTTCAAACCCAGCTATCACCTTCTGTTGTCTGGTGGGGGCTGTCCCCGCGGGCCCGTGTCGTCTCTTCTGTGCTGTTCGAGGATGCCAATGTTGCCTGTATCTATGACCTGTCACCACCTTTTCTGACTCATCCTTCCCATGTTTACAGAGGTTTGTTTGCTGTACATAGTTTTTACAGTACTGTGCTTTGCACAATCAGTGTGGCTTCTGTCTGTAAACTGTCCATGGTCTGTACTGCTCTGATTCTGAGGACCCTCTGCTGAAGGTGTTCGTGGTTATTTAACTCGATGAATGGGTTTGAGTTTCCTAGGCCTTGTCATTTAGCGCTAGTGTTAAACCCTCCCTTTGGTTGTACTTACTGTAAGGTTGTCCTACTAAGACCAAATTGGAAGTTGGTTTGAAGTTTTCCTAACAAGTGCCAAAACCCTTCTCTAGTTGTTGCAGTTTGCTCATGGTCACAGAGGCCGACGAGGTCCCGGGGCCACGTCGGTCAGTTGCAAACCCCAAGTGTCTGCATTTTGACCACGTAGGTGCTACTCTGTCCTCTGCTTCCGACCTGCTCTGAACACTGGGAATCCTGAGAATTGTTGCACTTGGCAAACGAGTCTTGCCATTAACCTTCACTTACACTGCCAAGTGCAAGGGTTTGGTGCTTAGTTAACTTACCCTTACTGCAGTGCTTCTTGTGACCAGCTGAGGCTTCTGAACTGGAACTGTACATTTTGTATTTGAAAGCTTCTGTACAAGTCAACGATTTGCTTTATTAAAGATAAACATTTAATAGGTCAGACCTGGTTAAAATATGCACCTTGCTGAAAACAAGCAGCACCTTAAACTAAACTGTAACTTTGGTTTGTAACAAAGATCTTATTTCATTAACATGGGATTATTTAAGAGTTTGAAAAGTGTCAACTGCCTACTTACTGACTCATAAATATGACCTTCATGCACTGTACAGTCTGAAGCATCTTTAAGGCTGCTATTTCAGGTGTACTCCACCAAAGAACCCTGACCTGGAAACTGCCTCAGCAGTGGCTCTGAACTGGCAGTGCAGATGGACGTCGCCAAAACCAAGTTACTTTAATTCTTAGCCATTGCTTGTAGTGCTGATGACAGTGAGCAAAGTCAGCTCCCTCCTGCCCCAACTGAATTAGAACCAAGGCTGTTAGGTGCTGTTCATCACCATCCCAGGTGTGCTTTTCTGGCTCGGAGCACACAAGCAGGCTGCTGACAAATACTCAGGAACCACAGGAGTCCCTTTTGGTTATGCAAGAATTTACTTGTTTACAGAGTCTGTAGCACAGAGCATGGCCAGCAGAAAGGAAGAGCTGTGACACGGCTGGGGCAGCAACACAGCTCTCTCACTGAAACAAAGGCTCCATTTCTCCCTTCTGCAGCAGTCCCAGTCTTTCCTAGATGTTGCTGTTTTGCTCAGTCACTGCTGTACAGCCTTTGCTTCAGTGAGACTGCAAGGGCCTGTGGCAGGTACAAACAGCAGGGGCTGAGGCTTGCTAGGAGCTGATTAAAAATCAGCTTGATAGCCTCAGACAGCAGCTGGTGTCTCCAAGCCCACGTTCTTTGCTTGGAGAGCTCAGCCCTTCACTGGTTCAGAGCCTGACCAGCAATACGCACGGGTGGCAATGGAGGCCTGCCATGTAGAGGGCTCTCTCCACACAAGCACCCTGGCAGTCAGATCTCTCCTTAGCATGTGACCTAAGGAGTCCTCAGAGCCAGCTTGCTGTGTCTGGATATACCCTGTGTAACCAGAGGCAGATTATCCCTTTCTGAGTGCACATTCTTGGTTCACGTTTGGCTGGTTGTGCAGCAGGATATTCCCACCTGACATCCCAACCTGTCATTTCACTGTGGCAGGAGCACAGATTCACTGCAGTAAATCCAGAGTTTTCAGGTGGCTGCCACTGCAGCAGGTTCCTGCAAAGGCAGCCCTGGCACTGCCATCCTGGCAGCCAGGCTATTTTCTGAGAATCCTTAGATGGAAGGTGTTAGAGGAAGGAGTAAGAGCCATCACCTTGGAGGTCTGTGTGCAGCGAGGGGGGGAAAAAATAGGCTGCTGTTACATCAGACACTACGTCCACGTTTGGTACATGCAAGTATGGATGACTTCTTAGTTGCCTTTCAAGACTCAAAGCGGGGCTTTGACAGCAGCCTTGCTCGTGTCCAGGCAGGCACAGTCAGTCTGCAGTCTTCTGCGTGCTGGGTGGTGTCGCATCAGCGATTGTAGCTAAATAAATGAGGTTTCTGTGCAGGATGTGCTGGTACCTATGAGAGGGAGAACAGAAAGGCTGGGACGAGTCCTTCTCTAGCAAACTACCCACCCGTCAACAGCTGCTTTTGTCATCTGATCAGCATTTGCTGTTAGGGAAAGAAACAGCAAACCATGAATTACACAAGGCAAACACCTCCATATCCTGCTCACGCTGCACTCTGAGCACCTTTGCTAGCACACTAAGAGCTCTGTCTGACCAACACTGAAGGAGATGCGGCGCTGCCAGCAAGCAGCCGAGGGGCAGATGACAAAGCTTTGCAAGCGCCTGGTCAGCAGCTGCTGTCAGCCTGCCAGCCGGGGCCTCCGCAAGCTGAAGAGCTGGACCGCGGCGGAGCCACAGGCTGGCTCCCCTCCCTCCTCTGTAAGCACTGCTCGGTGTTCTCCACGCGTCAGAAAAGCGCCCCCAGGAGGGCTGGTTTCATTCGGAGAGCAGCACCAAACCCCTGGCACGGAGCAGCAGGCATCACACCCGCGCGGTGCGGGTCTGTGGCAGCGCCTCTCGGGAAGCCCAAAGGAAGCCCTCTGAGGAGCTGGGACGGCGCTCGGCTCCTGGCAGCCCCTGGGGGCCTCTCTGGCTCTGGCGGGGCCGGGAGGGGGAAGAGGCGCGGGGCCGGCTGGGGCCAGCGGCTCACTTACTGCACGCAGTCGGCGGCCCGGCCCTTGTTCTGGTACTCCATGATGCACCGGATCAACTGGTCGTTCTCCTCCAGCAACTAGGGCAGAGCAGCGCGCCGTCACCTGCCGCCCCGCCGCAGACCGAGGCGGAGGCCGCGGCGGGCAGGACCAGCTCCGCCTCAGCCGAGCCGGGGGCCCGCCGCGGCCGCTCTCCCACGCTCACCTGCTGCAGGGTCTCCTGGCTCACCGCCGCCTTCCCGCGCAGCCGCTCCGGCACGAACGCCACCGACATGGCGCCGCCGCCCCGCGCCGAGGCTGACGGGAACCGCCGGCGGCTCCGCCCCCCAAGGGCTCCCATTGGCTGCCGGAACCCTCGCGCACGCCTCATCCGCGGCAGCTGCCTGCGGCGCTCGCTGGGCGGAGCAGGGCCGAGCGAGAGGCGGAAGGATCCGGCGGCACTGCGGCCACCCGAGGAGCCCGTCCCGAGCCGGAGCCCGTCCCGAGCCGGAGCCCGTCCCGAGCCGGAGCCCGTCCCGAGCCGGAGCCCGTCCCGAGCCGGAGCCCGTCCCGAGCCGGAGCCCGTCCCGAGCCGGAGCCCGTCCCGAGCCGGAGCCCGTCCCGGCGGGGCTGCAGCGCTCCCGCAGGGTTCTGGCCCCAGCATCCTATATCCCATCCCCCCTGCAGAACGCGGTAGTTACTTCACGGTTAGGTCGTTCCCCAACCCCAGTCAGGGCCGCCCGCAGTCGTGTCGTGCTCCGGCCGCACACGGCAGCGGTAGCCACAATAAATGACGTCGCGCAGGCCGAGTGGGTTGAACAGTTTATTCGGGTTTAAAATTAAAAATAATAAAGTTTAAAAAAAAGAAGGAAAAAAGAGGGAAACCCTCGCTGGCATGGGGCAAGTACACGGAAGGTCGCCATGCCGCTGCCTGCCGCGCACACCGCACCCACCCGCACCCCACGCTTCATATCCCCTCGCAGCCTCCACCACCGTTATTTACAACTCCTGGCGTTTAAATAAGCCTGAGCCCCCTGACAGCATACAAAGTTATTATTGCAACAGGACAGCACTCGCCGCTGTGGCCAAACACCTCAGAGTTGCCCAGAGTCACGGCGTGTGGGTCCCAAAAGGCGGCGCCGTTAACATGCAGAAAACATGACTAAACAAGAGCTGCTAACTTCTACTTGACCTTAAGGAGGAAACCAATTACAAAATACTTCCTTGTAGTGCTATACAAAAGTTATAAAATTAAGATTCTATCAACCACTTTTAAATATTTCAATCTTGCACCAGTGCAGTTCTCCACATCTTTATCACCACTAAACATTTTATAGTGAAAAAAGGAAAAAGAAAAATCAGCAAATTAGATCAAAATGTTGTTTGTTTTTAAATCTTTGGATCCCTTTATTCCTGTGGCCTTCACATACATACACAGACACAAGTGACCAGGTTTCTAGTTCAGCATATCAAAAAGCAGAAACCAGTCCTTGAGAATTGGCAGGAAGTCCACACACTGTCATCTGTGACTCCAGGGTCTCAGAACCAGAGTCCTCCTGTCTCCCAGCTACGGTCTATCAAAATGCAAACAACTTCAAACACTAAGAATTCTTTAAATCGCTTATGTCTACAGGTATTACAACAAAGTTAACATCTCAAGAGTCGACAAACGGAGACGTACTGCTGCCCCAGGCATCGCAGGAGAATCAAACACTTGAGTGCCTGGGCCATCATTTAAAAAAGTTAATATTTATCACTAAATAAAATCAACTGCAAATTTCGATGTAGGAAAATTAACTCTCTCCTTATTTGAAAATACCTCCTGAACTGGGTCAAATCCTGCAACACGCCAGAAACTCCCAAATCAAAACCTTGCCAGAGAAGAGTCTATCCAGTTTCACGCTGCGGAAGAACAATTTCCAAGCTTCGTCACAGTCCACATATAAAATCAAAGCTTTCAGCCCGAAAAGCTGCTACAGAAAGGAAACCAAATCCCAACTAAAACTCAGCGTTCTTCAGCATATCGACCTTCTGCAATAACACAGTATGTTCGCCCACTTAAAAATGTTTATTCTTTAAAAAATTAGTTGCTTTTTATACAGCTATACAAAGTCTGTGGTGTTTCTTTGGCAATGGGGTATCACGGAATTTTACAACTCTATAAAAAGGTTCCTTTGCCTAAGAAACAGTATTTACTGTGTGTACATATTCGACCGACAAAGCAAGCTCTCTACTCTCCAGCACCCTGGTTGATAAAGTACAACTATCTCAAAAGGGCTACCACGGGGTTTCCAAAAAACAACCTTCAGTGGATCAAAACACTCACAGTATCGACGGCCTTCTGCATACAATTGTCCTTACAACTTGAAGCAATTATCAAATACGGTTTAGTAATACCAAAAAAATCCTTTCGGTGATGAAAAAATACTTAAACTCCATCCAAGTACTGCCTTAGAATTAACTATACATAAGAAATTACTCCTCCTCCTGTCTCAAATCTATTTAATGCTCACTGCTTGCAAAGATGGCCATTTTTTCAAAAGGAACTGCATTACACCCCTCTGAAATTAAATAGTTAAATCCCAGTGCTGGTGACAAGTGTACAGCAAATCAACTTCATTCTTTGCAGAGATTAAAACGCATCCTCTGGATCGAGAAGATCGAGACGTTCCCCCGGGCTCAGCTTTCTTCTAGACTACGCAGCCACTTTGTTGTCTTTCTAGAGGAAACAACAGGACAATGTTAATGGCAGCTGTGCAAGGCAGACAGCAGAAGTGAATCTGGGAGAAGATGCAGAGTCTCCCCTGCACCAACAGTTTAGCACCTGGCCACAGCAGTCTCAGCCCACCAGGTACTCAGCCAGCTCCTCACTTCTGACTGCATGTGTCACACAACACAATGGCACACAACAGGGGTTAGAGGGACCTCCAAAGATCATCCAGTCCAACCCCCTGCCAGAGTAGGGTCACCCAGAGCAGGTCATACAGGAATGCAACCAGGTGGCTTTGGAATGTCTCCAGAGAAGGTGACTCCCCAGCCTGGCCAAGTGCTCTGTCACAGTGAACAAATTCTTCCTCATAGAAAATCCTTCAACTACCTCCTGCCCCTCTGGAAAACTGAAATTCTCTCATTCAGTCCATAATTAGATCTGATATTTAGGCCCTCTTCCATCCATGCTCAGCTGCCAAGAATTTCTCTGCAGCACAGCACTAACTGTTGCAAACCAATGAAGGAGTAAAACCAGTGAAGGAGTAACCAAGGGACACTCAGGACTCGAAGGCTTCCCCCAACCCTTTCTCTTCAGAGAACAAAGATCTTGTGTTGCAAGGCTCACTGAACTGACTGCTCAGGCAGCCAGCTACCAGAAAAGGTTGTTGTGTGGCAGTCAGCATAGTACAAGCCTACACTTCCTTGCAGCAATCTGGTTAATTTCGTTGGTTACTGACACTGAGGAGTGTGCCAGGGGTTATTTCTGTTATTCCAGTCGAATCTACATGCTGCATATCAAGAAAAATGGCTTGCACTGAAATTATTACAAGATTTGGGTTTGGCAAGCAAGTGAGCTCTGCTGACAGAATTGCTATAACCAACGAGCTTTCGCGGAGAGGAGAAGTCACATAACTCCCAACGGAAAAAAGGCAACTAAGGCAACACTAACTCAGAACGCATCATCTACCTAGCTGTGACTGCCAACTCCGTCCTTCCTCCGAAGGGCTGGTTTGGGGGGGGGAGTTACCACCTTCAAGAGGACACAGAAAAAAAGCTGTCTTCACAAGGTTACAGAAGCAGCCAACAGTGTAACTCCAGCGCAGAGGGAGAATATGCTTCCCAGCCAGCACAGCTCTTGCAGACGGCATTCCTGCTTCTAAGCTTACACGATGATGTAAGCATCAGGTACCCTCAATGAGCAGTTAGGTGCTGGCTTGTGCAAAACGCTTAAAGCAGCTTCAAGATTCACTCAGACTGCAGTAAAAATAAAACATTGGTGCTTTCCAGAGATGAATGGGATCGATGGGATGGGCAGGAGGCTTTTCCTCTGAAGCTTTTGTGTCTTATGTCCAACCGTTCCTTTTTATGGAGTGACCAATCCTGCCTCAGCTTTCCCAACAGCCACTGGGCGTAATTATGGGAAGGTAAGAGTTTAAAAACGGTTTAATGGGACCTAACAGTGCTCAAATATTTTATCTCCCTTTTTGGAAAGGGCTTTTGCTCTGCTTCAGCAGCCTCAATTGTGTGAAGAGTTATGAACGATCTTAGAAGCCCTCAGGCTTTGTACCACCTCATCCAGACAGCATTCCAAGAAGCTGCACACAAGTTAAATGACTCCCTCTCAATCTTTACATTTTACAATAGTACTTAGAAAAACGCTTGCAATTCACATTTCTAACACTTGTATTTCATCTGCAGAGCTTTCACTCGTTTTTCGCCTTCCACACACCAAATCCATCTGTAAATCAGGTATTTAGGACAAGTTAAGAAAGGTAGCTTTTAGTTTAGGTTGCTGTTGATAGTACAACGATGCTCTGTAATTAAAATTTCAGAGCACCTACAAAATAGTACTCAAGAAATTCCAGTTCAACACCAGACCTAAAAGCAGGAGGCTATTTACCACTCATTCCCAAGAGCAGTGGATCAGGTCACAGCACGATTAAATGTGGTTTACCCTATATTCAAAGTCAGCAAACTCTCTGCCTCCACGGCCTCCTCTGAATCCACCACGAAATGCTCCTCGGGGGGCAGTGAAGCCACCTCTCCCACCTCCTCGGCCTCTTCCACCTCGGAAGCCAATCCCTCCCCTGCCTCTGTAGCCTCCGCGGCCGCGGTTAGGACGCAACGGTATTCCAAAGGTCTCAGCATTTAATCTCCTTTCCTCAGCCCAGGTGGGTCGCCGTTCCCTGCCAGGCAGAAGCAACAAGGACCGTTTCAAAACGCACCACAGAATGCCTGCCTCAGCCAGAGCTGAGGGGAAATAAAAAAGGAGACATTAGTTGCATTCTGAACCTCCGCAGCATCCCTTCCGCAGGAATCTAGGTGTCTGCCACAGCTCATTTAAATGAAAAGGGAGATGTTCCAGCAGCATTCATTATACATTAATTATGCTCTAAGAGTTCCCCACAGAGAAGGACACAGACTGTATCCTCTGCACACAGCACCAAGGAATAAATAATAAAAAATAGCTGTCTGCAATTCAGAACAAGAAAGAGAAACCAAGAGCTTACAGTTACAGATACTGACTTATTTTCAGTTGTCAGTACAACAAAACAATTCTCTCCTCCTCCCCCCCAATTCAAAATAGGTCAGTAATCCACATCATCTGGTCTGATAAAACAGCAACAGCAAAAGATAAGCTTTGCTCTTCCTGCCCATTGGCCACTACTGGCCAAGATGGTTGTGCCTCCTACTCACAAACTGTTCCCAAAGCACAGTCATCATACATTTAACTCAGGTGGTTATTTAGCAGCAACACTCCCAAAGAGTAAAACCCACTTTAGTACATCTGGAAGATATTCTAGAGTATGTACACTCAGCTTTAAGAGTATGGTTCTAAGCCAACATTAAAAATCTCTTCCCACTAATGTGTTACGCTTGCCCACAGAAGGATTCATTTGCCTGGGATTCTGCAGATGGAATAAGCTTTCTCCACTATGGATTCAGCAGTGACTGTAATGAGTACTGCTGCCACTGCCTTATGGCTGAAACATGCCCTAAGTCGACTAACAGCTTCCCCTTGCAGGCCATACCTATTGTCATCACAGGAGATGTTATCGAAGAAGGATTTGGTTTTGTCATAGTAACAGTTGGGTCCAAGTGGATCCTCCTCATCAGCATTCCCTTCGCTGTTTTGGGTATCGACACCTGAGTCACCTTTGTCTTCTCCATTCACAGGCTTCTCTGGTTTTTCAAGTTTGTCTTCTGGAAAGTAAAAGTAAACAGAAGCTTTCCAGCCCATCATACTAAGCAAAACAGCACTGGCAACTCACCCTCGGGCAGACAGGCACAGACTATACTGAATGCTCAGAAACAGAGAAACTCCTCCAAACCTCAGTATGGAAGTCAGATAATCTGACATACAAGCTGGGATGTTCTGCTGCTGCTGGCGTCTGGCTTCAGGCTTCACTGTTATCTCCCTTAAGACCAGGGCTGGCATTCAAGATATTACACTGTCAACTGTCTCTATGATCGATTTCTTTCCTAACGGCACCCCAAGTTCAGCTTCCTGTTTTGACTGCTACTGGAAGAGAAGCTGATGGTTCAAAAGAATGAGCTATTAGAATCTTTACGTCTCCTTTCTGTGCTCTTAAATCTCACCATGCTGTGCATAAACTTCAGATAACCAGCTTGATTTTACCACAACATACACAAAAACGGCCACTGTCTCAGAAAGTACTTCCTTTATAGTTAGCTTTCCCTCGCCTCTTTATTATCCTGAAAAAAAGAAATAGTACGGACAGTAATCTGTCAGCCCCTTTAGAAATGATCCAAAAAGAAGCAAGCACCAGAGGAAAAGAATCCTATGTGACTGGTGGTTCTTATCTACGCTGAAATCTGACCACTTATTCCTGCCCTTTATTTCCCAGCTTCTTAGCCCATCATTTACTGAAAGAGAGAACTCCTTACTTTAACCTGTAACAATTCGTCCAAAAATAGTAGCTGGAGTGTAATGAACAGGTGGCTGGTCACAAGAGAATGAGGTAATTAAAACAGAAGCTTGCTGGAAAACAAGACAGAAGTGCTGGCAGTGTGGATTACAGAGTCAAACTACTCCTGCATTTCCTTGGAAAATGGAACAAAGAATTGCTAGGAACTTGCTGAAACGCCTGTGCATCCTCCAGCAATGTTCTGATCCCCAACTTTTACTTTTTAATCTATTAATAACTGTAAATATAAAACACAGGTTTTCTTTTATCACATATTTTCCAGAGCTCAACAGCTATTTCTCAAGTAATCTGCATTTCTAACTAACAAACTTGTCAGAACATGATGTATACTTGCTAGTGGAAATTCCTTCAAAACTCAAAAGGTAACTCAAGTATTCAATTAGATGATCCCAGTCTGTTCATGGATTTCTAGCGGGATATGCCACTTAAAACTTGCTCTCCACGGTAGGAGTAAAACAGCAAGATGGTTTTTGAATGCTTGGATCTAAAGCAAAAATTAGCTTACCTTTCAGTTTAAGTTTATTATGAAATTCCCTATCAATTTCTTCCTTGTTGAACTGTGCATTTGCACTTTCAAAGTCAAAGTCCTTCTCAAACTTCATTGGACCATCCCTCCTAATACCAAATCTTCCTCGGCCTCCTCTGTGACCTCCACGGCCTCTCCGTACTGCAGGTGCACCTGGAACTGAAAAGAGGGCAAGCCTGTTTGGCTTTGTTTTTTTGAAGGTGGAGAAGGTGGTTGTCTTTTTGAGTGGGATGTTTTGTTTTTCAGTTCCTGGGGTGAGAGGCTTCATGCATCCTCTTCCTACACTTCTGTCGTTAAACATCCTGTCCAAGCAGCTTGGAATTTGTAAATTCAGTTACAGTAATTACGTCAGGGCCACAAAGGAGAATAAACAGCACTGATGGGTGGCAGAAGACTTTCTACAAGTCATTAGATGCTCCTGGGAGAGGAGGCAAAGTGCTAGTGGCTTTGCAGGCAGGACTTTTTGTAGAAAGGTAACAAGTCTTATTTTATGCTACTGTATTTATACATCCATGAATACTGCTTACTTTTGCATTTAAATAGAGCAACTAGAAGAGATTTTTCTGTCTAACATTAACTTCTTGTGCTTGTGTTATTCTGACCCAAAGCAACGTTACTGCTGCCCACAAGAAATAATTATGTGAAGGCATTCTAAATACTTAAATTCTTCATTACCAAAATGTGAGCTGCAGGATTTCTGGATGCCAGGAACAAAGGCCTAGCACCTGACAAAAGTATACACAGTGCTGCATTTTAGCAGACTTTTAAAACCCACCATGGAGTCTGAACACACTGAGAGCTATTTCTCAAAACAAGATTTACCAATTTGTCGTTTGCTTTCATTTCTGAGTTCATTTTCTGATCTTGAAACCTTGTGTGCTTCAGCTAAAGTCGGGAATAAAAAAATGATTGGTTTATCCAATTAGGTATTTTTGATCATACTTTTGTATATAGTTACATAGTTCAGATCTTAAAAAAAAAAACCCCAAAACCTGTAAAAGTGAACCACAGCTTTAACTCATAAAGGAAAAAAAAATCAGAATATATGCTTGACTTTAAAAAGCTATATATATAATCCAGGTCTCTGCTGACCAGCCTACCAGCAATGGAGGGTAGGACAATTCCTACAGGTAGCCCTTAGAAGAGCATTTCCTATGTGTATGGAAGACGACAAGCCGTGTGAAAATGATCCAAAGATACCTCGTCTGTGCTCTTGATTCTCTAATGATTTTTGACTAGCAGACACCAAAGGTCTGGCTGGGACAGGACTCCTCCTCCCAACTGCTGCTGAAGCAGGCAAGTGGGCTGAAGCTGTCTGAACTGCTTGTTCCATGGTGGGGCTCCTTCTCAAATGATCAATCTGAGGGCTTGAACGACCTGGGAAAAAGACAACCCAAAGCCCAATGAGTTATTTCTCATCTATAAATTTGCATTACTGTCTCGACCAGTCTAGGTTGACAGATGTGACTGACTTACAGTCAAAACAGCTGTGTCCAAAGAAGAAATGATATTAAGAAATAAATATTTCTGCATCCTCAGATCCAAAATAGAGGATGTCCAGCAATTTGCCTTCCCCCTATCTATATGAAAAAGATGGGTAGAACAACTAATCCCTATCAACCCATCCATGGAGAGTATTTAGGTGTGGAATGAAGTTTTTTGATTGACTGGTGGTAGAAATATTCCTCCTGTCTCCATAGAAAGCAGAGCAGAAAGTGACTGCTCTCAAAGGCAGACAGTTATGATACTGAAATTTCATTTCAACTAGTGCACTCTCTTGTATCATCACCACAAAAGAAATGAACAGTGGCGGCTACTGCCAAGCATAATGCAGATGAAGGAGCAATGAAAGCTTCCCCACAAAGTGCTGTTCATGTATTTCAACCTGCAATTGAATTATGAGTGAGTAGATCCAGAAGTATGTTTATAATGGTGACACTTGATCTGTCCAGACATGTTTACTACACCATATAGGTAAATCTACTAAGGACTGACACTCCGGACCCAGTGAGTCAAGAAAAAAAAAAAGTAGCATCCCTTTTTAAAAAAAATAAACGAAGTAAGACAAGAAAAACACCCCCTAAAAATCCCTCAAAGCAACCACACCACATTTGCCATCCACAAAGATGACAAATCCTTTTAAAAGAAAGATCTTATCTTGCTGGTGCCCCACAGGAAATGCCATGGCACAATGAATGTCCACCTGGAGCACTCCTCAGACAGTAAGTGCAACAGTCACAGAGATTTTAACCTCACCTGCAGAAAACCAAAGCTACTCTTTCAGCAGAGAAACAGCAAAAATTCAGCATCTTCTCTGCCATCAATTAATGCAACCAAGTAGAACTTTCTGTTGCAAGTCTGCCCAACCACTCCTAGAAAGCAGACCAAACTGCTACACAACTCTCAACCACAACTTAGGAACAAACCTGTTTGCTCTAAGTAAAGTGTTTGCCTTCTAAGGTGACACAAGTAGCATTAGGAACATATCTTAGTACACACTTTTCCATGCAGCAACTAAGAGTGGAAAAGCAAGGAACATCTTTTGGATTTTGAGGAGCAATCTTAACACATTCTAATGTAAAGCAAGAGTGAGAGTACTCAACATTTAATTTCTTTTTTCTTCATCATTCCTTTTTGCTTCTTTTTCCAGTGTAACACAAACTATCCACAGATTCTATTATT
The DNA here is from genome assembly GCF_015220805.1 of Pogoniulus pusillus. NCBI lineage: Eukaryota > Metazoa > Chordata > Aves > Piciformes > Lybiidae > Pogoniulus > Pogoniulus pusillus. The sequence goes on along the minus strand of NC_087283.1, from coordinate 1,027,542 downwards.
ACTAAATTGACTTAACTGTCACGTCATCTTCTCTACAGGCAATCAGGCCTGCAGTTAATATTATTTATGTAAAAATACATTAACTAAAATATCACTGGGGTAAAGATTTAAAAATTGTAGGCTGAAAGACTTCACAATTCAATCAGCATGAAGAACCTTGAGTTTTGTCATCTAATCAATAAAACTAGACACTGAATTTTTGTAGGCATTTGCTTGCTACCATTACTCATCTAAAGTAAATCCTGCTCCTCAATATGGAGGCTTTAAGGGTACCAGCAAACATGCTGCTAATAGCTGCCTATGCAGCACACCAAGATGTGCATGTTTAAAGAGCAAGTACAACGCTTCTCAGCGCTTTCTGCTTTTAATACCAAGCGTTTTCATGACAGAATTCAGTTGTCTGGTTAGCATTTCTGGTAACCACCTACATCACAGGGGCATGACTGGTTAAAAAAAGATCCAAGAGTTGTTCCAAAAGATTTACCTTGAGACATCTGTGTTTTCAGTGATCTCCCATCTGTTGTAAATGCAGAACCAACTGCAGTACTTTGGGACATGCTGGTGCTGGCTGAAGAGTCTGTTCCAAAAGATGTTAAAGAACCTCCTGCTTTAAAGAAATACAATTGTAAAACCTGGTTTAGAGTATTTTCCTGTATTTTTTTAAATTAGCACTAAATGACCAATGAAGTCATATTAGGCAGTTATTCTAAAACACACATAAGTCTGCCCTACCCATAGACTCAAGTTTAATGTAGTATATGTGTTTATAGTAAGTTAGTAAGACTGTAGTGTCTTGATTCATTCGATCTAAAAAAAACCAGACAGCTTTAGGAGCACTGCTAACTTTGGTCAAGCATGAGCACAGCACAGTCACAACAGTATCTTACAGAGTAATAAACAAATGTGATTTGCATGTATTACCACTTTGCATCTTTTAAACAAAAATGACAGTCACAACTTAACTCCTATCAAGTTCTGGCCAATTCTCTAGCCTTCCCTTCACATGGCTAACATTCTCAGTACCAGGACTAACACTGACACCACTGCAGTTACAAGAATCCAAGTTTCTTTGTGAAAATAAAAGGGAAATAGAAAAAATAAAGGGAGGAATGAAAGTCTGTTGGAGAGTCTCAGAGAGCATCTGCAGTAAAAATGAGAGACTAATCCATACAGCTCACAAATCCCTCAAGCACATACTTCACACTAAGCTACCATCTCATGACTAGCTGCAAAACTGTGCTGGCACATGGAGTGCTGACTAACCCAAAACCCTTGGTTAGGGCACACACCACCTGAGCACCTAGGATACCACATCAGCAGCACAGCTACAGGGCTTTTGTGGAGCTGCCTCTTCTACTTGTGAAATACTATCAAGATGATGGATGTAATGAATTTATCTCTGAAACTGAATGAATTCATGATCATAGGAAGCCTTCCCCACTCCTCCCGTGAGATAGTGTGGTTAGTTCTTAACCATCTGCTTTCATTTCAGTGTCAATCACTATAAACAACTCTATGCTTTTGAGCTAAACTGGAGGACTGACACAGACTCAAGACCTTGAATGGTCTCTGCTGACTGCCTATGCATACACATGCAGCTTCACTTACAGGAAATACCAGACAATATAATGAACATACCAACTCCAACAGCACCAAACTGCTGTCCCACCAGCGGGCTCGGACTGAACTGACTGTATGCAGGCATTCTGCCAAAAGGACCATAGGACCCCACAGACTGGAATGAAGATGTGGTAGAAGATCCTAGTGAAGACTGAAGACAAAGTATTTTAATTTTTAAACACTCAGAGAGCACTTAAAAGCTACCAGGTTGTATCTTCAGCCACAAAAATCTAAACATATGGTTTGACTTACCTGAACAATAGCTGGGTCCTGTGGCAAAGAACATTGAGGCTTTGGTGGCTCACAGACAGTTAGGTCTTTAATGTCACTGCCACGGAATATAATGTACTCAAAGACTTCATCACGAGGTGGTACAGGTCTATCAGTTGGTCTATCTTCTGTACCAAAGGAGCGAACTGAAAAATTGGAGAGAAAAAAAATAAGAAAATAAAAACACTGCAATATATTTGAAACCTTTTTGACGAAGAGACCAACAGTTTTAAACAAAAAGAGTTCTATCTTGTCGAGAAAAAAGCCTAATTAATGACAGTTAATTACCAACTGCTCAGACAAGTAAACTGATCTTTAAAATTTCAACTAAAGCAGAAGGGCATCTCTTTTCCCCCTTCCTGGGACATCGCTTATACTGAATATTTAAACTGATTTTTGATGACAAGGGGAAGCAGCAAAGTGGTGTTTTGCTAAGTTAACACTTTCTATACACTATAGCAACACAACACCAGGAAAGGCTGGCAGTTCAGTCATTCGAGTCAGGGGAGTTTACATAGTTCGTATTCTGCACTTGCAAATCAAGGGGAAAAAAACCCAATCTAATACCACTAGAAAACAGAATATTAAAAATTACCAAAAGGAAAGTATTTTTCGACAAATTCAAGGTCTGAATCCAGGCTTAAATAAAAAGGAGAAATTTCTGTCAAATTAAGTAATCTGACAGGGGCATAACTGTGTTCCCAGGCAGGCCTGCAGAGTGTGCAACACAGCAAGACAGTAAATGTGCTTTCAAGTACTTAGCTGAATTCCAACAGCTTTCATATTGCACAGTACTGAAGTTTATCGTGCTCTTCCCCTTTGGACTACATATAATCACTACCACTGTATACAGACAGCATCACTTTTACTACTGTCTCAGAGACTTTACCTCACCTTCAGACTTCTGATCCTAGGTGAAGATAAAATGAAACAAATGAAAAAATGTGGAGATAATCTCCAAGAGCTAGTTCTGTAAGCAAAAACTAAACAATGGAGAACAAAAAAAAAACAACGACAATTATATTGTACTGAACATCAACTTGCAGCAGCTTTAACAAACCCTTGACTACTGCTGCTCTAATCTTTTAAGAAGTTTTTGTCTGCTTTGTAAGGTACTACAGATTATGCTGAGAAAACATCTGTATTTTGCTTTAATTTACCAGAATTCCGTTTTCAGATGCATCAACAATTTGGAGACATCATTAGGCACTTATTTGCAGCCACAAAATCATTAGTCAAGAAAAGCAGTTTCCTGTAGAGCTGTATAAAGTGACACTGAGTCATTTCTCAGGCTGCATCAACCATCTTCCATCACTGTTGCTTCTTCTAGTACTGCATAAACAGAGCTTATGAGTCAAGGATTATAGATCTTTTTGAGAAGCATAATTCAGAGGTAAAGAGATGAACTTGACACTATATTAAAAATTAACATTAAGTAGTTATAATTACTTTGTTCCTACTTAAATCATCTACTGAGCTGAACTGAATCAACTTTCTCTTTCTGTGGATCTGAAGGCCTGCTCTGGATGGTACTATGAAACATAAAAGACACACATTGTTAACTGAATTTCCATCTTTGATATAAGCTAGATCTTATATAAAGAAATAAAATCTTTATATAAGATAAAGAAAAAAAGAGAGCTGAAACTGAAGAATTTTCAGAAATTAACTCAAAACAATAGAGAATAACTTAACACCATTATCAATTGGTCACGTGCATTACAGTAGCTCACCCTGTTGCTTTTTCGCCATTAGGCTTTTATATTTCACTGTACTGACTAAGGATCCACCTTCACCTTCTGGCAGCCCTATCTATTAGAAAACTAGTAAATTAATTTGGCATTTCATTCCAGCATTCGACCTGTTTTCATGAGTAAAACTAAGGTTGATTTTGTGTTGCTTCTCTCTATCCCACACTGAAATGGTTTCTCTAGTAGCCATTTTGTCTACATAGGTGCACAAAGTCAGCCAGAGTGTAATCAGTAAGTCATTGAAGCATTTTACTTTCTAGATGAAGGATCTAAGCAGTAGCAACAGCACACACAAAAGAGGTGGTAAACTACAGGATCACATGTCACTTTTACATAGAAATAAAAATCTGATGAACTCCCAAAAACTACAATGCAACTTTTAAGAGATCCAGCTGCTTATGCAACTAGATCAAAACACCGATAAGGCAGTCAAGGGCTTTACAGTAAAACATAATGAGTTGCTACTTAAGAGTCTGGATTGTTTTTCCCCTATTTCTCCCAGCCCCAAACCAAACTCATTTTAGTGCAACTTTCTGAAAAACATAATGACAATTTTGCCCAATGCAGATTAGCTCTGCTGGAGAGGGGTATGCAAACTCCTCTGATCTGGGGTACAATCTTCTCTCAGCCCACTGCAACAGAAAAACCCAAACAAAACACACACCTGATTTCTTTATAATGCAAAGAAGCAAAACTGCATGTGGCAGTCCAAGCAACCAGTTTTAGAATAAGGGCTACTCAGTATTTTTGCAGTGTCTATTCCAAGTAGGTCCTTCAGACAGTAGTAAAGGATAGAGCTGAACATTATTTTCAGTATTTTTCAAAGTGACAGCTATCTTTACAGTTTCTTCCCTCCTATCCTGGATTAGGATTTAACATAATGTGGGCTCACTGAAGCAAAAGGTCTAATATTACAGATGGCCAGTATGACAGCACTTTAGAAAGAAATAAGTTTTTACCACAGCTCAGCATTATCAAAAATACTACGTTGCCAGAGTATCATAAAGACAAAGTATTGGCGCGGCAGCAGTCCTACAGCTTTATCCAGCTCTGCCTCTTGGGATATTTCCTCAGACTACATCCTTCCTCCAAAACAAGGTGCAGTGCTTCAAACATAGCAAAATACTGAAGTGAGAGGAAAGGAAAATAAGCACATTAAAGATCATGTAACCTTGTAACACTTGTGAGGACTATGGTAAATCCATTTAAACTTACCCTGTTTTTCCCTTTTAGTTATTTAATTTCCTATGAGCTACACTGGCTTAGGGACTTGCAAACAAAAAGGCATATTAAATGCAAACTTAAATGTGTGTATTTACACTGACAAAAGTAAGTAGCTAGCTAGAAAGAAACTGACACTGTGCAGTCTGACAGGATTGATGTATTTGACTACATCCAAGTAGCTCCACTGATATCTGACTAATGTGCTGCAAGTGAGTTTTAGTAGAGATTTCAACTGACTTCAGTGTTACTACTACACTGTATTTTAATGTATATTACTGTATTACGCTACTATAGCATCTAAGGGAAACTTTGCAACTTTCCCTATCAGTTAGATTACCTGTTGATTAACACAGAAAAACACTGTTTATCAGAAGCCAAGCTGTATGTTCAACTGACAAAAGAGGATTCTGCTCCCATGCAACAAACTACTGTGGATATGCAGTTTAGTCTCCGTAGGCAGCACTGACACTAGCTTAGCAGCCAGACTCCATTGGTAGCACACAGAGAAACCAGTCTGCCCCCGCTCTGAAAGCATCCGTGAGAAGCATGACTAGAATTGGACCACTACCACCAGAAGAAATAAATTTTCATCACTATGTCTCTTCAAAACATCACATCCCTTCCCCTGCACACGCGCCTGCACACCACATTACAGGAAAAGTATTACCGTGAAGGAGCCAGCTTGTGAGGGGCTCACAGCTTCAAAACAATTAACTCACTCTTCACCCCCTTGCTCAAAGCGGTAGTGAGTTAACAGGGAGACAGGAGGGAAGCAGCCAGGAGCGGGCTCTGACAACAGGAGATGTTCACATTGTGACATGCTACATACAGGGTCAGTATGGCACATGTGCCTTAAACCTCAGTACATATAGGGAGTGTGTCACTGAAATGACTAAAACTTAACTTCCTAAGAACTTCAGAAAAATTTAACTCTCCCCTTCCTGCTCCCACTCTTGCATGATAAGAAATGCTCAAGTCTTCACATATAACTTTCTTCTGCCTACATTTCTGAGGTTTTCAGCAACTAATAATGAGCAAAATTCTAAAAGAAAGATTAAGTTTTCTCTTTTGTGTGTTGTTAGCCTATGGCAAACACAATCACAGGTGGCTGAAAATGCCAGTAGTTTAACTACTTCTTAAAATACTGAAAGCTGGCCCGTTATTATCTGTTAATTATAACACTGTAACTGCAATTTTCAATGGTCCAACAGCTGATAAGTGAAAACTGATGCATTAGGCCAGTATATAATGAGCATACTCACAAGGCTCAAGATTCCCAACTGCTGGCAAGGAGTAAAGCCTTTTCTAACCTGATATGGTCACTCTACCATAGCTTAACTACAGTACAAATCTACCCTTACATTGGTGCCTTGAAACAGAAAGACATTACGTATTTTCAGTGCTGTAACATGTAAGATCAAACACAATCCTTCATACTATTCTCTAACAGCCCCAGGGAGGACAGTAACCACTTTACAGCAAAGCCTGCACAGCATTCAGCACTCTTATTAAACTGATCAGCTGTAAAGATTTTTTTTAAATGACATATGAATTAGAAGTATTAACTAGAAGGACATCCCAAACTGAAACCTGAAAATGAGTGGGTGGATTTTGGTTCCAAACAATAGCCCTGAAAAGCTGGCAATCCAAAGAAAACATCTATGCCAGTAACACAACCCCCTTGAATAGTTATATAGCCTGCTTCATATTTGGAATCTGATATAAAAAGGAGTTTTCTGTTATTTAAGTAACAAGGTGCTTTGTGAAAGGATGCATTGCTTTCCCCTATCAGGATGAAAACGTTCTGCTCAATGGTTAAACAGTTGCTATCTTTCTCTAAGTTGAAAGACAGAGGCCACAGCTTCTGCTAGTGGAAGGATCACATCTGATTAGAGAACTACAGAAAATCACTCCTTAGTAACTAAGAACTATGATCAGCATCCTATTAGACACCCAAAGAATCTTATTTCTACCAAAAATCTCAGAAGATTTACAGTAAATTAAAACACTCCACACGGACGACTTAATGAGATTTATCTCAAACTTCAGGTTAGCCCACACAAATTCTGCTGCTAGGCAAATCCACAATTATTCAAGAACAGATTCTATCTCTACTTTTCACTTGCTGCCACAAACAACTACAGTGATTTCAGTTAGGAAACAAATAATGGTTAAGACACCCTGCACTCAAACCAGGTAACAGTCGCATGAAGCCAGATACACAGCAACGCAACGGGAAACACCAACTCATCTTTTGGGCCTTTTTTTATCTCTTTCTGGCAGAAAGTTTGACATTTGTAGTAAAGATGCACTGTAAACAGCTGTGGTTTGACTTCTGGACTTACCACAGGAAGAAGAGATAACTGTAAATATGCTCAACATATTTACAGTTACAGAAAGTTCCAAAGGAAGCTCTGCTTTCACATACATGATTAACCATGCTTGTCACCTTACATACATGTTGTTGTGTCACATTCGCAGGAATAATCTGTCCTTTACTCAGAAACTTGAATATTCTAGAGCTGAGCATTTTACTCATGAGCACAGCAAACTGTTTTGTAGTCTAATTTGGTTATCAGCTTCCAGATTAATCTCAAGATTTTTGGTTCCAGGTGGCCTAGAAATACTGGTTTATTCTCCTCTGAATCATAACACTGTATTACAAAACACACATTCTTCAGCTAACTCAGCCAAGTTTTCTTAAAGCAAATGTAATGGTTTAGATTTACATTTCTGATGAGAGCCATGGGAAGAGAATAGATTAGATTTGTAACTGCAGTTTGCTCTGTCTTAAGTACGGACACTTTGGCACATACACTGTAGCATGAGCTAACCACTCTTGAGAAGCCATGCAACACTGGCTTGGCCAAGCTGCCTAATTTAGGGCAAGACTATCACAAGCTCCTCAAGGATGGGACTCTTCTAAGAGCTTTTGTGTGAACCTCAACAATCACATCATGCAACTGGAATTTCTAAACATTTATTTTTAATCACAGTGTTCAGCTTTTTCTCATACAAACAAATACCAGCTGTCCTTTTTAAACAAATAATGCAACTTCAGAAAGGTAACCTAATCTAAAGGCACCTTCTAAGTAAGCAAAAATCACACCACTAAAGCTGAATGCCCTATAAATGAACTAAGCAAACCTAGGACCAAACCTACTTAATATAAGGCGTTTCAAAGCACACTACTCCACAGGTTTACTCTTCTACACACCAACTATGGAAAAGATGACAGATGGCCATTATGCTAGAATGTGAAGCTTATCATATCAAACAGAACTGAATACTCTCAGACCGAACAATGACTAATTTTTTTCTCTTACCTAATAGCCGGATAACTCTCTGCTTTTACATATGCATTTAGATCATTTACCAAAACTTTACAGAGTCAAGAAGAAAATTAAATTCCACGAAGTTCTGCAGAATCCATTATAAACAAGTTGATAAGAAGTCTGACATAATGTTTTACCTGAATACTACACACTCAATACCACGACTAACATACTTGTGTTGAGTGTGCTGCCATGAGCAAGAAACAGCAAACTCCTTTGGATGCCCACTTTCAGAGACACTCTTTTTCACTCCTCCTAGTCTCTTTCTACTAGGTAAACAGATCTTCCCATGTTTCTCACACACGTATATTCTACAGCAAATACATTCTCAGGTCATTGTCTGTACTCGATTTCAATTCGCAGTGCTATACAGCTGTCTTTGTTGATAAAGTGGCAGTCCCAGGCTCCCCTTTAGACCCAAGCTGTCTCCTACTCCAGGATGCAGAAGACTTTAGTCGGATGCGGCCCTGGCCCCTGTATGTCTGAAATTCTTAAGCTGTAAAGAAATCCTCTTTCCAGCCTCCTCCTTCTGCTCCCTTTTACGCACTAATTCTGGACCATTTCCACCTCTACGGCCTCCACATCTCCACTCTTTTCAGGACTCCTTTGAGTAGCTCTTAAGTAGGTAACGTTCCTACCCCCTTTTCGCGACGGTCCCCCCGCGGCTGCTCCAAGCTTTCCACACTCCTTCCCACAGCCGGGGGTGCAGGGGGTGCGGCGGGCGCAGCGGCGCGGGGCCGGCGCGGCGGGAGCAGGCGCGGCGGGAGCAGGCGCCTCGGCAGCCCTTTCGCGCCGCCGATATCCCACCGCTTGCTCATTTCCACCTCCGCCCCGCTGCAGCCGCTCCGCCGGCAGGACGTGCCTCCAGCCCAAAGTACGCGGGATCTTCCAAAGCTCCGCCGAACCCGCTCACAGCCGCTGCTGGGCCTTCGTAGGCTGTAGGCCTCTCCCTCGTACTCTGGGCCTCCTCATCGACACAACGCCACGGACTACGCTGCCGCGGTTTCAGGTTCTTGCTCGATCCCCTACGGGGTCCCAACGGTCCCCACGCCGCTGCAGGCACTATGGATCCCGCTCCCCTCCCGCCCCATCCCCGAGGCGTTGCTGTGCCGCCAAGGCCTAGTCCTCTACCCAACCAGGTCCTTACCTTTGGCCAGCGCCACGGTAGAGTTCTCCGTGTCGATGGTGTACAAGATCCCTTCATAGCGGATCTCGGCCTTAGAGATAAGGCTGATCTTGCTCCCGATGTAGGGCGTCCCTCCGCTCATGGTGCTGGCTCCTCGGTCAGGGACACCTCCCTCCTCCCCTGCCGAGCGCTCCTGAAGCTGAGCACGAGCAACTAAAGACCCTCGGCTTAGAGTCGCAGCAGACGCTCTACTCCTCCCGCTACGAACCCGGCCTCGCACCGATCCGCCAGCGCCGGCTCTCCCTGCGCAGACTCCCTCAGCACAGCCCGCACCGAAAGCGCCCTGGAGCGCCCAACATGGCCGCCGCCTTCATCTTCCCTCAGAGCCGCCCCCCTCGCCCCAGCCGCGAAATGGGTGCCGGGAGCGGCGGCGATCTCGCGAGAGCTGGCGGCCGGGGGACTGCCGAGGGCGGGAGCGGCCGTTCGGGCCGCCCGGGGGTGCGCTCGGGGTGAGCTGCTGCCTCTGCAGCGGTTCGCGGCCGTTCGGGCCGCCCGGGGTGAGCTGCTGCCTCTGCAGCGGTTCGCGGCCGTTCGGGCCGCCCGGGGTGAGCTGCTGCCTCTGCAGCGGTTCGCGGCCGTTCGGGCCGCCCGGGGTGAGCTGCTGCCTCTGCAGCGGTTCGCGGCCGTTCGGGCCGCCCGGGGGTGCCGTTCGGGGTGAGCTGCTGCCTCTGCAGCGGTTCACGGCCGTTCGGGCCGCCCGGGGGTGCCGCTCGGGGTGAGCTGCTGCCTCTGCAGCGGTTCGCGGCCGTTCGGGCCGCCCGGGGGTGCCGCTCGGGGTGAGCTGCTGCCTCTGCAGCGGTTCGCGGCCGTTCGGGCCGCCCGGGGGTGCAGCGATGCTGCTGGGGCTGAGCTGCTGTCTCTGCAGCGGTTCGCGGCCGCGCTGCAGGTTGCCCGGCGGGCCGGGGCTGGCTGAACCGTGTCGCACTTTCCTTGCTTGGCGGAGCGATGGTGTGTGGGGCCTGTAGTGCCTGCGAGTCCTTCTCCCGGGCTGCTGCCCAGTCCGCCAAAAGTTGAAGGTCGCAGCTTGGAAACTCCGCCTCAGCATAGCCTGCGAACTGAGGGGGGTGTGAAAGCAGGTTTGGTGTTAGCTCTCTGGGCTGTTCGAGTGTTTTTGAGAGAGGACCGAGCTACCTGTCACTGAGCGAGTAATTCCTGTGAGCTTTAATCAGTTTGGAGTCCAGTCACACAGAGAGCTGCGGAGTCCAGACGATGGTAACTCTTTAGTTCGTGTTTCAAGGAGGATTTTGTTTTGCTTGGTTGGCAGTGTTAGGGTCTTGCCAAGCTACACTAAGGAATGTAGGTTCTGATGAAATCTTGACTAATGCATGGAATTAACTCTAACTTCCCCCTCCTTAGCACAAACAACCCCCCAGAGCCCCGTAATTTTGAGGCTGTACTTGAGTTACACACCTGACATTCAAATTGCAGATGAGGCTTTGACTGTTAAAATGTGAAACTGCTTCAGGCCTCCCTTTTTCTGTTTGTAGCCTAGAAAACTACATTCAGCAAACCCGAACGTCTGGGAAGGGCGCTGAATAGCTTCTGTTGCAGCAAAGGGACACTGATGTGTTGCAAAGGTTCAGCAAGTATTTTGTTCATGATAGAGATCTGCTTTGAAACACAACAGCGAGCCCTTCATTTTCTGGGAGAGCCCCTGTCTTCCTAAATAAGAGACGTACTGCACTTCTGGAAACTTGGTGCCCAAGTTCAGCTGACGGTAAAGTTACGGTCCACTTGAGTGCCCAGGGACTGGTATGCTTCTAGTGTGTCCCAGAGCACTAGAAAGATTTGGAAGCAAGTTCTTCAGTTACTGACTGCACATGCATGGCTGTATCAAGTCTGTAGAAGGCCACTCAAAAATGAACATTTGTACCTCGGCTCAACGTAAAGCTACTGTTCAGAAAAATGAAAGATACCCATGTCCTCTTGGAACAAAGGAGAGGGGGAGTCCTTGTGACTGTTTAGAGACTGATCCATCGCCAATTCTCAACCGTGGCAAAATAACATCAGTGAGAGAAGGTGGAGAACCTAGTGACAATCTAGAGGGTCAGCTACAGCCTGGTTTTCCTGCTCTTGCCTCCTTAAAGGAGAGCCATCAGCTTTGGATATGGATGGGACTTGGAAAAGGGGCAAACAGTTTGTGGGGAGGTTGCAGGGAAGTTGAGGACCTAGGCTGATGAAGAGAGGATACCAGGAGAAAGTGTGTATCAGGGAGGCCTGTGATAGTGATGTAAGAGAACAGAGAAGGGAAATACCTTGGAACAAGTGCCTGAAGACCCAAAGTGGCTTTGCTTTTTGCCAGCTTCTTCCTATGTTTTCCCTCATCTGCCTTTCTCAAAATTGTAGTCAGCAAGTCTCATTTAGAGAATTAGAGTTTCAAGGTTGTGTGGTGGAGCAGGAATTAGAAATGGATGTTTCTTTAACCTTGTGACAAAACAGGTGAGCACTTCAGGAGAGCATTCAAGTGGAAAACTGACAGAATTGGTTTTTAGGTGCCAACACGTGCACAATTTCTGAATGAGAAGTTGGCCAGGATGAATAAAAGGGAAAAAAGCAAAAAGCAGGAGAATATGCCCTTGAAAAACTTTTTAAGGGTTAAGTTAGAACCTTCTAGACATCAGTTTTTCCCAGGCGTCTCCATCAAGTCCTGTCTAGGTGAGCTCAGGCAAGTATTTACAATTGACTGCTGAACAAAAGCTGCTAGATTCCTATAAGCTGTATATAAAGAGGGAACTCCATTGCAACTGAGATACATGAAATTACATTTAGACTTCTTTCTAAACAGCTGGTGGTTACTCTGGCCTTGTGCTCCCCACTTTGTGGAATTACACTTCCTAATAGAAATCAGCAGTTGCAGTAGTTATAGCATAAAGAGAATTTCAATTGTATATATAAAAAAGTCCTATACATTTCTAAACGTAGTGGATACCATTTTAATGTTAAACTTAAGACTGTTAAATGGTCTATCTGGATGCGCTGAAAGTGGGTATTTGAAGAAAAGAGTGCTCCTTTTGAAATACTTTCACTGAACAGTTCACATAGACGAGCACCTTTTCATTACTCTCTGCAGCTCAACATGGCAGTGCCAGCTCAATTATGTTACTAATGGAAAACTTGGGCTGCAAACAGCACAGGATGTATCAGTGTTGATAACTAACAGCAGCTTAGGTTTATTGGCGGATTTTCTTTCACAGTCAGTTTGAAAGCCATGCATGGAAGTTAATTTTCCTGGTAGACATTCTCCATTTCAAAGAAAAATTAAGTTAGGAAAGGTTGTATTTTAAGAGAGAAATAAGATGGTCACAGTGGCCTCTTAGATTTTTTTTTATTCTATACATATGTAAATCCTAAAAACGAGACAGAAACAAATAGATTCAAAGATGTTTTCTGTGATGAAAAGCATGTAAATATTTGAACCATTTTATCATAAAAGAATTACACAAAACCTCACAGATGTTGTGTACTTTAATAAAAGTCTCATTCCCTATGCAGAAATGCATGCCCAAAGCCTGTTTCATCACCAAGTTTATTATATTATGTATGTCATCACTTCTTGACTTGGAAAGTCCAACATGAATCAGCATACATCATGTTTTATTAAATGAAGTATTATACTTCCTTTTGTGTGTTCATATATAAAAAATGGCTCAATTAAGAAGAGCTGAGTGGGAAGAAACTTATGTTTTGCTCATCTACAAATGTGCTCTAAAACTGTAATCAAAACTAGGTGATCTGTAAGGTCTTGAAGCCTGTCTTATAAATCATGACTTGCCACTTTCTCTTTTTGGTGGGAAATTACTTTTTTTACTTCTGTAGCTAAATGACAGTAGTTACTCTCCTGAGTGGTTTTTATGGAGACACTCAGTTCAGTGTTCAAAAAATGTGTACTAAATCTTCATAGTTGGGACTAGTTGCAAAATACTATGTTTAACTTTCCATTCTGTCATAGAACCTGTGGAGACAGTGGTGTGCAGATGATCAGATCAGGGCAAGTAAGAGAAGGAAGCATGGGATCTTCTCTAATAGAGTGAACAAAGTGATACTGGATAGATTTTTTTCCAGCCTAAATGAATATTTTTTGTTCTTATGCAACAGCACAAATTCAGTAATGGACTACAATGTTTTAATTAGATTTCCAGGTAGAAACATTTGATAATGAAGTCCATTTTTAATTCACCTGTAGCATTTCATAGAAGCAATGCTCACTTGCTGAGCAAAGTTTTGCCTTCTTGATCTCTTGCATACAGTTAATAGTGTTTTTTTATAAGCACAGCTCTGCTTTCACATTCACCTGCTGCAGTCTCCCATTTACACATCCTGACCATGCCTTTGGGCCTTCAGCACCGTTATTTGCCACTCAAAGAAGTATTTGCTGGTTTAATTTTAGGTGAAATTTAAACTTATGCTAATTAAACTGCTGCAATGTATTTTTAATGCATTTTAAAAGTGGTTTTGATTCACCATAAACCTACTCCTAGAGGTACAAACAATCAGGAAACGCCACCCTGTATAAAAGTGTAACCAGCATTGAGGAGGACTGTAATAAACCAGTTATTATCAGTTTATTCTTTTGACTCAAGCACCTTGTACAACATAGGGCTGGAGCTGTGTGCACTCTGAGCCCTGCACTCATTCCCATCAGTGCATTGTGCAGTTAAGGTGGGTTATTCACTGATGCACTGCCCCACTTTCATGGAAAATCCTGAAAGATTGCAAGCTGAACAATGAGTTGCTGTTGCAGGCCATGGAGCAGCAGCTCAAGTACACATGGGTTTGCAGACACCCAAGCTATTGCGTGCCAGTGGAGACAGATAATGGAACCTAAGCTGCTTTATGCTGGTAGCCTCACAAATCCATGGTGGTTATCACTTGTATGCAAGAACAGATGCAGTAAACTGGGAAATGAGGTCTTACAAAGAAATTGCCCTGACATTAGTCACAAAAATGGTTTAGTGCTTAGCTAACAGAGCTGATGATCTTAAAGGTCTTTTCCGGCATAAAGATGCTATGATTTAGAACCACCAACTTAAGCCTTCAGTGGTATTTCTTTAGTGATGAGGCAAGCATTGCTGGGGAGAGGGCACACAAGGTGCCATGGCAAAAGTGCTAAAATACTCCAATTTTCCTGTTGACATGCCAAAGCATCTGCAATGATGGTGCCAAGAATGTTATTTCTGGTTTCTAAGCCTTCCATTTACAGTGTCCACGTTAGGAAGCCGTGTTGCTGCAATCATTCTTGTCTTGGTGAAGCAGGAACTTCGGCCAGAGTATGGAACTCTAGAGCAGACACAGCAGCGCAGACGTGAGCGCAGGTACTGTGCATGCATCGTGCAGTTCCACACAGCTTCAGCAGCACCCGAAGGTCCCTCCTTTGGCGGAGCTGCTGTGTTCACAGCCAAGGGCAGGAATGCTCTCAGCGCTCCCAAAGCCTGAAGAAATCTGCGCTGGCTGCCACTGTTCTCGCAGGGTACGAGGTGAAGGCAAAGAGCGCAATTACGGCAGCTCGCTACCAAAAGATAACGCGATCGCATAACATTTCAATTCCCTCTCAACCCTCTGTGCCAGAACCACAGGCCTCAAACCTGCCTGCCCTGAGTCCCAACAGATGATTACCGGCAGGCTCCTCCCCACTCCTGCATGCCTAGGGCGTCTGCTGGGACACTGTCACCCCCTGGCGCACCAAGTCGGGTGGGGCTACCTCCCACTCACCCGCGCTCCTGCCCTCGACCAGGACATTGCCGGCCGGTGCCCGGGAGCGCTGCGAAGCTGCTCGGCCCCTGGGGACGCGGCACAGAGCAGCCCCGGGCCCGCCAGCGGCGCGCTCTGCCCGGCCCCGCCCCGCCGCGCCGCGGGGGCGGAGCATGCGGCCCCTCCCAGCATGCCGTGCGCGGCAGGGGCGGCGCGCGTGCGCGGTGCGCGGCCGGCTCCCAGCTCAGCGCAAGATGGCGGCGGGCGCCTCGGACCCCCTGGAAGAGATGCTGCTCTTCTCCGAGGAGGTGGACGAGAAGGCGGTCAGCGACCTGGTGGGCTCGTTGGAATCGCAGCTGGCCGGCGGCCGGGGCTCTGCCGAGGCGCACCAGCCCAGGACCTCCGCTCCGTCCCAGCAGCAGCAGCCGCTGCAGCAGCAGCAGGAGGGGAGCCTAGCGGGGGGCAGCAGCCCCGTCCGGCAGCAGCAAGGGCATCCCGTGCCTCCTCACGCTGCCGGGGCAGAGGAGGCGGCGGGGTGCCCCGGAGCCGCGGAGAGCCGAGCCCCTGCCCAGGGGCCGCTCCCGTCCCCGTCCCCCCCGGCGGCGGCAGCGGCGGCGGCAGCAGCGGCGGCGGCAGGGAGGGGAGTGAGTGTAAACAGTAGTAGTGTGCAGCAATCACATGGAGCGGCTCTCCTCAGCAGCAGCGGCGGCAGCAGCAGCCCCGGCGCGCCCGCCGTCCCTGCCCCGCCGCAGTCCGCTGCCCCCCCGGCCTCCGGCGTCTCTGCCCACCTTGTCAACAACCATGTGGGTGCCGGCGCCGCTGCCCGGGACGCGGGAAGCCCCAGCCCCGGCGGCAGCCCGTCAGCTGCCGACAGCGGTTCCTCGCAACGCGGCGAGGCCGCGCCCGCCGCAGCGGGGAACGGGACCCCGGCGGGATGCAGCGGGCCGGCAGGAACGGCGGAGGGCACCGCCGCCACCGCGCCGCTCCCCGGCGAGGCGGCGCCCAACGGGGAGGGCGCGGGGGGCCGGCCGGCGGCAGTCCCACCAGTCAGCAGCCACGGCAGAGCCGACGCCGCCACCGCTCAGACCAAGCCCGCGCACGGCCCGCTCCCCGCAGTAAACGCACTCAGTAGCAGCCCCAGCCCAGCTGCCGGCGCGGCCGCCCCGGCGGGACAGGGCTCGGTCGTCAACTGTGCCCCGCCGGCCCCCGCTGCCCCCGGCGCTGCGCCCAAGCCGGCCACCAGCGCCTCGGGCGTCGCCAAGGCGGGCCCTACCCTGCCCGTCACCCCCGCGGCCCCCCAGGCCCTGTCGCCCAGGCCGGCGCTGGGCGGCGCTCCCAGGATCGTGGCCCCGCAGCTGATCGTGAGGCCGCCGCAGCAGACCACCATCCAGCTGCCCCCCGGCTTCACTATCCCGCCCGGTAAGTGAGACGCGGCGGTCGCGGGCTCTTTCTGACCCTTTTCTCTTAGCTGGGGTGGTTTTCTTCTGGAGTTCTCGCTTTCCCGCTGCTCGACGTGTTGGAAACAAAAGAGGAGCCACCTGTCTGAGGGCGACTGCTGACAAACAGGCAGCAGTTAATGAGGATGTAATTGGTACGGGCGCTAATGCAAAGTGATGATAATTGCTGGTTGATGAGTTACTTGTTTGGTCTTGGGGAGAGCGGCAGGCGCGGTAAGTTGTCCGGTAATGGTTATGTGGGAGATAAGAAGCAGAGCTTTTAGCTAAGAGTTGCTTTCTTTATCTTTTGGAGGACTCTTATCTTCTGCTCTGTTGCGATAGCATTGAAAAGTTTTCTTTCTTGCAGGAGTCTCCTCTGCCATGATTCAGGTGGCAAGAGGTAGCAGGCTGAACTGTGTAACTGAATCTAAAAGTTCTGGCTTCAGTGAGTGGGATGATGTGCTGTGTCTGGGCAGTCTGTCCTCTGGATTTTAAATCCCATTTATTCTCCTTCTTAACTTTTATTACTAAAGTTAAGCCAGGCTGAACTAACCCAAACAGCATTTCTTCACCTAGTGATTGTGTAGCGTTGCAGCTGAAATTCTGAAGGCTTCTGTGGCCCCTTACTTGAATGTTCGAGTTGCAGAAGGTTGGTAACTTTTTGCCTTCTTGATTCAGGGGATGATTTGCATTTGAGCTATTTTTGTTGTGTTTTGCTATTAGCATCAATGCTATGCTAGTACATGGAGCTGCTGATGCACTCAGAAATGACTGACTTCTGCCATCATGTTTCTTAAAGTACTTGATATTTATTAGTGAAATGGAGCAAAACCGGGATGGTGTAGAGGCTTGCTTCGACGTGAACTTTTAGTAGGTGCTTATTTGATGCAGATTCCGGTGCTTCAGACATACACAGTTAACTAACTTGGAACAGAGAGAAGCTTGCTGTTCAGGCTCTAGTAAATGCCTTCAGCCTTTGGGTCAGCCTTGGCTGAGTGTTTTCAGGTGCTGCTTATCTGTTTGACAATTACTGTGCAGATCTGATAATGTGCAGCATAACTTTGCTGAAGTTTCTTGTGTCAACAATTTGTTCTGCTACTTAGTTTTCAAACAGTAGTGGGGAAACAGAGCCCTTTAGAGGAATCTGGTCCAAGGGATGCAAGGAATAACAAAGGGCTTCTGCAGGTACATCTTCTGGCAAGGAAAGATTAAACAAAATGGGTTCCCTCTGAGGAGTGACAAATGGTGCCCCCCCAGGGTCTGTACTGGGACAAGTGCTGTTTAACATAGAATGGTTTAGGTTGGAAGGGACCTCAAGCCTCATCCAGTCCCAACCCCCTGCTATAGGCAAGGACACTTCCCACTAGAACAGGTTGCTCAAGGTCTCGTCCAACCTGGCCTTGAAGACGTCCAGAGAGGGAGCAGCCACAACCTCCCTGGGCAATCTGTGCCAGTGTCTCTCCACCCTCAGTGGAAGGAACTTCCTAACATCCAGTTTCAATCTCCCCATGGCCATTTAAAACCCATTACCTCTCGTCCTCTCATTACAAGACCTTGTAAATAGTCCCTCAGCTTTCCTGTGGGCCCCCTTCAGATACTGGAAGGCTACTATAAGGTCTCCTTGAAGCCTTCTCTTCTCATATATCTTCATCAATTCTATAGACAGTGAGATTGAGGCACCCTCAGCAAGTTTGCAGTTGACCCCAAGATGGGTGGTGCTTTTCATGTGCTAGAGGGACAGTATATGATCCAGAAGGACCTGGACAAGCTGCAGAAGTGGGCCCAGGTGAACCTTGTGAGGTCCTGCACCTGGGTCAGAACAATCCTCATTATCAGTCTGGGCTGGGAGATGATGAGATTGAGAGCAGCCCTGTCGAAAAGGACTTGGGGAGTTCTGGTAGTTGAGAAGCTGGACAGGAGCCAGCAATGGGCACTAACAGCCTGGAAGGCCAAGGGCAGCCTGGGCTGCACCAAAAGCAGCATGGCCAGCAGATGAGAGAGGGAATTCTGCCCCTCTGCTCTGGGGAGACCTCACCTGCAGTGCTGTGTGTTGTCATGGGACCCTCAACACAGGAAGGACATGGACCTGGTGGAGCAGGTCCAGAGGAGAGCAATGAAGACTATCAGGGATCTGGAGCACCTCTGCTGTGGGGCAGGCTGAGGGGGCTGGGGTTGTTCATCTTGCAAAAAGAAGGCTCCAAGCAGACCTAAGAGCAACCTGCCAGTACCTGAAGAGGCTACAAGAAGGCTGCAGAGGGTCTTGTTTGCAAAGGACAGGATGAAGAGCAATGGTTTGAAGTTGGAGGAGGTTCAGACTGGGTGTTAGGAACAAGTTCTGCACCATGAGGCTGCTGGAACACTGGGACAGGTTGCCCAGGGAGGTGGTTGACACCCCATCCCTGGAGATATTCAAGGTGAGGTTCCATAAGGCTCTGAGCAACCTACTCTAGTGGAGGATGTCCCTGCTGACTGCAGGGGGGCTGGACTGGATGACCAACCCAAACCATTCTATGATAGGATTTAGACAATGTTATGGAACCAGTACTGTTGGGGGTTACAATCTGAATATGGTTTTACCACCAACGAGTTTGGAATACATGAACTTTGCATAAACCCGAAGGGGGAGTGTTCTGAAAAGCAGGTACCCAGAAAGTACACTTTGGAGTTTCTACTCTTTAAATTGGTTGCCTGTTACAGTTAACTTTCACAGACCCCTCTTGGCAGCTCCCTGAAGCAGAAACAGAAGTGCTTTTTTTAAGAGGCTGTTTCAGCAGATAATACTCAAAACCAGAGTATTGCCTCTATGTGGCTAGCACTAGGGACAAATTAACCTCACCATTTCATCAGATTGTAATTTGTACATATTGCTGAGTAATGTGCAGCCCTCCAAACTGAATTAGAACATAATTAATGCACGTCTGCATCAGTATGCACCTACAGGAGCAGTAATTTCTGCAACCTGCACTCACACTGTGGCATGTGTTGCAATTAATTTGTCTTTGCCACTACTATTTTTTTAATTAATAATAATAAATTAGCAACACATCTGTGAACCTGTTCAGTGCAAACAGAAATTGTGGTATTTTTGATGCATGGTGGTCATTATCCTGTGAGGATTTTTAGATAAGGTTCACAGCATCATGGGAGGAATAGTAGCTGCTTGAGCAGTTTGCAGTGTGCTGCTGTTGGTGTGTCCAGGTGGTCTGGGAATGGCATAGACCAAATACGTCATCTACTCAAAAGAGATTTCTGCAGGTACAAACCATGAGGTTTGGTGCTTGCCTGGCGAATGGATCTTAAATCTTCACTTTTAAAAGCATTTTTAGGCCACACCTTGAGGGCTGTGTCCAGTTCTGGGCTCCTCAGTTCAAGAGAGATGTTGAGATACTGGAATGTGTCCAGAGAAGGGCAACAAAGCTGGGGAGGGGCCTGGAGCACAGCCCTGTGAGGAGAGGCTGAGGGAGCTGGGGGTGTGCAGCCTGCAGCAGAGGAGGCTCAGGGCAGAGCTCATTGCTGTCTGCAGCTCCCTGAAGGGAGGCTGTAGCCAGGTGGGGTTGGGCTCTGCTGCCAGGCACCCAGCAACAGAAGAAGGGGACACAGCCTCAAGTTGTGCTGGGGGAGGTCTAGACTGGCTATTAGGAAGGAGTTCTTCACGGGAGTGATTGGCATTGGAATGGGCTGCCCAGGGAGGTGGTGGAGTCACCATCCCTGGAGATGTTCAAGCACAGCCTGGCTGAGGCACTTAGTGCTATGATGTAGTTGATTGGACAGGGCTGAGTGATAGGTTGGACTGGATGAGCTTGGAAGGCTCTTCCAACCTGGTTGATTCTATGATTCTTTTGTTTCAAAACCTGCTCCCTAGGCTTTGAAGGAGAGTTATGGGCATAGCTTTGGGAGCTCCTTGCAGCAGCTCTCTATGCCTTTGTGGTGCTTTGCCCCTGCCTGGGGGCCAGCTTCCCACCAAAGCTACTCTGTCACTCTCCCCTTCTTAGAGGAGAGGGGAAAATACAACCAGAGGCCTGTGAGTCACGACAGAAGCAGTTCAATAGGATGAAAAGCCAAGTCAAGGCTGCCTGTGGAAGCAGAGCAAAAGTCCCTCTCTCTGCTCCACCTCAGCAGATGGTGGTGTGTCCCTCCCAGGCAGCAGGGCTTCAGCATGCATAGCTGCTGCTCCGGAGGACAGGCACCATCAACCAGGGGTGCCCTCTGGCACTTAGCTTTTATATCTCAGCTTATGTCATGTGGCATGGAGGACACCTTTGGTCAATCTGGGCCAGCTGGCCTCTGCCAAGATCTTGCCTATTCCTCAGCCTACTGTTGGAGGGGAGGATGTTGGAAAAGCAGAGCCTTGGTGCTTGGTGCTGCAGTGGCCAAAACCCTGGTGTGTTACCAATGCCCATCTGCAGCCCTGCAAAAACAGCACCAGAAAAATGCGCTGGGGAGAGCTAACTCCAGCTCAGCCAAGCCCAGTGTACAGCCTTTTAACTTCAAAACTTGATTGCCACCAGTCCTTGCTTTGTGCTGGCAGAAATGTACCTCGTTTGTGCTTTAGGCAGTGAAAGTTGGCTGGGAGCACCTATGACAACCCGAGCGAGGGCTTCTGTTTGTGCTTCAGGTCACTCGTGGGGTCTTCCCAGGACTGAGTTGTGTATTTCTATGTCAGCAATTGAAAGACAGACTTTCTGAGTGTAGATTACTTCTGAAATGTACTACCACCTTGCTTTAATAGCATTGGGATTTCTTTCTCCTCAAGTTCTGTTGCAAGCAGCATCCCTGAGGTGCTGTTTCCCTGGGGAGGTGGCCATTGGCAGTGGCCATATGCTCTCGCCTTCATTTTCGCTTGGGAAGTTAAGAAGTCTACAGAAAGCAGTTTGCACTCAGATAAGTTCTCTGTTACCAGCAGAACAGAAGTGACTTTCTAGATGCTTATTGTCCTGTTTGCCAGTAGTGGCACCCAGGAAGTTTTTCTAGACTCATCTATCCTGCCTATGGTAAACAGTTCAGATCTATTCTGGAACTGATTTGGAAGTTCTTTGGAAGTAATCTGGCAGGGGAGCTGCTGCTTAGTGCTGAGTGAAGCAGAGGAAGCACATTACACACATGGCAGTCATCTTCAATAACTGGCAAGCTCCCAGTGATCCAGGGACCAACTTAGTCACTGCCATCCCTTTTCTGACCTGCTGCTGGTGGAAAACTTAGGGCAAAACTCGATGGCACTGTTGTAGAAAGTCACCATTTGTGAAATGTGTTGCTGGAAAATAATCTGACAACTGCTCTCATTTACTTGCAGAAGGTGCTAGAAAACACTTGCCAATTACTCTGTTAGTTTAAAACCAGTTCCTATAGCATGTTCCTAAAATAGCTGCTCTTGCATCGTTCCTTGCTGAGCAGTGGTTGGGTTGGCTGTCTGGGTGGACAGTATTTCCTGCTTGATGTCTAAGCCACAGGTAGTGCCTCCCAACTCAGAAATGTGTCTGGCCTGATGTCTGCCTGTTCACATCCCCCCAGACTGTTGTTTCAGTAAAGCTCTCACGTTGCTGACCCTGCTGTGTTCATACTGCATTCTGTCCTCAGCTACTGGACTGCCATCACAGTTTCCTTTTAATGTGTCCTTTGAATAAATCTTTCCAGCTTTAGTCTGCTGACCTTGGCAAGACTGCCGAAAGCCTCTCTGCTCACACACCAGTCGCTGCTGCATTCGTCACTGTTACCCCAAGACTGCAGTTGTTTGATTTGGGTGTTGCCATTTGTCTCCTTTTCTTCTTGGCACTTGACTCTCACATTATGCAAAGCATACTAAAGGGAGCAGTGCTGTACGCTCCTTTTAGTCTGTATTCCATAGTTAGTTCTTTATACGTCCTTCATGTTTTTCTTCATAGTTACTGGTGCTCTCTTCTCCTTAGGTATGGTCTTGGTGCGCACGGATGCTGGCCAGCTGGTCATGGTGCCTCAGCAGGCTCTAGCCCAGGCTCAAATGCAGGCTCAGGTGCAAACCCAGGGACAGGGTCCTGCCAGCATTTCACCCAGGCTTTCGGTGCCCACCACAGGCCCTGTCTTTCGCCTCTCAACAGCTCAGGTACGTCTGCCTTGATTTCACCTGGCTTTTGTGTCTACCGCACGTTGCTAGGTCATATGGTTTTGCAGGTGTTTTCCTCTCCTTTTGTTTTTCTGGCTGTGAAAACAGGAAATTCTTACTGAAATCTGGAGTCCCCGTCCCTGGAGGTGTCTAAGAGCAGGCTGGATGAGGCACTTAGTACCATGGGTTAGTTAATTAGGAGGGTTAGAAGATAGGTTGGACTCGATGACCTCAGAGGTCTTTTCCAACCTGCTTGATTGTGTGATTCTGTGAAATGCGTTTTATCCTCTGAGGCCTAGGAATTTTCTCTGGAGTCTCTCAAGGTTTAGTTCAGTCTGTGTGATCAGAGGCTACAAGGCTCAGTGTCAGCCAGAGCTTGGTTTGTGCTGCATCCACTGGGTAAATTTTGAGAATGTTTGGTTTTGGTTATTGTTACAAGTTTGACAACAACAAAAATTCAGAGAAGCTTAGGGTAATGCTTCCCTTAAAGGCAGTGGTTTAGCCTGGCACACTTCACTGTTGAGGTTTAGAAGTTACAGAATGCTGGAAGGGACCTCCAGAGGTCATCCAGTCCAACCCCCATGCCCAAGCAGGGTCACCCAGGGCAGGTCACACAGGAACATGTCCAGGTTGGCTTTGGAAGTCTCCAGAGAGGGAGACTCCAAACCTCTCTGGGCAGCCTGCTCCAGGGCTCCAGCACCCTCACACTAAAACAATTTCTCGTTGTGTTGAGGTGGAACCTCCTGGGTTCTAGCTTATAGCCATTGTTCCTTCTCCTGTTATTGGGTGCCACTGAGAAGAGCCTGGCTCCTTCCTCTTGATAGCCACCCCTCAGATATTTATAGACATTAATATGATTCCCTCTCAGCCTTCTCTTCTCCATCAGGTGTCTGTCTACAGTAGTTCTTGATTCTTGAATGAGAAACAGGTCAGATAGATGTGGATTTGCTTGCATTACTGTATTCTTCAGAGGTAATTAGTGAGTTCAGAAGGCTTCTAAACCCCATCATTTAGCTTTTTGCCTGCGTATCTCCTTTTGAGGCTTACTCTTGTGACCGAAGAAAAGTAGGTAGGTGCTGCCATCTAGTTCTTCCTTGCTGCACTTGCTTTGTGTGTCTGCCTTTTTCACTGGCACCCTTGCTGGCTTTTCATGCCCTTGCAAATTCTGCTTGCTCCTTTTTCACCATCTCAGTTTCCAGTTGGGTTTACATTCGTAACTGTAAAGTGGAAAAGAAGTTACTTCTTAAAAATTGCGTTTAATTAACATTATGTTAGTTACAAAATTCAAGTGCTGCTGTACAGCAAGAACATAATGAGTGACATACAGGTAAGGCTGATGTTAGCCTGGCCCATAGGACTTTCTTGTGCAGTGGCTGTTATCAAAACTTACACACCAGGTCAAGTTCAGTACATTGGCATCCACGTGAGGCTGCTGCTGAAAATGGACTTTACTCATCTTTTTGATTCAAGAGTGAGTCAAAATGTGTCTTCCAGTGTTGAATTGCTCTGTGTATTTTTACTGATTAGATAAAAAGAAGTATAAAGTTATGTGTCAAGTTCAGTTTAATCTGAATATTAATCATAGGTTCGTAGTCATAGAATGGTTTGGGTTGGAAGGGACCTTAAAGATCATCCAGTTCCAACCCCCTCATGGGCAGGGACACTTCCCACCAACCCAGGTTGCTCAAGGCCTCATTCAGCCTGGCCTCGAAAACCTCCAGCGAGGGAGCATCCCCACCCTCCCTGGGCAGCCTGTGCTACTGTCTGCCCACCCTCTTTGGAAAGAATTTCTTCCTGATCTCCAGTCTAAATCTGCCCACTTAAAGCCATTAGTCATGTAAATGAGCTTCTTAACTATTCTTCTGCTCTAGATTGGATTCCCAGTCCCTTGGGGTTTGTTGTCATTGCACTAGTTCAGTCAGTATATGCATAGGTATTTTGAAGAAAGTGAGAATTCTTTCCCAGATTTATTTTTTCTTGCTTTTCAGAATTCCAGATTCATGATAGAAACTTAACTGATTTGTGTTCTGTTTTGATACTCCCTTTGGAGTCAGTCTGCAGGGGTCAGTTCCAGCCCTTAACATTCTGTGATGCTACAATTCTCTTAGGCTTCACTTCAGCATATTTTTTGAAATGGAAATAGCCCAACAACTGTCATCTGAACTTGTGCAAAATGCTGAGTCCTCTACTCTGGAAATGCCTCCTATGAAATATGTTTGATGCAGGCAATAACAGTTTAGTCTTTGCCACCTCACGTGATGTGGAGAGCAGCTCTAAACTTGGCTGCTGTCCTTGCTGAAGCAGAGCCTTTCAAATCTGAGATAGTTCTGGTACTATGCTGTGCTTGTGGGTGGCTTGTGTTGCCTTTTATTTTTGGTAACTTTTTTCTCTTTGTGTTTTTTTTCTCTTTCCTGTTTTTCAGACCCTTTCTGCTTTTCTGAAACATGTTTGGTTTACTTTTTGCAGAAATTTTAAGCAGATGGATAGAACTTTGTTGTTGTCTGAGGCACATCACCATTACTGTCAATGGAGCTGGTCTCTGCTAGGCTGAGGGAGCTGGGGGTGTTCAGCACAGGGAAGAGAAGACTCCAGGGGCACCTTATAGCTGCCTGCCAGTACCTGAAGGGACCCTGCAGGAAGGCTGCAGAGGGACTGTTCATGAGCATGTCTAGAGACAGGGCAAGGGGGAATGGTTTGAAGCTGAGAGGGAGCAGGGTTAGACTGGAGCTGAAGAAGAAGTTCTTCAGTGTGAGGGTGGTGAGACTCTGGGACGTGCTGCCCAGGGATGCTGTGGCTACATCCTTCCTGGAGGTGTTCAAGGCCAGGCTGGATGAGGCCTTGAGCAGCTGAGTCTAGTTGAGAGGTGTCCCTGGCTGTGGTGGAGCGGTTGGAGCAGATGAGCTCTGAGGTCCCTTCCAAAGTCAAGCATTATAGGGTTCTGTGATCTCTTTTGGTCTCATTGTGCAGTAAGGTGGAGAAGACATCTGTGTTGGCTTAGCAGATAGCTTAGGAGGTCAGAGAAAGTAAAAAATAGGCGTTCTGAAGTCTGTTTTAACCACAAAACCATTTTGCTTCCTTTCTTTGAGGGTGAGTGACTCTTCTCTGAATGAGCAGATAATGAGTTCTCACTCCTTCCACATTCCAGTTTCATGACCTTAACATCTCTTTTGAAATGTCTTAGGAAATACTCTAGCATTGGTCAGACTCTGAAGTGAAGCATGCAAAGATCGGGAATGCTGTAAAGAAGCTTCCTGTCCAATCAAATAGTGGCTCCCATACACGTTGTGCTGCATACCCACATACTACTACTCTTACTGTTAATTTCTACAGTGTCTAGGCTGGACAGCCTTAATTAATGAAGAGTTAGGGAATATTTGTCTCCACCACTCAGCGACTTGCTTCAGGCTTATTCACTGCACACTCTCTGTAAGCCCCCTTTCTGAAGTGGGAATTAATAACCAGACAGCTGTTTTGTGAAGCTTCTCCCTACACCAGCTTCTTCAGCCGTGCAGTCAAGGGCATTAGTAGTCCCCTTTTAGACCTAGAGGACAGAGCCTCCTTGTCTCTGCTTTACATGTGAAATTAAAAATACTGCTTATTTTTATTGTGGTCAGTCTGACTTCATTGTCTGCAGTTGCAGCTGTGACCACTGCTGGTCACAGGCCACATCTCCTCCTGGGCAGGCACATGGTGTAAGAGCATTGGTTACGATAGATCATCTGTATTAGCATGCAGCACAAGCACTGAGCAGTTGAGGCAGGAGCAGAATCTCATTGTAGCACCAACATTCAGCTTCTTTTATCCACCAGATTCTTTGGGTGAATCCTAGTGATTATAGATGGAGCAGCCACTTCACCAGGGAGTGAGAAGGTGCTTTGATAATGGATTTGGTAGGTATTGGCTTACACCAACAGGATGCTGAGACCTCAGAGGTAGAGCTTTTGGACTTGGAGCCTCTGCTTTATGAAGATTTTCTTTGGTGGCCCTGAGCTTTTCTGCCTGTCTTGTCTAATTGCTCCCAGTCCTGTGCCTTCCTCTCCTGTTGTTCTTCTAGTTTGTAAATCCCATCACAAATATGAGGGACACAGCAGTGTCTCCCTGCTTTGAGCTCTGATACTTGGCTCCAGTGATTCTGTGGTGACAGTGAAGGTTCTGCCCCTGTTGGTTGAGTTCTTGGAGATTCTGCTTGTGGTCATTTTCTGTAGTTGTGTGCAGATGTCAGGACTGCACAGGACTGGTACCTCTGCCCAGCTGGGCTGTATTTTTACCAGAGAGAAAAACATCACATCCTTGAGGTACAAATTGCTCTGCATCTGGTGCTGAAGTGCATGTTCCAGATGAACCATAGCCAAGAGAACTGAGAGGCAGGCAGGAGGCAGATAAGTTTTTCCATGAACTCTTCTGAATTTTGGCAGTACTTGAAGAGGCAGAGTTTGGTAGTGGAGAGTGTTGTAACCTAACAGGAGGTGGCTGGTACCTGAGTGTCCATCAGGAGGTGATGCTGCTGGTATCTAAGTCTCCATCAGTGCTACAATAGTGCAAAAGACAAGTAAAGCACAAAGCTGCTGCCCAGGACTTACATCAGTGTGCTGCCCTCTGGCTTGATTTCATACAGCTGTGAATGCTCAGTGCAGTCCCTGAAAGTGGTGTGGTCACCTTGGCAGTCACAAATTGTCCCTGGTTCCTTTGGCCTGTTCTCCCCACTTTCAGCTGGCTGCTTTTCCTTCCAGGGCAGAGGCAGCCTCTTTGCACACAGCAGGTGTCAATGCAGTGACTTCTGTCCATGCCTCAAGCTTTGCCTCGTGTGTCCAGAGCTGTGGGGAGAAGGTCTGCGTGAGGAAGTTGCTCAGGGAGTGGCTTTGCAGCATCATTGCACACTGACTTCTTCCCTGAACAACTGTCAAATGCCCTGACTGGATGGCAGTGACTTGTTGCACCCTGGAACTGGAGTCACCATGAAGTTATCTGCATGACTTGTGCAGGCAGGATAAACCCTGGGACATTCACCCTTCATGCTGGCCAGATGTGAGTCAGATCCAGTCTGAAGTCCTTATTTCCACTGCAGCACTGTGCCACACTCCACTCCCAACTCCTGATCTCTTGGTGTGGACAGAGGCAGCTCCAGCCTGGGTACAAAAGGTCATCTGAAGCCTTCTCAAGTGTCCCTAGATTACATCCCAGGTCATTCCTGTGGTAGTTCCTTCCCTGTTAACGCCTGAGTGCAGGACAAAAGCCCCTTCCAGGTTGCTTTCATGTATTTAGGAAATGTAAAAATGTGTCTGATTATAAACAGTATGTTTGAAAATATGTTTCCTGCTGAGCCTCCCTTGGTGGTTTTGGGCTTTGATAGCATCATACCAAACCTTAGCAGTTTGCCTTTAAAGAGCATTGTAAATTCCTTTTGTTAGTTCTAGCAGGAGCTTGGCCCGTGGGGGTCATGATTTCTTACATAATGTTGATGACTTTTGTTGTCTTTTTGATAGGTTTCCTCGTGAGATCTGCTCCCAGCTTTCCTTGCCTAGAAATCTCAGACATTTAATTCTGAATAGCTTTTAACAGTTCTCCTTCAGGTGTTTGCACTGGCAGCCCTTGCAGTGTCTTTTGGAAACTTGGAGCTCTCATTCAAAGATCTTTTCCACGACACTTAAGAATTTCTCTAGGCCAGTTCCTTGTTATGTTTCCCATCCACTCACTTGATTTCTGCCCTTTTAATGTCTATGAGTTTAGGAGCCAGGTTGATAATCTCTTGCTGTTCTCTTTGCAGTTGTTTGGTGGTCAGGCTTTGCCTCCGTTCCTAACACACCAACAGCTTTCACTGCCATTTAGTGTTAAAGACTCTTTTGTCACTATTGAATTTTAAACCCCTGGGTGAATTTAGCCTTCAGATCACACAGCTTGCTCCTGTGGCCTGGCACAGTGCATTACACACTTAGTTGGAGAATAGACTCCTGATGATTGAATTTGATATTTTAATTCTATTAAGTTTTGTTTTCAAGTATGATTTTATCATGACTTATGGGCAATTATTAGCTGAGAAAACCTCTCTGGCTCGGTGTGAGTAATGTATTTGTGGATATCTGGCTGCAGATCTTCCTTGGAACCAAGTAGCTGCCAGAAGTTCACTGTGAGGGAGCTGGAGCCCTGGAGCAGGCTGTCCAGAGACATTCATAACCCTCCTGGATGTGTTGCTGTGCCACCATCTCTAGGGGACCCTGCCTTGGCAGAGGGATTGAACTGGATGATTTCCAGAGGTCCCTTCCGACCCCCACCATTCTGTGACTAAATCTGCCTGGCTATCCACTGCCTTTGGAAATCCTCCCCCCTGGAAGCACTTCCTGCCAAGAAAGGGCAGAGGTTGCAGGCATGCTGTGTTTGTAGCATGGAAACCCTGGCGATGAACAAATGAAGAAGGCAGTTTGAATGGTTTAAAGTGCAAGCATTGATCAGGGAAGCATGTTTTCATTCAACCAGTGTTGGAAGGGAATTGAAGGAAATGATTAGAGTGGAGGGAAAAAGGCCTGATGTTTAGAAACAGGCAAAGCTTGCACGAGCCTTCTTCCAAAGAACCCAGGCAATCCTGCTTACTGCTGATGCTGCTGTGCACTGCCTCCAGGCTGTCTCGGTGTGGAAGACATCCTTAGCCAAGACTTACAAAATCTTGAAAGCTATCCAAAGAAAACAAAGGTTTTGCTCAGAAGTCAGGTAGAGTTTTGTGGCTTTCTTTTCTTCTCCCCAAGTGCAGCAGGTTGATATCCAGTGGATGAGGAGTGCTTGGGGCTTTGAATGCCTGCCTGGCCCTCTGCTGCTCTTGCAGATTTCTGAAGGATGCTGGAGGGTCTTTTGAAAGAGTATTTTATGTAGGTCTAGTAGTGCAAGAATCTAAAATCAGGCTTTCTTTATAAAAACTTTAATTACAGAGGTATCTAAATTAAAATGTAAACTCAGGGAAGTTAGTTTCACCTTGTGAGCAGACAATGTTGTCCATAATTTGTTACTCCATCTGCTCAGAAAACCTGTCTTTTCTTGGTTTGTCTTTGAAGGCAGAGCTTAATAAATACAAGTTCTAAGAGACCAGTGGGGCCTCCACTTTTGGTAATGAATGGCTCTCTTTTATCATAATTGCCCTACTGGCTGATTTATTTCTTCTGTAATGGTGTTTACATTCCTGTAGAATTGACAAAAACCAGCTTCCCTGGAGACATTTTGTATCCCTAAATTGTGTCCTTTTTATGGTGGTAAGAGATTCAATCTCCTAAATTACAAACCCCAACTCCACTGTTTGCTGCATGTGACACATTTAGAGTGAAAGGCTGCAAGCCAGTTGGGTTCTTTGGTCTGCGCTTAGCATTCCAGTTGCTGTCTGGTTACAGGGTGTGCAGTCTATGACAAGGATCCTCCAAATGCTTAGACTTCATTTCTCTGCAAGTTAGTTTCTGTACAATTTAATCTGGAATTACCTTGAAAGTATTTTTCTAGTCTCTCTTTTTTTTTTTTTCCAGATTAATTTTCTTTAAAAAAGAAGGCAGGAGAATGAACCAGTAAATGTTGAAAGGTTGAATGTGTGGTACTGGTAATTGTAAACTCAGATATTTATGGAGACACAAAATGGGTTGGGTTGTGTTGGAAGGGACCTTCAAGCTCATCCAGTTCCACCCACCCTGCCATGGCCAGGGACACCTCCCACTAGAACAGGTTGCTCAAGGCCTCATCCAGCCTGGCCTTGAACACCTCCAGGGAGGGAGCAGCCATAGCCTCCCTGGGCAGCCTGTGCCAGTGTCTGCTCACTCTCACTGTAAAGAATTTCTTCCTAATGTCCAGCCTAAATCTACTGTCCTTAAGCTTAGTATTGATGAACTCTGACATGTAAATATTACAGCTGAACTAAGAAATCAATGTCCTGTTGGTTTTTTTGCAGGTCACATCCTGCTTTTTAATAACCTTGTCCACACAGCTGTATGAGAAATAGCTTGTAGGGGAAAAGCTGTCAACTGACCATTGAACATGAAGCCATGTCTGCATTGTATGTGACTGTTTTTAAGAACATGCCACTCTGTGGACGTCTTTCAGCACTAACAATAATTATTTGTGTAGTCACTGTTGTTAAAAATCCTTGGAGATCAAGTTACTAAGGAGGAAAGAAATTTAAATACTTCTTTTTCCTTTCTTAGCAGCCAACTTCTGTAGCCACCTCTGCTGTCCGCCTGGGACTCCCTGTGCAAGCCAAAGTTGTTCAGTCAACTGCTGCCCCTGTCAGTGCTACGTCTGCTGCCACCCTGCCAGGAGCCTCTATTCTTGCACATACCACAGTGAGTAGTGAGCACACCAAGAGCAAAAGCTAGGTGAAGAGAAGGGTGTGTGTTGTAATCACGTGCTGGTTAGAAAGTGAATGTTAATGTTCATGTGTTTGCTCTTGTTGCAGACCTAACCCCAGAATTAGTACCGGTATGGAGGTGCTGAGTGTTAGCCTAGAGCTCCTTCTCTCCTCTAAAAAACTGGAGTGGTAGAGGTTCAGGTTGTAGTTTTGTTTAAAATGAAAACAGCAGTCAGCTAAACAAACAAAACCCCTCCCAAATGAAACAACAGAAAAACCTCTGCCCAGCAGCACAAAACCAACCTAGAAATCAGCAGGCCGCATAAATGCTGTTGAGTGGTGGCTGTGCTGCACGACATTTGTCCCTTGAGAGCTGCGGCACCTGCTGAGGGGGCACAAGTGCTGCAGGATCCATGGCATCACCTGTGGTGTTGCAGGGCAGGTGCCTGGGTCAACTTGCGTCTATGCCCAAGATAGAGCAAAGCTCTGCTGCCAGGTTGGATTTGGGAGGTCCTGGTAGCTTCTCTGCACGTTGTGCTGCCTGGCTGAGCTCTCTAGCTCCCGCAGTGCCGGTTGGTGTGGCTGGCTGAGGCTTCCTGGCACTTGGAAGTGTAACATATTAGGTCAGATAGTGTGAGAGCTAACTGTCCAGGGGAGGTGTGTGTGGCAGTGGCGATATGCAGCCTGAGTTTTCCAGCTTTCCAAGATTGAGGAGTGTGCAATGTGGTCTTGGAGGGTGGCTCAGCTACGTCTGGGCATGCTTGCTGCTGCTGGGCTCAGATCAGGTTGGGGAGCTGCGTTAATGCCTGCCTGTCCTCTGGGTCCAAGCTGTCATGGTAACTGTGGCAGAGGAAGCTGTAAACCTGGTGAGATGGCCACAGATGATTGGGAATTGACCTGTAACTGCCAGTCCTACAGAAAGCTGAGTTGCAGAAGTTACATCATCATCATGATCTGGAAGGGCTGGTAAATGGAACTCATTTCCAGTGGCACTTCTGTTTATGTAACAAAAAGAACTTCAGATGAGGACTTTCACTGTTTGGCCCAGGGTAGTGAAATGAGGATTGCACTAAGTAAGCAGTCAGTGGCTTTATTTGTCACTGAGGGTGTGTTTGAAAGGAAGTCTTGTCAGGCTTTCAAGAACTTTGATTGAGTAAAAGAATTAAAATGAGATCATTACCTGGTTTTAAATGTAAAATATTGATAGGTATCAGTAGCTACAACGAGTGCTCAAAATGTATTTAAGACAACAGTAGCAAGTGGAACATCAGCTCCTCAGCAACCTGCAGTGATTACTGGTGGGCAGACTCAAGCTTCAGCACAGACCCAGGGTCAGCCTCGGCTGCCACTTCCACCTCATACAGCAGCACAAGTACCGGCACAGCCACAGGTCATACCAAGCTCTCCTGTACCTGGAACTACAGTTGTGTCACAGGTGAGCTTTCAAACACTGGATTCTGGCTTTTCTTGGTGCTTTGGGAGCTTCTCAGGTCTCTTCAGGAGCAGGAAGAACTTTCTCTTCATAGAAGCACTCTTCCAAATTCTTTGTGAGCGAGAAGCCCTTCCTCTTATTTCAACTAGAGATTGTGGGAGGGAAGGACATTTATGGTCAGCTTCCCCCATCCTGCTGCACCATTGTGTCGGGGCAGAACTAGTCTGTTTCTGTAGGCAGAGTAATCAGGTCTTCAGACTTGCTTCTCATCATGCTGCTGAGTCTCAAAACTGCAGTTACACCGAAGGGTGATGTTTCTGTGTCTTGCAGTCATCACCCCACAAAAAAGTAATGGCTTGGGGGAAAAAAATCTGCCTTTCTGCTGATAGAGAAAACATTAGATGGGAAGATTCCTGAAGATACTCCTTTTCGGTTGGCTTTTACTACTGCAGCCACCTTGTACAACCCCAAACCGTCAGTAACCGCGGCAATTAGAACAGCTGGAAGAGCTTCGTGCGTTGTGTGTCCTGCTGCCGAGAGGAGAACGCAGCTCTGAGAAACTCCTGTTACTTCTCTCCTCAGAGACTATCTTTAAATTGAGTGCAGATTGTAAAATAGTGGAGAGATTTTGGGGGGTTATTGTTCTTGAGGTGTGATGCTCAGTTACAGAAGGAAGTCAAGCACACATTAGGTAATTAGCAGCAGTAGAGCTGCAGATGCCTTTTAAACAAGAGCAGTTGCATCATTTTCCTCATTTACAGTGATGGATCTTGATGGGAAAATGGTGTGGATCTGAGATTTGTTTTCTTTTGGCTTTTGCAGGAAATGCAAGAGAATGTGAAAAAATGTAAAAACTTTTTAGCTACCCTTATAAAACTTGCTTCTCATAATTCACCGTCTCCAGAAACCTCCCGCAATGTGAAAGCTCTGGTTCAAGATTTGTTGGTAAATATTGAGTTACCTTCCCTTTTGAGAGCTGTCTGTTAAGCTTGGCTTTTGTGTATGATGAAAACTTTGGTCTAAACAGCTCTGAGCTGTAATGAAAATGAAAGGAATTGGGCTACATTAAAATGCAAACAGTCCACTCAGTTCTGCAGATGCCCCTCCACGGAGCCTTAACTGCAAGTGAATTTCAGGAGGCAAAGTTTTTTCAGCTAGACAGAGTCCTTGGGCTTGGAAAAAGTCTGCTGCAGCTCGCAGTGCAAGAGATGTTTCAGTGAATGTGTGCTGAGGTTATGAAGAATCCCATTTTTCTGTACCTGCACTTCTGCTGTGTCTGTTTGTCTGTTAAGACTGCAGCCCGTTCCAGGCTCGGCCCATGGCACCCAGCTCCAGTGTCCCAATACCAGAGGTGCTAAGAAAGAGGAAATTCAGTATGTCAGTCTGACTGGGGATTGAGTGTGAAGGGTCCAGCTGGAGGAGAAAGCCATTTTCCAGATTGTCAGTTCATTGGCTTCTCACTTGACTCTTTCTTCTCTCTTCTTAAAGTCAGTGGCTCAAAGCCCAAATCCGGGGCTTGACTGAGGCTGCAGCTCTCCATGGGCTGAACCCCCAAAAGAATGTGACTGCTCTGGGAGAGCCTGACCCTGCCATCTGAGAGCTTGGGGCAGGCCTTTCCCTGTAGCAGGTTGTAGAGGCCAGGTAGCACTGAACTCCAGGAAACATTCCAACCCGTTGTAGCAGGGATGAGCAGCACCACCTTGATGAGAAGGTACTTCAGACACTGCTGCTGCCATAGCAGCAAGTGAAAGCAAGCGGGCAAGCAAAGCCAGGAAAGAGAAGAGCTTAGCTGTTTCCCTGACAAATGTCAGCAAGGGAATGGAATCCCCAAAAAGGCTTGAGTTGGAGGGATCTCACTGTGTCCTACGCTGTGCAGCCCCAGGGGAAGTCCCTGGCTTGGGCAGCACGTGAGGTGTACAGAGCAGCTTTTGATAGGACTCTTCTATGGAGGAGCTGAGAGGGGCTTGAGCTTTCCATGCCCTTCTTGCTAGGGGAGCCTTTTTGGCTAGAGATGCACAGGTGGATATCATCTGGGAAAAACAAACCAACCAGCAGCTGAACTGAGTTGTTGATGCTCTCTTTTTCTTACCCCTGAAGGATGCAAAGATTGATCCAGAAGAATTTACAGGCCGCCTTCAATCTGAACTGAAATCATCTCCTCAGCCATATCTTGTACCCTTCCTCAAGGTAACGTGGGCACTGTTCTGACACCTTTATAGCAATGCAAATGTCAATACATGACCTCTTACAGTGTACTTGAAAAATGGAGTTAGCTCCCCCTGTCTAGAGCAGGACTACTCAGTTTTTATTTCCTGCTGTCACTTTCTGCCAAAATCTTCTTGCCTGTAGGTGCCATGCAGGCCCCATCCCTGTCAGGCCAGCCAAGTGCTGCTGGCTGCTTCTGGGGCTGGGAGCTGTGGCTGTGTGCAGCAGCTGAGTGCTCCTGACAGGCTGAGTGAATGGTAAGAAATGGGGGGTCCTGTGGCAGGGAGACCTTGTGTGTTTGGGGCCTCACTTTAGGTTTCAAAGAAGCAACTTACTTGATGCCCAGAGCTGATCTGGAGTGTGCCACAAATTGTTTCTACAGTGCTTCAAGTACCTGGATAAGCTTTTCCAGTGCTCTTTTTGTGATCCCCATGTGAGTCATTGCTAACTTCCAGCGAGTGTGGAAAACTAAGCTAGATAATGCTGTGGCAGTAATTGTTGAGCTGATCCTGCTTGGAGTCTGCAGCTAACCGAGAACAGAAATTGTAGTGCCAAGAGGATCGATGGTTGGTCCCAAGTCGATATACGTGGAGGTAAATTTAACTTGCAGTCAGTTAGCTACAATAGCTTCTATGTGGCAGGTTCTTCAGAGCAGGCAGTGTGTGTTTGGTTATGCCCTAACAAAATCTCAGCTGTAACTTTAAAAGCATTTCTGTTCAGATCCAAACCCTCTCACTTTAGGGCAGATTTCCTCTTCCTTCTTTCCTTTTAGCTTTTCTACAGAACTCTCTCCTCCTGTTTTATCCAGGTTATTAACCCTTACTCCTGCCTTCTCCTGCTTTTATACTACAGTCATTTCTTAATGAGTTTTAACTTGTTTCTTTCTTTGAAGCCTGTACTTGGAACCAGGCATTAAAGTTTTTAAGTAAATACTAGAAGTTTAGAAAGAACTATAGCTTGGGCTGAACACTTGCATTCTACAGGTGCCTGGGGGGAGCACTTCAAAAGCACCCCACTGCCATGTGAATAGTTTATTGGTAAAGGTAGAGTGTAGCCTTCTAGAACTATCTGCTTTGGTTGAACTGGTCTGAACACGAAGCATCCAATAGTATGCTTTTCTAATCCAGTCAGAATACATCAGATCAGTAATAATGCAGTAAACAGCTCCTGCTGTAGGGCATCAGCAGTTAAATCATCATGTTCTAGGTACTGGAGGCATGTCAGGAGAAGTAATTGGTGCAGCTCACTTCTAGCGTGTGATGGGAATAGGATATGCCTACTGCTCTGCTGTTTCTGCTTCCATGTTTTGTCCTTCCAAGGACCTAAGCTACAAATTCTAGATAGTCTTGAGGGGAGTGCTACATTGTACTGCTGCCCTGGAACTCTGGCACATGAGAATCTTCAGAGTTGCTAAATTCCATCTGAAGGCTTATTGAAAACGTAAACTGAGCTTTCCCACTTAGAAAATGCATCCAACCAGTTTATTTTGACAAGTAGGCAGATGGTAACACGAGGAAGAAGCTGCATTCTTCTAATTGTTTACTACGAATTGCAAAGTACTTTTTGATGTCCTGCTAAATCTGCTATCTCCCAACCTTTGCTTTGTTTTTAGAAAAGCCTACCTGCATTGAGACAATCTCTGCTGAACAGTCAGCACTCAGTTCTGCAAGGACAGCCGTCTCAGCAGTCGCTTCAGCAAACCAAGCTCTCTCAAGTTATACCTCAATCTGCCTCTGGAAGCATTTCCTCTGTTGTCACCACGCAGACAATAGGAATAAGGCAACCAAACAACATTTGCACAGTCTCTGTATCAAATACAGTGCAGCCTCCTCAGGTTAAGGTGGTACAGTCAAATCAGAGTTCTCAACTGGTAGGTACTGCAGTGTGCAAGAGAACTAACAAACTGAAGAGCAGCTTTCAGTGTTGGGTTTATTGCAGCTTGTTTGTTTGCTTGTATCTTGTTGTGTGATACCCAGTAGTACCTCATGGCAATTCACACGTGTGCTCAACCATTACTTGAGATAGCAGCAGTAGCAGTTAGGAGAGCCTGCTCTTGGCCTTTCTGTCTGGAGTACAGTGGCTGGGAGGTGGGCACAATGCAACTG
Source organism: Pogoniulus pusillus (assembly GCF_015220805.1). Lineage (NCBI taxonomy): Eukaryota > Metazoa > Chordata > Aves > Piciformes > Lybiidae > Pogoniulus > Pogoniulus pusillus. The sequence continues at coordinate 990,903 of NC_087283.1, read as the reverse complement.
GAGTTAATTACAAATGCAGACCAAAAAGTTTGTCAGACTTACAGGCAAGGTATGCTGCCTTGCTTAGTTTAGTCTGCATCAAAGTTAACTCCTCTCTCATTGTAAGCTCTTCTGCACGTGGCACGGTAGCGGCATGTTCTGTGTGGATATAGTTCCATGCTTTGTTGGGTACTGCAGTGTGGCCTTGTTCGGGGGGCTTCTGGGCAGAAACTCATCCATTTCAGAGGCACTCTCAGTAAGGCAACTCTGCAGCCACCTACTCACTGAGAGGGTGGTCAGTTTATCCCACTGTTCTATGGGCTTTTGCACATGTGCTTACAGTTGTAATTAAAATATGCTCAGGACCTTTATGAGGCTTTGAGTTTATCCAAGCATTGTCATACCTCAGGCCAAGATATAAGAGTTTCTGTGTCTGTGTGACTGAAGGACTTGGGTAGAAGTAGCAGTGCACAGGCTGGAAGTGTCTGAGCCATGTTTCTTGAACCTTTTTAGCAGCTGAGTGCCTGATTCTGAAATGGAATGAATATATTTGCACCATCTTTTAGTGTGCACAGTGTTTCTGTGTGAGGACATCATAGATGCCAAGGCTTCTGACTGGCTTTGGGAGTACACAGCAGACACGGGTGTGCTGCACCTTAGCTTGGCTGCTTAGTGTTCAGCCACTTGCAGTCTTTTCCTGAGGTGGGTTCTGGACTGCTGCATTAATTAGAAGAGTCTAATCACGTCCTGTGATGTCTTTTTCATTTGGTCATGCTTTGAAAGACTGAGTTGGCAGTCGCTTTGGCTCTTCAAGGTAGGGGAGCAGGAGCGGGTTGTACTTACAGACAGTAGGTGTGGAACTTGCTCCCTGTCCTGGGGAAAGCAAATTTCTGACAGCAGCTGATGGGCTCCTTTCAAGTATGCATCTTTGTTCTTGGGCACTTTGGGCCTACCTCATGCCCCAACCTTGGGACTAAGCCAGCGCTGGGTAATGTGGCATTTCCAAGCGCCTTCGGCATGCTTGAAATGCTGCAGGCTGCACCCCACCCTTGGAGGAACACCGATGCAGAGCAGAACGTGCCAGTAACTTCACAGGAATTCCTGCTCCTCTGATTACAGTTCTGATGGAATTCTCTCTGGATGGCATCAAGCCAAAGCAATGAGAGACATCTGTCTCTCAGATGTCAATGCATACTGGGAGCAGGCAGTCATGAGGAGAGATTAAGGATGTGAAGAGTTGTCCTGTCGTTTCGTTCAGCATACCTGTGTAGTGTGAGGGAGCAGAAAGCTGCTCAGGCAGTGTATTGTGGAGACTGATCTGGTGGGCAAAAGAAGTTGGTTTTCTGTCTGTAAGGAGTTGTAGGTCAAGGACTGAATTTTCATCTCGGTGGGTGTGTGAAATGACTGCTGTGTTTTCAGCAGACTGCACAGAGCCAAACTGTGCTCCATACTGCTCCTTTCTAGAAAAGTCAGGGAGGATGAATACCTCAAGAATCAGCCTTGCTCAGCTTCATTGCACAGCTAGCTTCTTGGATTTGCTTTCAGTTTATCAGGGGTTAGTAACTGGAACCAAACACTTCTTAATGGTGCTCACATTAGCTCTGTATAGACAAAAGCAGCATCACAGAGCAGGATGAAAAAATCTTCTGTACCACACCAACTATCAACTTGGATGCCAAGCAGGCAGCCCAGCAGCATCTCCATGTCAGTCTAGTTCCTGGGTATTGACTTCTTTGTGGTGACAGTGATCACACTCCTCACACATCTTAGTGTTCCCCAAAATCAGCGCACAGCAAAGAGCTGCTGGCCATCTTGCCTAGGACTTGTCCAGGAGAGGAAGATTCCAGCTGGCTTGCCTGAGGGTGGCCAGCACTGATGGAGGAAGCTGGCTGAGCTCCAGATTTTCCAAGCCTGAAGCTCACTGGAGAGAGTTCCAGCTGGCTTTACAAACAGTCCAGCTGCAGAAGGGCAAGGCTGTGTTGGAATACAGATCCCTTCATACCAGCTAGTCTGCAGCACTCGAGTTTCTGTTGAAATGTGGGGAATCTGTTAGCTCTGCCGTTTGTCTTCTCTGTTTTACACAGAGAGCAGCTCTGGGGATGCTTCCTGCATTTACACTGAGGTGTCTGGCAACATGGGGACTCTGTGCATACTGGTCAAGATGGCTTGCAGGTTGTGCGAAGGAGGCTTCAGCACTAATGTGTGGTGTTCATGAAGCTGCAGTAGGAGACTGCTTTGTTCTTCTGCTGTGTGGAGTACTGGAGTCCTCTACCAAACCTGTAAAAATGCTGTGCTCCAAAGGGCCAGGCAGTGCTGTTAGTCCTGGTGACTCTAGGGAAATGGCAGATCATCTCGGGCTAACATTTTGTTGATGAGACACTAATGAGATAAGGCTGCAATCAACTTGTTGAATTGTTGTAAGTGCAAGGGCCAAAGCTTGTCTAATTTGGCGTTCTTAGGGTGCAGGAGCTCTACACAGCCTTAACTATGCAGACATTGCCTCACCTCCTCTGGATGTCACTGCAGGTAGAGTTTCTCTGAGCAAGAGACGTTCTCTCTGAAATGGATCAAGCTTGTCAGCAGGCTGATGAGCAATGGAGATTGATTAGCACTTCATTGTGTTTGCCTGCATTGTAAGGGGAAGGAACTCCTGCAGGTTCAAGCCAGTCATTAATGGTAATCATAAAGAAACTGTAAGAAATCCAAAGTCATCCATCTTAATTAAGATGGATTTGTGCAAGTCTGGGATTAGGAAGGATGCAGAGAAGTACATCTGGAGCCTTGTTGCTGCAATAAACTCTAGAGAGTGTCCAGAGGAGGGGGTTTGCCCTCTTTTTAGGTCCTGCTAGAAGCAGATTTGTTAAAACATTTGTTAAGCCTTTTCCAAGGACTGTCACAGTGGTTGGAGGGACAGCAGGGGAATTTGGAAACAAGATCCAGCAGCTGAATGGGCATTATGCTATGTGGGGCTGTTCTGCTTTGCTTCTGAATTCTCTCCTGAAGCCTTTTCTGGCCTGTTTTCTGCTCTTGAGTGATTGTAGCTTGTACATGCTTAAATGACTTGCAGGCTCATTCTGTGAGCTGTACCTTACTCAAGGAGTGTATTGGCAATGAGTCCTGTTTGGAATCCAGTAACAAAAGATAGCCAAAGAGAACTGAACACACCTCACTTGCTCAAACACTGCTAAAGGGGAGCACAAAAAGCCATTTGAGGGTTTGAACACCAAAGTATATCGATGATGTATTTAGAGTGGTCTAAGAGCATAAATATGAACAACGGGATAGAATGAAGCAAAGCGCCATTAGGCAGGATATGTTCTTGCAGTAAAGCAGATTTTTGGGTGGTGAAAAAGCTATCATTGAAATATTCCAGATGAGAGTAGGTGAAATACTGTAGGAAGACCTGTGAAATCAGCTGAGGGGCAGGTGAGACACAGGGCTCGGTGGCTTTGGACTCTGTTTATCTTTCTTTGATCTTGGAACACATACCCTCGGTGGAGCAATATTGCTGTTACATGAACATGAAAATTTCTGTGCCGAGTCTTCAAAAAGTTTGGGTTTTGAGGGGAGGAAAAATGCTAATTGCTTCTGCATGTTTTGGTGCAGCGTTGGGAAGGTGGTAGCTGGTGGTATCACAGCCCGGTAAACAGCGCGCAATAGGAATTCTAGGCCCAGAAAAGCAGGAACGTTGTAAGTTAGTGCTGCCAGATTACATGATGGCTGAGGTTTGATATGACATTTATCTTCAGGAGTGAGTAGACTGATAAATCACAAGTGGCATAGCCACAAGTGAGTGAGCAAGTGTTTACTCATGGGTGAAGATAAATGTCATATCAGACCACAGCCACTCTGGGTTTGTACAGTTACCAGCGGCTTGTCTCTTCCTTCTACAATACTTCTGGAACTTAATTGAGAGGAAAAATGTTTGGTGAAGGAGGTATTTTCCAAGTTAATTTTTAGTTTTCCATTCTTTGCAGAAGCTTCTTTATCCTGTGCTTATGAGTTTGGATCTGATGCCTTTGTTGCCAAGTGTGATCTATGTCAGCTGAGTTAGGCTGATTTTGCAGCCCTTGTCAGTGTATCAGCAGGGCTCTGCCCATCTGCATTGCTGTAGGAACATCCAGATTGCTCAGGCTTGCAAAATCCTTGTCCTCAAAAACTTCAGCAGTGAGCTCTGATCCGATTGTCTGAAAGCAGTTTACCTTTCAGTGATTCATAGGTGGTAGCTTCCATTCTTGTCTATTCTCTTCTGTTAGGCAAGAGAAAGAGGACAGAAGTTATCAGTCTTTATACCCCGATACATCTTCTGTGCTTTGCCTGAGTTCTTTCTTAGTCTGTGTCTGTTGGTCATTTGAGGTAGTAATTGTTGGTCTGTGTTCACATCTGGCATTTGTTCTTTGTCCTGCCCTAGCATAGACAGTAGAGGATTCACACCTCTCATGATAGGATATGGCCTTTTCGCTTGAGATGAGGACCACAGAGCACCCTTCATTTACTCTCATCTAGAAGTGAAGCTAAGCTTTGTGCAGCTGTCAGCACTGCTGTTACCAGTGCTGGTAAATACCTTTTTTTCATCTCCATCAGTCTGCTGCTGCAGAAGCACCTTCTGTGTAAACATCCCTTTCACAGCTGGCAACATCAAATCAGCTTCAGACATGGAGATGGTAGTGGTCTGGAGCATCCAGGATGTGAGAGAAGAAGCTTGTCTGGAGAAGATAAAAGGTGAATGGAAGCAAAGGTGACTGGTGGAGTGGAAAGATGATGGTTAAGGGGAGAATTGGGAAGATTAAATATGAAAAGAAGAATGCTGTCTAATTTTGCAGAGAAGTGTTATTGTACAGGGAAAAAATGAGGTAACTTGTCGCTTCTTGCACCTGGGCAAGCAGTGCCCTGACCTCCCTGCTTCGGTGTGTTCCTTGAAGAGCTGCAAACCGCAGCAGCCTCGGAGCTCATTCTTCAGCTTCTGACTGGTAAATCTGAAGAGGAGTGAGCTGGTGTAAGGCAGCACTTGCTGGCTGAGCACTGTCTCGCTGAGAATTTTCCTTGATGCTTTTTCTGTTTTCCAAGCTCATTATCACATCCAGACCATGGCTCAGTCACCTGGAAATTGCTCTGTTCTCTGTGCCTCTGCTGTGACTCTGCTGCTCTTGTGCTGACTGTGCTGGGGGAAGTAATGCAAGGTACTCCCTTTCTGGTAGTGGAGATGGAGTGAGGAGCAGGCTCTGTAAACTCTGAAGACTTTTATATTCTGTCTTGTTACCTTTTTTGACTCAGCACTTTCGTAAGATGGTTGATCTCATGACTACAGATGTAGTGGCAAGAGGTTGGAACAGCCTTCTGGGGGCATCTAGTCCATTCTCCTGCATACAGGTTAGCTTGGTGCCCAGGGCCTTGGCCAGTCATCTTTTGTGTATCTTCAGAATAAGATCATGCAGCCTCTCTGGACAGCCTCTTCCACTGTTTGCCCACTGCCAGGGTACATTTTTCCCCTCTTACATTAAATTGAAACTTCTCATTGCAGCTCCTGCCCATTGCATCACATCCTTCAGCCCTTCTGAAGAGCTTGGCTCTAACTTCTCTACATTTTCCTCTTAGGTGGCTGCAGCAAGCAGTAAGATCTCCCCTTCTCTGGAGGCTGAAGTGGTGTCTCTGATAACCCCAGTGTACTAAAACATGCACTTCTCCATCTTCTCTGTCAGTCTGGGTTAGTAAACTGGTGCTTAGGAGCTGATCATTTGGGATTTGGCACAGAAAACATGAGATGGGGGATACTCATTGCAAGGAGTTTTAGTCTGTGAGAAATACAAAATGATTGGCTTCAGTTAATCAATCTCTCAGATGAGCTTGCTAGTGCCTTCTTCACTGCCAATGCTCTGCAGGCCAAAACGCGGACCTAATAACAGTGTTGGTGTTGTGGGAAGGCAGGCAGCAGAATTGGAACTGTCTGAATGACTTCAGTTGATGTAAAGTGCTTCAGAATGTTTATAAACCTGAACACAGGGTCAATTACCTCTGACTCATCAGTTTTTACTGTTTCTGGTTTGCCAGCTAAGAAGCTTACATGTTCTGTTTCAGAAACAAGCTGCTAATGTTCATTCCTTAAATGGCTCCCAGCTCTGGAGATTCCATCTGTGGTGAATCAGCATTAAGAGTGTATAGAAAGTAGAGTGTCAGTTGCATGTCTTGCTGCTCTGAGCTCAGGTGCAGGTGTCCAGAGCGTGCATGCTCACTGCTGGGCAGCTTCTATGTGCACTTGAAGGTGATGATTTTGATCTCTGCTACTTGGCAAAGTTAATTTCTGTCATTTCCTACACTCTTAGCACTTTTGCATACATTGCACAGTGCTTGTACATGAGAGTGCAACACCTATTGTCATTGTTTGTCATCATACAGGGTTAAATACTCTCCTAGCTCTGATGGCGACAGTGGATCATGTTTTAGGGCGTTTGCGTGAAAGTACTCATCAGGTGAAACAAGACTTGGCTCTGAACTGTAGGAGCTGCTTGTTTCATAGAGAAGAAAAATCTAACCTCAGACTAATACCATGATGCAGATAACAATTCTGTCCAGAGCTCACACATTTGCTTTTTGGGCTGGCTGCTTTGGGTGTTTTTGTTTGGTTTTTTAGCTATTCTCTGAAAACTCATGCAATAAATTAGTATGAAAGTGGCAACATTCTCCTTTTGATGCCAACAGAGACCTTTTTTGTTCCCGTGAGCTATTGTGTCTTACTAAGACACACTTGGACATGTTTCCTGTGCACCAAACAGCTGTCAAGGTCAGCTCTTCCCCTCGTATTCACTTCTCTCTCTTTCCTGGTTTTAACCATGGTGTCACTATTTACTCACTGCCTGTCTCCACCAAGTAAATCTGCATCCACTTGCTCCCGTACAAGTGCTCCTTCAGTGGCCATAGCTGAAGCTGAATCCTTCACTTTGTTTCTATTTTCTCTCTCTGCAAGGTACCATTGCTGTTACTTTTACATTCACAGGTTTGTTATGACTTCCAGCCTTTCATATTTTAGGATGTACAGAAGGCAGTTTCCTCACTTCAGAATAGCCATGCTTGTTTTTTCTCCAGGGTACCTCATAGGTCTTGTTCCCTCCTTCCTCTCTCCTTGTAGCTTTCACCTCCCTCCCTTCTGGTTTGGGAGCCCTGGTTGCTGCTGATGGAACAGTTTGCATGTGTTTTGTAGCCTTTTCATTCTCCACTTTGATGTCTCAATTGAAAATTCTTTTTTTCCCCTTTTCTCTTGATCATTTTTATTCAGCTAGGCAATATGGTTTGAGGTCCCCTTTGTAAGAGCACACTGACTGGTGCTGGGTAACTGTGCAGCTGTTTGTGCTTGCCTCTTGCAGTGGTGTGTAGCATGGCACCTTGTCTTCTAGGAGGGCACGCTGGGTTGGTGGGACTGGGACTGCAGTTCAGGAACAGCAAACATGATGCAGTGGGAGTAAGAGAATTGGGACTGTGAAGAGCAGCTGGCCTCTGGAGGTGTCAGGCCTGAGTTGTGGCTGTGATCCTTCTCACAGTTGGTTTGCCTCTGGTTTGTATTCAAAGTTTCTGTGTGAGTTTCTGTTTTTTCCCCAGCTCCGCAGCATCATCATGTCCTTTCCAGTCTCTGTTCATGACATCTCTGCCTGGGTTCTGGAACATACATTTTGTTGTTGCTTACACATGGCCCTTGCAGGTTCTTTCTTTTTGATTTGAATTATTTATGGGTCAAACTCTAAATTTCTAACCCAGTTTCTGTTTTGGGTAAGGACATCAGAACTTGGCTTAGTAGTAACTGAAACCTTGAGACTATCCAGTTAACATTGAGAGGATGATTAATATATGATCACCATGTATCGATGCTTGCTGGTTTGTGTCTATCTGAATTAGGAACTGACAATATTTTAGAACTTTCAGAATCTGTTTTCTGTTAAAGTGCAGCTATAGTAAGAGGCCTCATGTTTGTAGGGGGTTAACACCAAAACTGCAGCATTTTCTGCTACAAAAATGCTTTTCTTCCAAGTCAAGTTTCTGAAGAAAACTAGTATTTACATGACTACTGTGAACTCCTCTTTTTGGTGAAGGTTGTGACATCTGACATGTGTCAGATATAATGAAATACTTTTTAAAGCATAACAGCACCCCAGGTCTGCACACACACACACAGCCTCGCGCACTACATGGCCATGGCTTTTGTCACTAGCTGCTTGTGCCTTTAGGGATCCATGTGCATATGTTAGTCATTACAGGTGTTAGTGTATTTACCTTGTGTGTGTTTGTGTGTAAAGAGTATAATATAAGTATACTTTTTTTTAATAATAGCAGATTATCCAGTCCACATCTGCTCAAACTGTGAAACGAAACCCTGCTTGCCAGACTACCCAGATTAGGATGCCAGTGGTAATAACTCAGACCATTAGACCACAAGGTATGGGTTTAAATGTTTTAGTGAGATTGTTACCTTTGTATGACTTTCGTTGTAATTCCAAACCAGCAGCATGGCATTGGCAGGCTTGACGTTGCTTTTGACTGCGTAGCGACTGAGCAATGCATGTTTTCACTGTGCAGTTTCCAGGTATTTCAGACCCAGCGCAGGGCAATGTTTTGAAACACCCTCAGGACTAAACTCTCACATGCTTGGCTCTTTAGCAGCTTTTTATGCAAAGTTCTGAAGGAAGTCAGGAACTTGGCTGAGCTTTAACCCTGAGCCAAGAACGAAACTCTTTTTTTTCCTGAAGCCTAAAGGATGCCTCAGTTTAATCACTCTGCTATTAACGCTTACTCCTGCAGCAGAACATGACAGGCACTGGCTCTGCAGCTACATGGGTCAAGGTAGGAGTCCTAGAGAAACTCCTCCAGCCAGGTGCCTTTTTGTTGGTGTTCCCCCCACAGTATGTTTACTCTTTGGTGGAGGTCAAAGACTGCCTGCAGGCACCTAACATGCCCCCATTAGTCAGGGGAGCAAGAGATCTACAGGTGAATTAGTGTCTGCCTGCCTCTTCCTAAGAGGGTTCTCAAAGCCTTCTTACTTTCTAACAAGTATCCATTTGTTTCTTGCCACCACCAGACCTGTTAGGCTTAGCTCTTGTTCTACCTGGTCACGTCCCATTATGCAGGTGCGGAGCTGGTTTGTAATGGGATACAGAGCTCCTCATCCCCAGCTACTGAAGTAGCAGTCAGTCTAATCGCATACAAAAGCTGATGCTGCCTATTTGGCTTTGTCACTTGGTCCTTTGTGTTCTCCCTGAGGAAAGCAGGCCCCCACCCTCCCAGTGCTCACAGTTAATTGCAGTTGATACTGTGCTTACGGTGCTCTCTTCAGAGGATCCAAAGGCTGAATGGATGTGGAGCCCAAGCTCACGCTCTAATCCTGTAGGGTGTTTGTCCAATTGGGAAAACAGGCATCTATTGGCACAAAAGGTGTCTTTGCTAGCACTGACACTCTTGTCTTGAGTCTATCACCAGGGAGAGTGTTCTGCATTTCAGAGCATGCACTTTCACTTCTGCCTGACGTGTAAGAGTGAAGGCTGATTTAATTTCTTTGCTTGCTCAGTCTCTGAGTTCTGAACATCAACAGTGTGACAAGAATTTGTGTGTTACTGGAATCTGTCTTTTAACCAGTGGGTTCAGAACATGAATTTATTCATGATAGCCCCTGATCAGCCACTGAAATGCAGCTGAACTGGCACTTTGGCTTAAGGAAGACAGTGGTTCATAAAGGCCAGTTGTTGCAGAGCCCTGCTCTCAGGTGAGCTTGTTTCTATTGCCAGCCCTGGTTAAGCTCATGGCCGTACTGTTCTAGTGACACAGACAAAGTCAGAGCTTTGCTAAGCATCTCACTGTAAAACTGCTCACCCTGCAGCCCACTGCTGGGGACAAGCTTGCCTGTGTGCTTGCAGCTCCAAGAAATGCCCCTGTGGAACACTGTCAATACCAATTTGTTTTGATATTGATATATTGTGAAAATTTCTCCTGTGAGCACCAGGATAATGATAATACTGGCCTAGGTATTCTGCAGAAGGAGGTAAGACTCTGGAACAGGACATGGCCCATATGAACATTTCCAATAGCAGATTTTTGTGGAGTGTGGCTTTTTAAAGCTTTTTACACCAGAACTGAGCTGCCTGCCACAGAATGGTGGTTAGGAGTGCATGTCCTGCTGTCATGTATCCCTGGGTTAATATTAATGCATCACATGAACAGGCTGTTGGGCTTTTTGAAGCAGTAATACAGAGGAAGTTGGCAGGCCTGAAGAACTGGAATAAAATCACTTGCACACCAGGGGAAGTAACACTATAGTTCTTGCACAGAGAATTCACACTCCTTTATCAAAGCACTTAGCAGTGTCATAATTAGGTGAATCACATTTTATGGGTCAGGGAGTTGAGCCAAAGAGTGAAATGGTTAGCTAAAGTGTTCATTGCAGCTATTTAAGCTGTGCAGAAATTAAATGAGACATTTCTAAGCTCCTCAATCTGAGCTTATTTCTCTGCATCCTGCTACTTAAACTTTGCAGCATGGTGCCAGCAGTGGCAGCCTCTGTCTGTCATTACTGATCCCATGGAGTACCTGGCCCGCGGGAGACTCTCACTGTGCAAACATGCCCCTGCCTCAGAGCCGAGATGGGTAGGTAGCCATGGCTTGTGTCTGGCCACCTAATCGTGCAGGTGTGCTTGAAAGCAGAAAGCTTTCTTTGTAGTCCCCTGCCTCACACTGCCTTGGCTCCTTTGCAGTAGAATTGTCCTCACGTGGAGTGAGGGAGACTTCACTTCCACACATCCAGTGCAGCCTTACTGCTGTCCTGAGCGCAAAAGGGAACTGCTCTGCTGCTGTCCCTTTCCTGGTTTGTTTGGTGGGTTTTTCCATCAGATGTTACCACCTGTAGCAAACAAACCATTGAGAGCAGCTCGTTAGGGATTCCTTGGTTCTGGAGCTGTGGTGCTGGGAGCTGAGTTTTGCCACTGCAACAGCTTTCTGAAGTTGAACGTAACTTTTGTCTCCTATGCAGATAAAGCTCTGCCAATTTGTATTATTTACTATTACATATAATGTAATATTAATTTTTCAATTATCATTATATTTCTTTGCTTCCAGTTCACTCAGTAGAACACCTTTGAATTAGCTCATTTGAAGATTGGACTCAATAATCCTAGAGGTCTTTTCCAACCAACACCATTTGATTCTATGAAATAGGTAACTGAGTTGCCTTGTCCATGAGCTAATGCTGCCTGTGGCATCTCATGGATGTTGAATATGCTAATGACACAATATTTTTGTTTGCCAAGCTTGGAGCCTGAAGTCCTAAACCTTGGCTTATATTTGCTGACGTTGAGAGTCCACAAGACTGTCTCTACAGCTTGAAGGACTGAATGAATGCTATCAAATTAGCTTTATTTTAGAATCACAAGTTGAAGCTGATGAAGAAATCAAAATAAAAGCTGATGCTGGACTCACTTGAAGCTAATACTTCTGGTTTGGCAAGGAAGCATTCTAAAAACACTTGAGGTGGTTGTGTTTCAGGTTTTTCTAAATCTTGGTAAGAGATGAAGTTAACTTCCCTAAGGCTGCCACCAAGCCATTTGGCCACAACTGAGAGACATGCGCAGGGAGGGCTTCCACGTGCTTCTTAAAGCCTCAGAGCTGTTCATATAGAGCACTTTGCAGAATTAAGTGAGATGCAAGAAGAAGATGAGATCTTTGAGTCCAAGTAGACATACAAATTGCTGTCAAATGCCCACAGACAGGTGGGACTCAAGGAAACACAGAAGAGATCCCCAGTAAGCATGCAGTGAAGCAGGAAAGGAGAGCTCCCTCCAGTAGCCTCGTTTGTCAGTGCCTTTTCAGCTGCACACGGATGCGGTGGTGACAGTAACAGCGCTCTGCTGATTTGCTCATTGGCAGCATCAAGTTCTAATTATTTTGGTTACATTTTTCCAAATGTCAGAGAGGAACTGATACCACTTTTGAAATGTCCTGTGGCCAGAAGCTGAACGCCCAGCACACTTTGGCTTGTTTTCAAGGCCCAGTTCTGCTTCTCCATCAGGAGCTGTAAAGGCTAGAGACAGAATTCCTTTTAAGTCAGAAAGGGAAACAACCTTGAGGGAGGGGATTTATGTCACATTTTTCACTAGTGACTTCTGTCCTTTACACACAATATAACACGCTTCAAAACGTTGTTCTGGGCTCTGAAAATAGGTGGCTTCTGCTGCAAAAAATATTACTGTATGGACAAACTGTCCAAGGCGCAGGGGCTGTGGCTTAAAGCATCTGTGTCAAGAACGATTCAGATTCTGCTGCTTTATTCTTTGCAGATGATCTAGAAGAGTGGTTTATGGCCATTGCCAACACACTCAGAGCCATTCTGTGTATCCTAACCAGTTACAGCCAACGGGTTTCAGTTTGGGCATCTTCAGCATTCTGTAAATACTGAACCAAGTGGGATGTTAATATCCATTTTCTGTTAGAAATTGTTCTTCTTCAGCAGTGTAATCCTTAAAAATAATAACTTCCTTTGTTTGCAATTTACAGACAGTTAAATTTAGTTCCTGGACAGAAGGTTCTTTGATGTAAATTGTCTCAGACAGCTCATAATAACATTGCTTGGTGTTTTTCAGGCACAGTAGGGAAGGCACCAACAATACAAGCCAGCAAAAGTCCTGGGGGCTTTGGTGTTCAGGTCTCTGCAAATCAGAAAAACAAGCTGAATGACCCCGGAGGTGGTTCTTTCAGGTAAAAAAATAAAAAAACTCATAAAAAACCCAAGGAAACAAAAGGCAGGGGGGTGCCGGGGGAGCTGCGAGCTGCGGAGGCGGCTGCGGGCTGTGTGTGACACCAGAGGGCGGTGTGTGACCGGCGGTCTGCCTGCCGCTGCCCTTGCAGGGACAGCTGCTTGCTTCTGCTTTGTGAAGCAGGAGCGGGGCACGACCCGGCTGGAGGATTTTTCTCTACGTGTGTTTTTTATTGCTTAGCAAAGCCTTTGATTCTGTGGGTTAGAACAAAAGTTGTGGTAAATGGAATGCTGAAGTCTTTAAGACACAGATGGTTTGGTTTCTGCCTCGGACCCCGATGTTCCTATGGAACGTGGCTTGCTGAGAAGATGCTGCCTGGGATGGGGCATCCTGTCCATGGGCTGCTGCAGCCAAACTGCAGCTGTGCGCCCAGCAGCGCAGGAAATGGTGTGGGTTTGGAAGTGTGCTTGGGGGTTGGGTTTGTGTCTGCGTGTGATGGTTTGTCTTGGTTTCCTCCGTGTGCTTACTGAGGTGGCAGAGACTGGGGCTTACTGGGGCTTTCTGGGGCTCCCTGTAGTTTCCAGGTTGCATTTAATAACACTGAGCCGCTATGGCAGCTCTTTCATACTTCAGACTCCTGTTTCATGTAGGGTTTAGGTGTTTCCACTCTTCGGAGTGAAAAGCTAATCTTGTGTTCCCTGCCGTTTGCTTTTGCCACCATCGTTTTGTCTCTCTCCACTGAAGAAAGTCCATTTTCTTTGTGTTTAAACATTTGGGTTTTTCTTTGTTAGATGAGAGAACACTCCTTGGTTTTAATTTTCACCTTCTGGAGCTGTTAAGTTGCTCTGACATTGTCAAACCAGTAATTAATCTCCAGGCCTACGCTTTCGCAGGTGAAGCAAAAGAGAATTTGTAGCTCTTTGAAATCTCTCTGCTTTGAGGCATGTCAGTATTGCGACTAATAGCAGTAGTACTTAGTATTAATCTAGAAGCAAAATCATTCAATTTTTTATTTTCCAATGCTTTTGCCTCCCACTGAGTATTTAAATGATTTAAAATGTCTGTTGGGTTCAATTGTACTGTCTTAATCAGTATTTCTTATGTTTGTAAGCAACACGAGCATTCATTCTTCGTTAGTATGGCTCTCAATTCTGCATACACCAAGAGGGACAGCGTGGGGTTGGTTTTTTTATCACTGGATGTTGTAAACTGTGCCAGGATTGATTCTCGCATTCACTTAGTTTATACATAGAATATATTAGGTTAGCTGGAATTGTTAATTTTCCCTTGGGGAGAAGCAAATGCTCAAGGCACTGATTGATAAATCAATAAATCTTTAGTGAGTTTGGTAAATAAGCTGTCAAGGGTGTATGTCATTTTTCCTCTAGAGAACAAATTTTAGTGAGAATGAATGTGTTTGTTTCCTTGCATTGTTCTCTCCTTCAAAATAGTAAGAGGCAAAGCTGCATTTAAATAAGTCCATAAAATCGCCAGTGTTTATTAAACAGCAGCAAAGATCAAGCTTTTTCTTGATACCTTAACAAAGCATTCGGTTGTTTGCATATTTGCATTTCAACCCCTAACCTCTCCCGAGGACAAATAGATGTCTGACTATTAAGCCTGGAGGCAGAGAGCTGGAAATCTGTATTAATCCTCTGAATGCTGACTAGTTTTCCTCAGCATTCCCAGCGTGTGTGAAGAATGTGTTTGTAGCCAGAAGGCAAACTGGCATCTAAAGCAAAGCAAGAATTTTGAAAAATAGTTGTGTTATGTATAAATTTATTTTGCCCTCAGTGTTTTATTATTGCATATTTGTTTCATTATTTTATGTTCTGCTTGCTTTAAAATAACTTCATCTTCTCTCCCTCCTGGTGGTCACTGGAGATGGAAGTGCAAGCTTGGTTGTCTTCAGTTTCTTCTGGACTGTGGGAGATGTAGGAAGGAATTACATAAAAGATGTAGGAATTGGGAAGTTTGGAAATTGCAGCCTGGCCCTTAGTGCCTGCATTCCTTAATGAGCTGCAGGAGCTCCCTGGCTGTTACAGTAGCAGTTCCATCATGCACTGTCTTCAACTCAAGGCTTCTGCAGTGCAAAGTTGTCACACTTATGCAATTTTGGGCCATCTTTTTTGCTTTTAACCTCTATTGTTGCTAATTTTTTCGGCAAAAACTCCAGACAGCTCCATTTAGTTAACTTGCCAACTATCTGGAAACAGGAATTGTCTCTTGGGGAGTTATTAACAGCAGAGATTCAGGCTTAGCCTTGTACCATAGTAGCCCAGCTGGAGGGGTGTTTGTTGCAGAAGGCCCCTGAAGTCTGCTAGGAGCCTGTGCTGAGGGCTATGACTGCTCTGTGCATCATCATCATCCTCTAGCTGGGTAACCTCAGTGCTCGTACTAGTGTCACCTACCCCTGGTGACAGTGAAAGCAGCAGGCTCTCAAAGTGGTTACTCCCCATGGTTCAGGCTGTGGTCCAAATAAAGAACTAATGGAAATAAATGGTCCCCCGACAGCAAGTCAGAGTCACTGCAGTTGGGAGGGACCTTGGGAGCTGATTTAGTCCACCTTCTAACCAAACCTGCTCTGGTTCAGATCAGGGCTGTGTCCAGCCTTCAGGTTGCCGAGGACAGAGACATGTTAGCACTGTTTTGTTCTCCTGCCACTGCCTTCTCTGCTCGGTAAGGCTCAGTGGCGTTGATGGTAACATGAGGCATGGAGTTGGGCAGAGCTGTTTCCTTGGTGTGGGATGTTTGCTGTAGGGTAGCCATGGGCCAGGTAGTAGAGTCACTGAGAGGTTTAGGCTGGAAGAGACCTTGAGCACCCTGGGCTAGTGGTAAATGTCCTGCCCGTGGCAGAGGGATGGAACTGGATGAGCTTTCGGGTCCCTTTCAACCCAACCCGTTCTGTGAGCCTGTGAATATAAGAGAAAGAATTGGACTCTTTAGACTGCTTGAAGATGTAGCCTGTGTTTGTCAAGACTCTGAGAACCCAAGCTGCTTTCTTACAGTGTGTGCTGCAATGGTGGACTTGTCCCATAACGCTCCAAAATAAGGCTGCAGCAGTACAGTTAGTGTAGGCACAGCCAGGAAACATGACAGTGTTAAATAGTCTGCTGGGCTGGAAAGGGACAGGCAGTAACCATCAATCCGTACAACCACTGGATGGCATCTTTGTCCACACAATCACTTCTGAGAACTTGCTCATCTGGCCTTAAAAGTTGGCTTTTAGAGGAAATGGCTTGGCAAGAGTGACAGCTCTCTTCATCTATAGAGAGGTGTTTCTGTGTCCAGAAGAAGTGAGTGCTTCCTCCAAGCCGAGGAGAATGTGCTGGTGGAGGGGAGAGTGCACAGGTGGAGGTTTTCCTTTTTGCCTGAAAAGCTTGCAGGCCCAGCTCTGATTAAAATGTTCCTGTCTGTCTCCCATGTAACATTCAAGACAGATGCCAATGTCTCCAGAGGGTGCAGATTGCCAGTGCGAGATGAAAGGACAGGTTTTTGTCCAGGAGTCCCAGCAATGGTCCTTAGGGGCCACTGCATTGATTTTGCTAATTTCGTTGGGATCCTGGTTTGTGCCCACATTGGCTGTCTGGGTTTCTTTCAGATGGTGTTGGTGTATTTATCAAGTGGTCGCAGGTCTGGCCACTCGAGTTGCTCAGCTTCTTCATGGCTGCTTTTGTGAGCCTCCTATGAGCATCCCATACACACCAAGTGGAAGTCCTTTAGACTCAGCACGAAAGCCGTCAATTTTGTGACGTTGTCCTCAGGGATTTCATTCTGAGAGAAGAAATCAAGTGCTAAGTACTCATGGACAACAATAAAAGTTCATCTGTGCAGCATTTTTCTGACAATTAGTGTAGAATTTTTACATTTTCTGCCTCAAGTGGTCATCAGGTTTCTCCAGCTCTATACAAACAAAAATCCCTTCTTGACCTCTTCTGCAAAAGGAAACAAAACCAGCATCTAACAACCTACAGAAGTCTTCCACCAAAACTGGCTGCCCTAGTGCAGACGTCAAGGAGTGCATGGGAGGAGAGGGAGAGCCTAGATCATGGATTTCTAGAGATTCTCCCCTTTTCTTCTCAGACCTTCCTTGTACCTTTTGTTGTTTTTTGCTGCAGGCATTACCCTTGTAACGAGGGGCAGGAGGTATTCTCAGGGGCACAGGACAACACTTCCATGACTTGTAAAAAGCCTTTTTGCTTCAGCTTTTATTTGTTTGGTTTCTGTAGTAGTAGGAGCCTGGCTTGGGCTGTCTGTGGGTCTTTTCCATATTCATCTTCTCAGAGGTTGTGTAATCGCTCCTAGAACGTGCTGAAGTCCAGCCTTTGTGTCAGGGACAGCTCCTAACCAGAATGTGCTAAACCCAGATGGCTGCTTCCACAGTTATGAGTCACAGAGTCATGGAGTTATGAGTCATGCCTCAAAAAAGGGAGAGAGGAGGTAAAAGATGCTCAGGAGATGCAGGTGGGGGAAGCTCTAATCTGTTGGCTCTCCCTCAGACCGTTAGGAAGGAGTGACCTGGGAGGTGCTGCTCTCATCTTCTCAAGCACAGCTCATTTCTTTAACAGCAGTTGACAGGCCCTGCTGGTGTTCTCAGCGTTGCCAGAGGAAATACCAGGATGTACTCAAACCACCACTGGAACCCAAACTTCCCTAAGCAGCCATCGTGGCCAAGAATCTTTTGTGGCTATTGCTGGAAATGCTTTGGTGCCTGTTTTGACAGGGCCTTGTGAAACAGTGCAGGTTCCAGGTTCATGGTTTGCTTTTAGTGTCTGGTTTGGGATTTTTATTTTGTCATTTTGCTTCTGGTTTTCAGCAAAAAGAGAGCAGTCAAATGTTCTTCTCTCTGGTGGTTCCCGACCGTCCTGGTTTCACTGAGCTCCCTGGCTCTGGGAGGGAGACAAGACACCTCTGTCACACTTGGTTACAGACCAAGTGTCCTGCTTCTGAAGTTCTCCTGGTGTGACCAGAGACTTCTCTAGTGATTGATTGCTGCATCTAGAATATATCCCGTGGGAACGGAGACCCTCATGGCTGTGCCCCCAGTTGGCCCAGCCAGTAAGCACATGGCATGCCGATTGCTTTCGGAGAAGCAGACAGTGCATTGAGTGAGTGTCTCACGTGCAGAGCCGCTTTGACTTGGTTTGTTTTTCCTTCTAGAGATGATGATGACATCAATGACGTTGCCTCTATGGCTGGCGTTAATCTCAATGAAGAAAGTGCCCGAATTATGGCTACCAACTCTGACTTGGTTGGAACCCAGATTCAGTCCTGTAAAGATGAACCCTTTCTTGCTGCTATACCTCTGCACAAACGCATACTTGAAACGGGTGAGAAACGTGTCCTTTGCTTTGGGAGGAGCAGAGCCTGCTGAGCCTTGCGGGGTGTGGGTTTCAGCATTTGATTGCAGAATCTGGGATCAGTGAACTTTCAAGGTTTCTGTGAGAAAAGTAACTTGGCTCTCACAAGTCGGATGAAAAAGTCTCCTGCTACTTTTTAGACTTCATGCTTTCCCTGTGTTTTTTACAGTCAAGGATCTCAAAGCCCTTTGCAAACATTAATTATTTCTCACAGCTCTCCTTCATGTTTTACACATGAGAAGACTGAAACAGAGAGGTAAAGTAAGTAGTACAGGTCACAGAGGACACCTGTGAATAACATTTAACAGGATGTGAAGGTCTCTTTTACAAACCAGTTATTCAGCTCCTAACATCTGCATGTCTCTAAGTTGACAGTGAGTTTTGCAGAGCAGTTTTTCAGAAAGGTGTATTTACCCTGGGAAAAAAAAAGTGTATTTATTTATTCTGCCATTTCAAAACAGAAGTTGAAAACTTCAGTAGCCAAACCAGCCAGTCAGAATCAGTGGGGTTTTAAGGTCATGCTCAATGTATTTTCTGTGGCGTACTTCATTAATGGCCTGTGTGTGTTACAGTACCTAAATGGATCTTTCTCAACATCAATTTGTGATGCGTTTAGAGCCACAGTGTCCTAAGGTACTGAGCTCAATGTAAATCATGTCTTTCTTTTAGGACCGTGCTTGTGCTAAAATCTGTGACATTTTTAGGGCTCTAGTTGTAATTTCAAATCTAGGACCCAAACCCTGTTACAAAGCAGTCCAGGTAGGTGTTTTGGTGGTGTAGTGTCGCTCGTGTTTGTGTTCATTCAGTTAATGGAAGCCTCTTTCCATTGCAATTGCAGGCAGAGTTCTTCATTGACTTGCTGTCAAACTGCACTCCTGTGTTTTAATTAGTGCCCTTTTAAGTGCTCGTGCAGAGAGATGAATGCTTTTGTATGCTGTAGTTATGGTGTGGCCATGACACGCTGATAGCATGATGGGATGTGGCCTGGGTGAGCCTGTGCGAGGCAGCTGACCACCACCTGGGACAGGAAGCCCGCAGGTTTCAGTGAGAGCTGAGAATCTGCTCTGAGGGGCACTCACATAACCCTTTGTACAGGTATCAGAAAACAAAAAGGGAATGGTCATCAAACTGTTAAAAGGAACGGGAAATCAGTAATGAGTTTGCCATCTAAGCCTCGATGAACTGGGTGTGACAGTTGCTGCACAACATGGAGCCATAATTACAAGTGCAGGACTTACAGGAATCTGTACATACTTGAAGAGCCACAGAAGCCAGCACACAATTCATCACTGCCTTTTGGGCTTTGCTCCTCTGAGGAACAAATCCCTATGGCTGGTTTTGAAGCTTTATTTGCTTTGATAATTGAAATGAAACTTTCAAAGCTTTTCAAAGCAGCTGCAGGGATTTACTTCTCAAAAGCAATGAATCCAGAAGAGTGGCCACTCCTAGGGATCTCCTGCAGCAACTTCTGGAGCTTTATTTTGGCTTTACATGAAGCCTTTTATAGTTTTGAAAGTGGCTCTGGGGTTCACTGCTGGCTACTATCTGGGATCTATGGCTCTGAGGAGAGAATTCCTTCAGCTGATTTTGAAGTTTAGAAGCTCGGTTTTCACTCTGTGTGGGCAGATTTGCCTGCATAGGACCACACACGACTTCAGGGATTGGAGCTACTGGGCACTTGGAATACCAGCATTGTAAGTTCAGGACAGATTCACTCTGACCATATGGTGCTGTGCCTAGACACACCAGGAGCAGGAAAAGGGGGCTGTGACCTTCTCAAATGCATCAGGAAGGAGAAAGTGTGTTATGAGAGTCTTCACTCTGCTGCTTTCGTTCTGCCTGGTGACAAATGAGACCAAGTGCATTGTTTCTTCTTACGGCTACCTGCCCGTGAATTAAACGGCCTGTTTTCCACCTTTAAAGCTATTCATATGTAATGAGCACTTGAGTTTTAGGGCACACTTTTAATGTTTTAGTAAAAGAGAGATTTATGGTATATACAGTATTAGGAAACTGCTCTTCTCTGCTTTTTCAGAAGCTACATCTTTCAAGTTTTCTGTAATATTAATCTCTTTCTCTCTTTTCTGAGTAAGAGCTCTGTCAGGCAGCTCAGTAGTGTTCCCCAAAGGCTGTTTCAGAGATTGTGCTTCCATTCACCAGGCAGAATATAAACTGCTAAAGTGAGAGCAGATGCTATTCAGTTTTTGGCAGTAACCACCAGCCAAATGCCTTAAAGTTACAGTGAAAGAGGTTCCTTATTATATTGTGCATCCTTATCTCTACTGTAACTTGGCAGTGCTAGCATCCAAAGTTGATTTTAAATCTAAATGACTCATGTTGTTGTTGACCCTCTTCAATAGAAGAAGTCACTGAAAGGTAACACATGCAGAGATATTCATGCCTTTCCCACCCTTCTCCTCACCCAAGCTGCTATCTCTGGCCATCTCTGGCTGGCAGTCATTGCCATTTGTTCCTGTAGGAAGACAGGGCTGGAACTCCTTTTGGGTTGTTCTTTGATGAGGAATCAAGAGTGGATATTTCTTAGCAGATGATAAATTTCTTTTGCTGCTTCATTCAGGATCATAAAACTTTAAACCCTGATCTTTCTACACAACAGCACAGCACAATGAAACATGCACAGAGCTGTAAGGCTTTTGTTTCCTTTCTGGGGGAGCTGAGAGCAGAGGCTGATGTGCTTCATGGGTGCTGCTGCCACTGATGTGCATGCAAACTCTTCAACCCTTTGGGGTCCTTGTTAGTGAAATGGGTACTGTTCCTTTAAAGGGCAAGGGAAGCTGAGGAGACACAAGCAAATAATGCTGAAAGATTCTGGCTTCTTCCCATGCTTTTATGGGAAAGAAACAAGAAAAATAACCTGAATTTGTCTCACTTTTAATTGTTCATAGCCATTTCTTGGCAGGCAAGCAGGCTCTGGTTAGTTAGGTTTCAGAAGCCACTTTTTGACACTCTGAACATCCTCACTTAATTGCACAAAGCAATAAGACTTATAGCACATTTTGAGGAGTGACAGTTGGCTCTAGTCTGTAAGGATCCGGTGACCAGAGCAGCTCTTGACTGAGGACTCAGAGCAGATAAGAATTAGACTGCACTGTGGTTTGTATTTGATACTTGTGAAGGCCAGGAGAAAAGGTGACACTCTTTATGTAACCTGATCATGAAATGCATGGAGAAAGGGAACAGATGTGTTGTGTGATTTCCTGACAAGTCTGTGGCTTAGAGCTGGCAGTCTCTGGAACCTTCACTGGCTGTATGTTTTGTGGTCAACAGAGCAGAATATTCTCACAAGCTGAGAATCTGCAGCCACAGTTGCAGCTTTTGTTTCAAGTCTGACTGATCTCTTCAAAACCAGATACTGCCATTTTGCTTTTACCTGGCTGTCCCTAAAATGTCACCATTCTTTTTGTGGAGATTCTTGACCATCAATCAATTGTCCTGATGCAATAATAATGAAGGTTTAGTGTGGCATACTGTATTCTTTGACTTAGTTCTTTTTGACTTGGTTCTTTTCGCTTCATTTTCAGTGTTCTTCACTCAACTTTCCCACTTCAGTTTTCATTGCTACAGAGCAGGCTGAATAATTGTAGTGGGGACATTCTAGGAAATGTGGGACTGCTTTGAGATGATTTTATGAACTACCCTATTATCTAGTGTGCCTCTCCTCTGCCTCTATTCTGCCCTGGTGAGGCTGCGTCTGAAGTGTTGTTTCTAGTTCTGGGCTCCCCAGTTCAAGAGGGACAGGGAACTACTGGAGAGAGCCCAATGGAGTGCCACAAAGATGGCGAGGAGACTGAAGCATCTCTCTTCTGAGAAGAAGCTGAGAGACTCTAGACTCTTAGCCTGGAAAAGAGCAGACTGAGAGGGAATCTTATGCATATAAATAGCTAAAGGGTGGAGGTCATGAACATGGGACTGGTTTTCTTTCACTGGTGCCCAGTGATACGACAGGGGCCAGCAGGTACAAACTAGAACGCAGGAGGTTTCACTTAAGGAGAAACTTCTTTATGGGGGATGGAGTGGTGGAGCAGGCTGCCCAGAGAGGTTATGGAGTTTGCTTCTCTGGAGACTTTTGAAACCCTCCTGCGTGTGTTCCTGTGCAACCTGTAAGAGGTTGCCCAGGGAGGTATTTGAGGCCCCATCCCTGGAGGTACTAAAGTCAGGCTTGGCAGGGCTCTGGGCAGCCTGCTGTAGTTGAGGATGTCCCTGCTTACTGTAGAGGGTGTTGGACTAGATGACCTTTGGAAGTCCGTTCCAACCCAGACCATTCTGTGAACCTGATCTAGGTGAAACCTGTGTTAGCAGTTGCTTTGGATAAAATGACCTCCAGAGGTCCTTTCCAACCCCTGCCATCCTATGATCCTACATGAATTTGTAAGCTAGAACACACCTAGTGGTGTGGATCAGTTGCTATGAAACTTGAAAGTGTGTTGATGAATCAAAATTCTCCTAGTCCAGTAGTTAAAAGGTTTAAAGTCTGCTTGAAAACAGCTTCAGAGAAGCTTGGCTTGGTAGAATGAAGCCACTGTCTGTCAGCGTAACAACTGTGGGGTCAGGCTCAAGGTAATGTGCAGGTTCACCTTTTGCTGTTTCAGATGTAAGACAGTTTTTAATTCTGTCTGATGAAAGACTGATCATGGTTATGTCTTGATTCTTTCTTTGTGGAGTCGCTCCTGGGCTGTGTGCCTGCTCTGAAAGTGCAAGTGGAAACAGAAGGAAGCAGCTTCTCTGCTTCTGTATTCTGGAGCATGCTCAACCTACTGTGCCACATGGCGGTGGCAGCCCAGTCCTGTGCATAAGTCTATACTTTAAATAAATAATCTGAGTGCTCTAGAGGGCATTTTGTATTGCTAAAGCTTCTACAGACTGATTGGAATATCCTTCATGGCAGCAGGCCAGTAGATTTCAGAGCCTCTAAAGCATTTGTTACTCGTTTAATAAGAGAGTCATCCCGTTTCATCTGTTTGTTTGTCAACAGTTATATTCATGATGGAATGAGATGAAACTGTGCTATTGATGATTGCTCTTTCATATCCAGAGCACTTCTAACATAAAAGTCTGCTTGTTTCTCTGGTTGGTTTACTTTAGAGGGTTTTTATAGTTGCTTAGATTACAGTTGTGGGTTGTGAGATCCTGAGCTATCAGCTTGCCTCTGAACGCAGGATTTTGTTTATGCTGTGCTTACTGTTGATAGTTATTTTTCACTGTTGACTTGCCACTTTTTATCCCTGGCTTGGTTTGTCTTCAAACTGAAATATTTCTCCTAAAAGCAGTTTTTCCAACAGCACCTCTCTGTCAGGATGACCTCCCTAAGTACCTGTGGACAGAACTGTTGATGGTGTTTGGAGATGATTCGAACATGTCCTTGCTCTTTAGCATGTGGAAGTTTGCATTGTTCTAATGATGTGCTCAGTCCACTCGAGCTGTAGCCAGAGCGGCGCTTTCTGTGGTGCCAGGTGCTTTTTCTCAGGACAAAGGGGCACACTGGGTTTTGTGTGATCCAGATTGCAGCTCCCTGTGTGTGTCACCTGTGTTGACTTGCAGTAGCTCCTATAACCTTCACAAAGTCCCTTGCAGAGGTGTGGCAGGTGCAGAGATGTGTTCCCACTCTGCCACGTGGAGTAGTTCTGTACCTTTGTGCAGATTCTGGGGCTTTCTTCATTGGTATACACCAAGCTGATTTAGCTCAGAGGGCTTGCAGTGCTCCCAGGCGGCTTGCAGTGCTCCCAGGCGGCTTGCAGTGCTCCCAGGCGGCTTGCAGTGCTCCCAGGCAGCTTGCAGTGCTCCCAGTCATCTTACATCTGTAGCTGTGATAACAGCACACTCGTGCGCTGAGTGTGAAGCCTGTGGTACGTGTCCAGCAGAGCATCTGGTCTTCCACTGCACCATAATCAATGTTAGAACACTGCAAGGCAATCACCTGTTACATTCCTTACTTCCTCCTCCAAAAGGTGGGAGTGCTTTCCTGTCTGAGTATTAGCAGCAGTGTTGCCAAATAAATATAAGCAGAATGCTAAACCCTCCTGTTGTTCTTTCTTCAATAGGTCCATGGTTAGACTTACTGTTTTACAAGATGTCCCAACATGTGTTGGAATGGTAACTTCAGTACCGCCTGAGAGCTTGGAGTCTGCCTTTCTGTGAAAGGTAGGGCAGCTTCTGTTCAATATTTTTTGTGTATTTCTAAGGTTTTCTTTTTATTAGTCTTACTGGTTCTGCAGCACCATGGGATCCGAGCTCCCGTGGTAGCTGCGGCACCTCCGAGGGCTAGACCTGATGTTGCTTCCTCAAGCAGTAACTTCTCCCAGTGAGCTGGAGATGCATTCAGAGTGACTATTTGTGAAGAAAATGGAGCTGTTTCTCCAGGCATCGTTTTGCAGGGATTTACTCCACTGGAGCTGAGAGCATGCCCATACTATTTGCTCCCAGAAATGTCTGGAGAATTCAGGTTTTGTTTTCACCAGAACACCTTGCTTCTGTTTCATGAAAGTAGGGGAAGAGCTTGCTTTCAAGTCATCTTACTGTTTCTCATAGGCAGGCCTGGCCTTCAGGGCCTCCTGAAACACAGTGCCCAGCCTCAGTCTAAGTTTGTCTCTGGGAATTGAATGGCTAAAATTCTTTGGGTCTCTGCAAAGGAGAGAAACATTCAGATCATCTTCCTGTGGAGATGCATTCTCCACCAGATGAACTTACAAAGTCCATCTCAAAAGAGATTTCTGGTCATAAGTAGTGGATGTAAAATAAGAACAATAAAAAGAAAACCTTAGAGAACCATTCAATATTGCAATAAAGCTGACTTACATTATCCCTGTAGGCAAACTCCATGCTCTAGAGGTGGTACTAATGTCCCAAACTCTCAACACATGTTGGAACATCTTTGTGGAGGAGGAAGTCATTGATCGGTGAGCAGCACCTTCAAGGATCGTTTAAGGGGGAAAAAGTAAAAGGTAATATTTTCTAAACTCCATTGAAATGCTCGTTCAGTTGTTTATTTGGCAGTCCTGCTGCTCATACCAGGGTTGTCCTGGCTTAATTTCTTCAAATGATTGAAAAGCCTCATCAATTCCACTTGAGTCAGTCTTGGTAGTCTGTCTTGGTGCCATGAGTTTGAGTTGCATCTGTTAGCCTCCTTCACGCAGCTGAGTCTGTTGCATACAGAGCCCAGGCTCTGCTGTAAGCCCTTGGCAATCTGAGACTTTGCTCTCAGTGCCTGTGATGTGGAAAGCGTTAGTCTGTGGTGTAACCAGAGCAGCCACATCCTCACTCACAGGCAAGTGCTGCAAAGTGTTGAACCGGGACAGAGATGTTCTGTTGGGATTTGTTTTCATGAAGTAGCTGCAAGACTGGATGCTGTGCCAGGTGAGGCACCACCACCTCTTCCACAGCCATGTGGAAGTGCAACTTTAATGCTGACTACCATAAACTGCAGCTCTTCTGACAAGATCAAATGCCCATGTCTACTGGTGACTGTTGTACAGTGCCCTGATCTTGGCACCTCTTCCTGGATGTAGACAGATGAAGGTGCTGACATTCTGAAATTCAGGTTATGGTCTTGGGTCCACCCTTCTGAGATTCTTTCCATTTCCTGTGCTCTTTTGTGCATACCCTTTCCAACTGACATGTCTGTGCCACCTCCTTAAGATGAGGCCTCATCTGCTTGGCATCGAGCTTGTTGGGACACATCACCAGCAGGGCTTTTAGAGTGTCTGGGAAATGGTTTCTCCAGGAAAAAACCTACACTGCCAAAATGTCTACTGTGTTCACAGAGGTTGTTTTCAAAGAGCAGAAGCATACAGCCCAAGTCTTACACTTGGTGTTCCTTTTAATCCTTGTGTGGATGTGACTGAGAGCGTGCTCTGTCACTGCAAGGACGGCTACGGGATGCTGCCATCTGTGCCTCCACGTATGTGCCACCTCTGACACTCTTACACCAGTTCTGCCCCACCTCTGGCTCACCACTGCTGTCACAAGCTCATAATTCTTGTTTTCATCTGTGAGCTCCTGTAGTGGTTTTGTATGGTCTGATCTTGCCCTTAGCCCAAGGAGCATGTTCTTCTAGCCTGCATGGAAACAGGTGAGGGATAAATCCCCAACTAACAGCTTTTCTGCTGCTTCCTCAAGGGCTCACATTGGTGTCATTGCCATACTGGTTCTTTCTCATCTGGTTCCTCTGACAGCACCTTTGACTCTAGTGAGTAACCAAACACAACAGTGCATTGAGGCATGGAAACATTTTCCAGCTCTCTGCATCCAGTCTGTGGTGTTCCTGAAGGTCCTTGGACATGCTCATTATGGTTTGTGTCTTCTGAGAAAACTGAGGTGAAATAAAAACGTGGTGTAACTGTAAGCTCTTTGGACTTGCTGAGCCCTGCTCCTCTGCCTTTCACCTTTTCCTGACGCTGTTAAGTCACTGCAGCACAGCTTTCTGGGGTCACAGGGTAGGTTCTGGATGCAGTTCTCCACAATTCTTTGAGCTTCAGTGCTTCCCTTTTAATTGTAGAATCACAGAATGGCTTGGGTTGGAAAGGACCTTAGAGATCATCTACTTCAGCTTCCCTGCCATGGGCACAGATGCCTCTCAGCTAGACTCAGCTGCTCAAGGCCTCAATAATAACTTCAGCATCCTTTGTTCTTTTAGGACATACACATGAAATTGCACAAAAGAAATCCTGAATTATTAAAAAAGAAGGAATTAGACATCAAAATGAAGGATAACATTTCCTTAGCACATTGAGGGTTTGATTTCTTCTGGAAAAATAAGGGAATGGGGAATTTAGTTACAGGAGATAAAAAAAAAAACAGGGAAAAGAAGATCTCTTCTCCTAGTGTCAGGTGACAGGAGAGGCAATGACCTGAAATTGCAACAGGGGAGGGTTAGGCTGGAGATGAGGAAAAAATTTCTTTCCTATGAGAGTGGTCAGGAATTGGAACAGGCTGTCCAGGGTGGTGGAGTCCCCATCCCTGGAGGTGTTCATGAAATGAGTGTCCATGGCACTTGGGGATGTGGTTCAGTGGCCATGGTGGTGCTGGGTTGAGGGCTGGACTTGATGACCTTGGAGGTCTTTTCAAACCCAAGCAGTTCTGTGATTCTCTCAGTAGTAGCTCCTTCAGGGCTCATGTTCTTTGTGTGCTCTGATCAAACTGTGAGGCTTCCTTACCATCAGAATACCAAGTATTGTCTTCTCTGAGATGCACCACTCCTGTGTTCATGCTGCCGTGGTTTGAGGCAGCTCCTTCCACTTCTCAGGCCTCCACACACCCGTATGTGATGCTGACTGGTGACTGGCTTGGCTCTGGAGTGCACGTGGGTAACAGTAAGGCTCTTTAGGTGTGACTCAGAGCCACTTCTCAGCTGTTTAATTACCTGCCTTAAAGACAGGCTTTTGGAAACCGGCTTGGCTAGTTCTGTGTATTGTAGCTCCGACCTCTTCTCCAGTTCTCTTTGCAAAGTGTGATGCTGTGTGGGTTCCCAGACTCACCCACCTGCTTAGGAGCTCCCAGAGGAGTGAAGGGCTGGGGGTTTTTGACATCCTGCATGACATTCATCAGAAACCCACTAACCATGTAAGTAAAGTAGGGTCCTTTTTCTACTTGATGAATATTTTTGTCTTGCCCAAATCCTGCTGACTTGCAGAAGAGCTTTGCACCACCAAAGAAAATGGGATCAGGTGTTTTGGCCTGTGTTAGGCACAGATGCACAGATTTTTTTGCGTGGATTTGAGGGGGCTCCATTGTGTAAATATAAACATACCAATATGAGCCCCTGGAATGGAGCTTTTTTATGCTTTTCCCTTTAAGGATATTAAATTAGATTGGAAGGTACAAGTTCAAAAGAAGCAAAAAGGACTTTTTTTCTTGTAGGTGAGTAGATAAGCTCTGGAACTCTTTTAGGATGTTGCAGGCTCAAAACATTGCTTGACAAATTAGCGGGGGGAAAAAAAACATCTCTCCTGACCTAATAGAAAATAAGATCCTCTCACTTCGGATGGTCCTAAGCTCCTCACCTGGAGTACTCTGGCCAGCTCTGGAGTCCTCAGCACAGGGAGGAGCGTGTCCCGTGAAGGGCCACAAAACTGATCAGAGAGCTGGAGCAGCTCTGTTGAGGACAGGCAGAGAACTGGGGCTGCTCAGCCTGGAAAAGAGAAGGCTCCAGGGAGACCTCCAACCTCAACAGTTCTTTGATTCTGTGTGAAACTGTGGTGGTTCCTTCGGGATAGAAGAGGAAGAGGGCTTGAGCCTCACCCAGTATCTGCAGTCCAAGACACAGCCTAGTACTTGGCTGTGCTGTGGGGATGAGGTAGGTTGGGAAGTGTGACCAGGTGCATCCTTGTGGCACTGTTCTCGACCTGATGCTGTGCAGCCAGGTTAAAGAAAAGTTCAAGCAAATCATGTCCCAGAGGGGATGGACTTGTGTGGTTTGTTCCCATCTTGTAAGGCAGCTGTAGCAGCAGGAGAGGCCTGGTCTGAAGCTGTGTTTTGGGCCAACTTCTCATGCTCAGAATTGGAAGTTTTAAGAGGCTGCTCCCAGATTCGAGCTGATAACAGAGAGTGCTTTCTGCAGTTGTGCCTGACCTGTGACTAGAGCAAGCAGAGACTAATTATGCTGCTGTCCCAGAGTTCTGTTGAAGGACAAGGCAAACTCCATCCCTAAACACAGGCTGTTAACTGTTTAGAACCAGCTCTTCAAGGTTCTTCTGTTTTAAGAGATTTTATACAGACACTCAATAATTTATCACGTCAATAATCAGAGTCAGACCTAATGTTTTACAAATAATTTTTTGGTCTTTGATCTCAATCCTGTCAGTCCTCTTAAAGTATAAATTATTAAAGGAACTTTTTGATTCTTTGAAAGCCTATCTGCAAAGATGGTATTTTTCTTCTGCTTCTCAAATAGGGCAGTGCTCTTCTTAGGATTTAGTGCAGTTTGTTTGATCAATAAAATATAATTAAAGTTTTAAAGTGCAGCAGAGCCAGTACCTTTTGGGTAGCTAAGCAGATGCTAGCACTCCTCAGAATTTCCACTTCTTGGGACCTAAAAGTTTTCAATGACAAGGTTTAGGTGCTTTTATGTTTGCAAAAAACAATCCTGTGCTAGTGACACACGTGGCAATAGCAGAATAATATTGCTGAGCGGTTTTTCCCTCGAGGTTTTTGGCACTTATATACAAGTTCTGACTGGATGGAAACTCCATTGCAATATCCCAGACTTTTAAATAGAGGAGAGTTTGTTTGTAACAAAAATGCTCCAACAGGCCTCCTTTGCTTGCTGCCTTATTCTGTACAGATCTGTGAAATGCTGGTAGGGCCATGGCTTGCTAGTGAAGCTTCTGCACATGGAATTAAGAGTTAATATGTGGGCAGGCTTTGTTGTGTTGTGCTTGGCAAGTTAGGATGCTGTTCACTTTGGGTTTATTCATTTGTGATCCCCCACGGTTTTCACACAGCAGAGTGGGACCGAAGTGACTGCTTTAGCAGTGTTTGTTGCCTCTGAGGGTGTGCTGAAGCTGGTTCCTGCCCCAAGGAATGGAAGCATTCATGCGCTCCATCGTGAGTTTGAGATGGTCTTGCAGAGAGTTTTGGCAAGAGCGCTTGAATGGAGAATGTGACCTTAGTTATGTCTTCAAAACAGAGAAAGTCAAGTCCAGGTGGCGAGGTGGGTTGCAGTTCTTGCTCGGAGCACTGCCTTGCTCTGGCTCCGTTTTCGTTGCTATCCTTGATAATGTTTTTGTCATAGCTCTGGGAAAAGTTCAGAATTCTACTGCTGAAGTAATTTTGAAGGCTTGAAGCATATCCTTGGTACCACAAATGTATTATCTAAAGACAAGGTACTCTCTTTCCCTCATGTGACACATTTCTTGATTTTTTTTTTTTGCGTGGCTCCTTACTGCTTTAGATGCAGAATTCTGGTCACAAAACTGCAAGACAGCCATGTTACTGAATTTAAAGCTCATTGAGATGGTGACCTACAAGTTAGAAGGAAGTTGAGTGCTTTGCTTTTTTGCAAAAGAGAAATAGCAGCCAGGTGATGGAAATAAGTTGGGGTTCCTTGTTTTGTTGTCTAATCTTAATTATCTCTTCCAGTTCTGCATGTCTGTACACAAGTGAACATATATTATGACATTACTGCAGTGATTCACTTAAGGGCAGAATCCAGAATGTTGGATTGTGATCCAGTGGCTGAAGCCACTGGCCTTGGTTAGAAAGAGGAATAATCTAGCACGACTGCTGGTGTGTTGTGACACAGCTAAGTGATGTTTGGCATTACACAGAGTGTGTGTGCACACGTTTCTTAAAGCTGCCTGTTCCCTTTCTTTTCCCACATCATCATCGGTCTAGGGAGACATGCAAAGGCAGACAAGCCTCTCTGTATGAAAACTGGGGAAAGTAATTATGCAGGCAAGAAGAATACCTCAGGAATTTCCTATTCAGAGCTCTGCATTATTTTCCTTTGATGGCAGACAGAATTCCAGTATGCTTTCTATAGAGAGTGGGTGAAACCTGGGAAGAGATGTAACAGTGAAGAAAAGAATTGGCAAGGCTTTAATATAGAAAGATGAAAAATCAGAGTTTTCAGCCCTTTGCGTAGATTCAGTTTCCACTTGGTGGTTTTCAGAGTAGCAAGAAGCCAGAAATGACCAACCCCAAACTGTGGCATCAGAAGTTTCCTTGGGCCAGCAGAGCAGTGAAGTGGTGTGCGTGACTGGTCAGGCCACGGCCAGCCTGTCCGAGTGGAGATGAGGTGGCTGCTTCAGGAGCACAGTGATGATGCTCCCAGCCTCGCCCCAGGTACAACCCAAGTAGGGAAGCAGTGTGCCAAATCTTCATGTACTTTACAGCCTTGGAATGCATCTTGCTTCCAACATCCTCTGCTAGCAGGACTTCTATGAATGTAACTCAGCGCAGGGAAGATGTGGCTGTGCCTCCACATGCAGGGAATGTTGCATGTGACAAGCTGCCTTCTTACAAACTCATCTTTTTGTAGTCTGGTTTCTTTGTACTAATTTATTTGGGGGAAATTCCTGGTTTCTATTCTTTCTTCCTTGGCCTGTTTCCCAAAGACAGATAGCCTTAAGTGACTGAACAGTCTGTTTGCCTTCCTGCTCCCTCCCTTCAGGTATCTGCTGGATCTGTCTAAAGACCAGCAGCTAGACAGCCCCTCCGTGTGCTCAAGTTGAGGGGGATGCCAACTGCTGCTTCCTTTTCTTTGCCCTTCTGGCTGGCTGCTAGTCAGCCCTCTTGTACAGACTGGCCAGGCTGTCCTTAGGATGAGCTGACTGTGCCCAGCTGGCAAGCCGCACAAATGTGGACTCGGGGCTGCACCAGAGAGTGATCCTAGATGTGTGAGAGAACTGAGAGCGTTGTACAGTGGTTAGAAGTGTGAGAGGAAGTTGGAGCTGTGCAGGGGTCATAGAATTGCTGAGGTTGGAAAAGAATGTAAATGGTCACCCAGTCCAATCTCTAGCTCAAAGATGGGTCAATGTTAAACTAAGAGAAGGTGGCTTAGGGTATGTCTGACTGAGTCCTAGGAGTCTGGAAGGTGGGGCAGTGTACACTTTGGTGCAGAGTGTTCCATTAATTACGTCCATAGTGTAGAATCCTTCCCTATACCCCAAGTCTGCACTTTCAGTTTATGAATTGATTTCTCATTCTTCCAGGCATCCCCAATAAAGAATTTGGGTCCATCTTCTCAGTAACCTCTCCCCCTAAGCCTCCTCCAGAACAAACCCTCAGGTTCTCCAGTACAGTCATGTGTTCCAACCCCGTAACCAACTTGGTGACTTTGCCCTGGACTCAGGTTTTCACAAGTCTTCCTTGCACCACACAGCTCAAAGCTGACTGCAGTGTTCTAGCAGTGTGCTGAGTGAAAAGGAGTGATTTCTTCCCTTGGTGTGATGGTTGCTGCTGGGCTACCACTCTTCTCATGGTAGAACCCACTGTGCAGTTAGTCTTTGCTGTTGCCAGGACACACCACTTAAGCCAGGTTAGTAGTGTACTCCCCACCAGACCCAGGCACTTTCATCAGTGCTGCTGCCCTGGGTCCAACCTGTGTCTTTACAGAGAGTTAGTCCCTCCCAGCGGCAGCTTTTTGTCCTCCTTGAATCTCATGAGGTTCCTGTTGGCCTGCTCATCAGGTCCTTCTGCTTAGCAGCCCTTCCCTTTTTACCACTTAGTGTGGTACTACCTGCAGACTTGATGAGGGTGCTCTCTGCCTCCCCAGCCAGGTCACCAAGAACTGACTCCTGTGGGCCTCTGAGTGTAGCTGACCTCCAGGTAGTTCTCTGCACTTGAGAATATTGTCTTGAGGGATTTCATGAGTAGCAAGTTTCTGAGATGTTGCAGAGGTTGACAAAGAAGGCTGCAGGATGAGAATCTGTAGGAATTGGGCATCTCATACGATGGTCCTTGGATTCTGAATTGATTTCCAAAGAGCTGATTAGGCAAAACAAGCCGCAGAATGGTTGAATTTACCTAGGACAAAAGTCCTTAAAATTACAAAAATCTTATAGTGTGAAAAACTGAGATGGTGATACCTCTTCACTCTGAAAGGATTCTGTGTGCTCAGGGAAGCTGGGTAGCTGAAATCCGAAGAGTTATTATTTCAACAGTTATTCTCATGTACCTTTGCCTAGGCTACTCAACAGATTTCTATCTCAGACCTCTTCTCTGGGTACCAGTTAATGAAATTTCCCTCCTTGCATCTTCGCTTTCATACTGCAGGTTTCTGATTGATAGCTGTGCTTGTGTGTGTTTCCATAATAAAACGGTACATGCTCCAATAGGTCTTGATGCTGCAGGTCTCACCTGCACGAATAGCTGCTACCACTATGAGCAGCCCTCCTGAGCCTCAAGGACATCATTTGCATGAGTAGCAGTTGCAGCACTGAGATCTTCATGCCTGTGTGTGCATTCCATTGTACATTCAACTTTCAGAATTCCATCTCTATTACAGAGGACAAGTTGGCCACTGAGGAAGATTGACTTTTTCTTAAGTGATAAAGCAAAAATGAGTTAAAAAGCTTATCTACATCCTGCTAAAATCCTCAAGGTAATGTACAGGATGGAGTCAGTGATGACTTAAGTTAGTTTAAGAGATAACTACTTCAAAGAATCATTAAAAAAAGTAATACCAGAAATATATGACATGGATAATTGAGCTGGGAAGTGTGGGAATGGTGCACTGCAGTGATATCATGAAAGACACACCGAAATAGATACTGCAGATCAAAAAGTAGGGAAAAGAGAGGGCATGGGAGAGCTGTGGGAAACGGTGTCTGGTACGGCTGAGCACCAGCCCAGGTAGCTGTAACTGAGTGCTCAAAACCTGGAGAGCTTTGAGCTCTGGGCTCCGGCACCTCACACTCAGGAGCCTTTCTGCATTGTGGCTCCTGCCACTTTGCTGTGGTGAGACAACTGTTGAGGTTACAGCTGAAGGAGGGAGTCTTGTGAAGATGATCCTGCTTTGGCTAAAACCAATAAAGCAAAGCTGGAGTAACACAAACACCCAACTTCAAAAGAGATTGTGAAAACTAGAGTGCCCAAGCGAAGGCTGTTGCCTGGTTAACTACACTTTTAACATTAAGCTGCTACCCCTCAATGTGCTGCTGAGCCAAAGAGCGTGCATGCTGTGCAGGGAGGGCTGAGACTCAGCTCTCCTCCCAAGTCATGCTAAATGTCACCTGGAAGGTAGTGACAGCTGGGGCTAGGCTATAAAAAACCCCTGAGAGGAGCATCTCTCTGAGTTACAGCAGTTGTGGATTTAGCAGAGACGGGGACAGATTCTGGGCTCTGCTCCTTGTCCTGCACCCCAGCCCAGGATGCTGCCCCGGGGAGCACTGTGCAGAGCCGCTGCGGAGATTGGTGTCTGGGACTGCCTCAGATGTTCCCCAGGATTTATTAACCTCAGCTCAATCACTTGCAGTTAGTGCATTTGTCACCGGCGATCCCAGATCTGTTGTATTCGTCACCGTAATGAATTAAAGCTTTTAATGATTTTAACTTGCTGAGCCTGTGTCAGTGCAAGCCCTTACCGGGGCACTGGGAAAGCGGCAGCCGTTAGTTTTGCCAGGTAGCTCCGATGGAGCTCCGAGATGGGCACCTGTTACACGAGAGCCATTCGGACCCTCGGGGCTCTGTCGCCTCACTCTCCGGACCCCTCGGGGCTCTGTCGCCTCACGCTCCGTAGCCCTCCGGGCTCTGTCCCCTCGCCGTTCGGACCCCTGCGGGCGCTGTCGCCTCGGCGCGCCCCAGCCCGCGCAGTGCCCCCTGCCGGCGGCGCCGTCCGCGCCGTGATTGAGCGGCCCGGGCGCGGCGCTGACAGAAGCCCTGGGTGCTGCTGCGCGCTGCCAGCTCTCCTCAGATCACATCACCCCGCTAACAGGAGCGTACAGCCCCGTGAGACCACTGCTCACTTGTGCGCCTTCATTTTTTAGACATCTGATGGTTTCTTGCTCTCCAAGTCGGCCGAGGAAAGCTGGGAAGGCTCCACAAAACAAATGCTCCTCCTTAAGCCTCTCAGGTTTGTGTTTGCTTGGGACGCTCCCGCAGCCAGAGATGACTTTTGTAGTGAGCTGGTCCAGAAACGCCTCCCAGACTGCTCCCGGACACATTCCCTGTAGTGTTTTGCATACCTCTTAGTGCACCACGCTCCTTTTTAAAGCTTTGTTTTCATTCAGTGGAAACCAACCCGGTGCAATCAGAATATTTACTCTGTTGTGGTGTATCAAACCCAACAACCCCTCATTGCTGTCTGCAACTACCTGAAGGGAGGCTGTGGCCAGGTGGGGTTGGGCTCTGCTGCCAGGCAAGCAGCCACAGAACAAGGGGACACAGTCTCAAGTTGTGCCAGGGCAGGTCTAGGCTGGATGTCAGGAGGAAGTTGTTGTCAGAGAGAGTGATTGGCATTGGAATGGGCTGCCCAGGGAGGTGGTGGAGTGGCTGTGGCTGGAGGTGTTGAAGCCAAGCCTGGCTGGGGCACTTAGTGCCATGGTCTGGTTGGTTGGCCAGGGCTGGGTGCTAGGTTGGCCTAGAGGAGCTTGGAGGTCTCTTCCAACCTGCTTGATTCCATGATATGGAAACCAACTCAGTGTAATGATAGTATTTTCTGGTTTGTGGTGTATCAAACCCAATAATCCATCCACTGGTTAATATATAACAGATATGGCTCTGTGTGTGCAGACATGGAGTTTTCTATCCCCAAATTGTCCCACTGAGACTTTCTGGAGTATGGCTCAGATCAGTATAAATAATCATTTCTATCCAACAGTAGCAATTGTTTTGTTGAACTGAGAAATTTTGAGTGCTAGTCCTATTCTCGTTTCTGTAGCTTAGATGTACTTTTACTGCGTTGATACACAACACTTTGCTTTCCTCTATAATCTGCACAAATAACTATATAAATCTGTTTTTTAGCAAGGCTTGGTGTTTTTAAACAGCTGTTGTTAATGTGACTTGCTTCATGTTAAAGTAATAGGGTTTTGTCTATTGGTAGCATGCCAGCAGCACAGGCTCAAGCACTCAGGCACTATGTCTTGGGCTGCAGCCTCATAGCACTGACACTGAAATTAATCTGCACTAATCCTTTTGAAAATAACCAAATTGCATTTTCTCCTGTAGGACAACTGAGAACTCCAGGTGTCTCCAACTTTTGTTATGCTTTGTTTTAAAACTTCAGTAAAGTTCTTAAATACTTTGTGATTAATAAAAAAAAAATAACCAAACCCAACAAACCAAAGAGCTCTGATTTCTCTGTCAGAGTTTAAAGTGCAGTCACACCTCTTTTCAAGAGGTCATCAATGTGTCACCAAAGCTTCATGAAGACCCTGTCATGGGTTTTTCTCTTCAGGAGCATTCAGTCATGACTTTTCTTTAGAGTTTAAGAGGTTTTTTTATGGGGTGTAAGCTAATTCTGTTTTGTTTTCTGTTTTGCTTTAGCTAAAAAACTAGGAATTACTGATGTGCCAGCTGAAGTGGTTACTTTTATTTCCCATGCAACACAGAACAGATTAAGAACAGTGATAGAAAAAGTAACAGTGATAACACAGCACCGAATGGAGTCCTACAAAGTAAGTGTACAGAAGAAGGTACAGTGTGCTACAGAATCAGAGTGAGTGTGCAGGGGAAGGTGCAGCATGCTGCAGAATTGGAGTGAGTGTGCAGGGGAAGGTACAAGTTGTCACAGAATGCTGCTGTGTGACAGCAACTTTCCTTAGCACACGATAGGGGTTTGTGTTTACTTGATGTGCCAAGGATGGTTTAGCTGCAGGTTTGTCTGTCTCAGCAAACAGAGGGTGGTGAGATGGAAGCAGTGCTTGCCAGAGCAGTCTGCTGCCTCTGTGTTTTCATTCTGCTGTGCTAAAATGTCTAACGTGGGGTAGGTGTTAGACTCTTTCTGCTCATGGACTGCAACCGAGACTGCTGATTCTGGATGTCTCCCTTTTTTGACTAAGACATCCACTGACTGGGTCCAAATTGCTTCAGTAAATGGAAATCCATGGTTACTTTGTGTGTCTTTGGCTGCAAGAAATACTCACATTTTACAAAAGCTACCAATTTGTCTTAAACTGTCAAGTAAAGTGGATCTTTCACTGTGATTAAGCAGCAATATTCTCTTGAAAAAGAAGGTACCAAGATGCAAAGATTCCCTTGTTAGCAAGTATGCTCTTGAAGAAAAGTGAAACAATTTACATTAAATTTCCCCACTGGTTGAGGAGAAACAACCTGCAAACCAGTTTGAAATGAAACCAAGCATCTTTATTGATAACTATCAAACACTGGTTTTGATAGAAGCCCCTACTGGTGGTTCAGCTGGTGTGAAATCAAGATGACAGTAACCATCATTGTTTATTGCCTGAGATGATATTTACATTGAGGAGCTCCCATTTGGGCTTTTGGGGGTTTTATTTGGCTTTGACCTTGAGTGCAAGCATAGTCAAACAGTTTGGACTGTATCTTTGCCCACGTGTTTCTGAGTCACTGCTGGACATGGCATTTGTAAGAACAGATCTTTGGGGTCTGTGACTGCAATCAGCATGACTGTGATAGCAAAACTGCTGGAAAACTCCAGGCTACCATGCCTGCATGTTACCCACCCAAACCTTGCCTTGCAGTTGAGGGACCTATTCTGTTACATTGGACTAGAAGCAGAATCTCCTTTCTTTCCTCTTCAGCAGTGTCAGATCCCTTCTTCCTTCTCCCTAGGATGGTGTCTGGGAAGAAAACACTTTGTTTAAGCTACATTAAGCCAAAGCTGCATTTAAAATATCTTAATGGCTTCTTAGACAAAAACTGAATGTTGTTTTCTATTTAACCATAGCATTTTCACTACAGTCTCCTTGATGAATGGTTTGCTTTGAATTCATAGCAAAAGGAACATATTAAGCAGATAAATGAGATGCAAGTAATATGGATAACTTCCTTCTGACATTCTGAGTGTTCCCCATGCAGCTTGTGCCATAAATCCTTACTGTTTGCTGGCTACTAGGAAAGCTTGCCTGCCTTTAGTTGTCATAGAGTTCTTCAAGTTTAATTACAATTAGAGGCTTCTCTCCAGCTAAGTGTTTAGCTTTGATGCTTTTATAACGCTGCATCTTGATCACTCTGGTCCTGGTTCAGGATGAGCACAAATAGTGGAATTGCAGCTTACAGCCAGGCTTATATCTTATGTTTAGGATTGCTCAATAACAAAGCATCTCAGGGGTTTTTAGTCAGTAAGTCTGGGTTTGGTTTGTTTTTTTTTCACTCTGTGATGTCTCTGGTGATGATAAATCAATCCTCTTTCTTTTTTAAATTTACTGAGATACCAATTAAATAGATTCTAGCTGCACCATTAACCACAGGCTGCCTTTATTCTCTCCAGCTTAAAAGGAGGGGAAAAAGTTTAATGATTATTTTAACACTATTTCTCACTCTGGGAACATTGGGATATGTAACACCCCCAGTCTTCTTTGAACGTGGGGTCTGATGGCACTGCCTGTTGGAGTGAAACGTTCTTCTCTTGCAGGATGACGAGTGGTATGAGCAAGCTACAGACGTTCGGTCACAGCTCAAGTTTTTTGAGCAGTTGGAGCGCTTGGAAAAGCAAAGGAAAGACGAACAGGAGAGGGAAATCTTGCTGAAGGCTGCCAAGGTATTTTTTACACTACTTACCAATTGATAGTCTTCCAACAGCTCTCTAATTCTGTGCCATCCATTTCACAAATGCTTTTTTCTTTCGTGCAAGAAGATGCAGTTGTTGTGACCTCACAGCTTTAGTTCCTGAAGTCATGCTACCTCCATACCAGCCTGGCTGGAATGCTCTTGGGTTTGCAAGATACAGCTCAGAACTGGATGAGTTCTTGGGAATAGGGCAGAGAGGGGCTGATGTTTGTGAAACAAGTAGGTGAAATAAAATAGCAACACAACTTAGAATTTCATTAAAAGCCCCAGCGCTGAAAACAAGATTGGACTGTTGCAGGAGCTGGCACAACCCCCTGGACCTCTCAAGCTCTGCATCATATTCCACAATTGCAGGATGGTTTGTGGAACCTTTTAAAGGTCATCTTGTCTAACCTCTCTGCAGTGAGCAGGGGCATCTTAAAGCAGCCCAGGTTGCTCAGTATGCTTAATGTATGCAATACTATCTAGAACATATAGCCCAAAGCACTGTTCTAATCCACTTCCTAGGAAGTCTTGTTAGAATGGAAGTGTTGAAAGACACATTGGTCCTGGAAACCCTGAGATCCAGTCAGCTCCTGCAGCTGGAACAACTCCTGTTTCAAACATCCAGATGTGTCAAATAGAGAAGCTGTGGAAGGAGAGACTGTGGCTGCCTTGTCTGTCATTACTTTGGGGTTATCTCCCTAAAAGGTGAATCAGAGTGAAGTGAAAATGGCACCAAGAAGGAGCAGTTTGTGTAGAAACACATCTGTGGAGTGCAGGCTCTTTAAAAGGAAAGTCAACTCTTCACCCTTGTTTGTTTTGCCAGTAAGAACCCACTGGCTGTTGTTTCCACATGTATGCAGGAGCAGGGAACTTTGGAATCTGTCTTCAGTGACTGGTACAGGAAAGAGCAAGAAGAGCTGAGGAGAGTCTTAAGACTGCAGAAAGGTCAAAAGCCAGACTAAAATCACTTGAGGAATTCACCTTTACATTTGACATGGTGCTGTTGTGTGGACTTCCTAAAAAAAACACAGCCACCCAAACCAAACCAAACAAAACAACAACAACAACAACAAAAAGGGAGGGGGAAAATACAAACAGAAACCCCCAGCTACAGTAAAAGGTGCATTCCTGCTGCTTTTATAGCCACTTCCAAAAGCTGGAAAGGCAGGCCGTGGGCATCAGCTGAACCAGGTTCTGGGCTAACTGTGGGAAAAGGGCGGGCAGCAGGGAGAAGAGGATTTTGTGGTTGGGGTTTTGGTTTGGTCTGTTTATTTCTGACTTGATTTTTAGAGAAAGTGATGCTTTCTGCAGCAGAGGGGTACAGCTTGGGATTGGCCTTGTTATCAGCAAATCCATGAGTGATACCTTTATGACAGTCTGTAATCAGGTGGATCATGTTTAAACTACCATGGTAATTCATATGCTGAAACTGGCTAAATACTTGCTTATTTTATTAGCAAAGTAATTAATTTCCAATACATTTATTGGCCTGACTATTCTGAAGTGCTCTGTGTTAGCTGCATGAGCCTATCAGGTGGCCAAGATGTCCTTTGAGGGTCCCTTCCAACCCGAGGCAACCTGTGAATGTGGGTGTCTCGAATGCCACTGTCCCAGGAGAAGGATCTGTTCTGCGAGAAGAATAATTGCTGGAGGAAATGGGAAATGATGGTCGGGGTTGTTTGCAGAGTTAATTGATATTGATGGAGGAGAGTGATTTTTATAGGACTGTGGGCTGAAGGGCTTCTTTTTATTGGAGAGAGATCATTGGAGTTTGGCAATGCAGATTTCTCTGCACACACGTCTGTGATGACTGGAAGGGGCTGCCTCTGTGAGGCAGAGACGAGCTCAGCCGTCACACCAATTTAGTCCCTGCCCTCTCTTCTGAGAGCACAGTGGATGTGCTGCAGCTCTCCCTGAGATGAAGGCTCTCTGAGCAGGAACTTGTAACTCACTTCTGAGGAGAGGAGAGCATAGAGGGAATTATTGTGTCGAGATAATTTCCTGGATTTTTTAGGAGTTTGTTCCTTCAATTTGAATGATTTTAAAATAAATCTTTTCCCAGGCCTGTCCTCTTGCATTCCACCTCACTGTGGTCGTGGCTCTGGATAGGGTTTTACCCTCAGCTATGCTGCTTTTAACTTCACTTTTTATTAACAAAGCTAATGTGAAAGCAAAGTGTTTCATGTTGCCAATTTAATTTCTTTAATTAAAAGTGAAAGTTATAGGCTGGTACAGCCGTGGGGTGAAGTTCTAATGTCATCAATGGGGAAAATAGGTTTAAAATTGAAACTGTTGGCACAGCAGTGGCTCTCAATAGTACAGCACCTGCAGTTGTGACTTTTTGCTTTTATCTAATGAAAAAAGATGGATTGAAGCATTAAAGGCTCCAGTGTATGGACTGGGAAGAGGGAGCAGGAGCTATAAGTGCCTGCACTGGGATCAGATGTTGCTACATGCAGGAGATGTCTTTAGGAGGAGAGTCCCTGTGAGACGTTTTCTAATGCAAGTTTAGCTTCAAAATTGTTAGTGGGACAAAATGTACAAAATGTACGTGGTACATTAGAGCAGAGTCCTGAATGGTGATTGAGTCCATTGGAAGGGCCCTTAGTCTGCTCCTCTGCACAGACAGAGTAGCTTCCCTTTTTAGGCAGAGGTGTTACATACATTGAAGTATTCCATCAGGTAGAGGTAGCTTTATTACTTTAAAAATTCTATTGCTTTCAAATTGCAGGCAAAATCCTCTTCCCTAAGCTGTGCTGCAACACATATTTGGTATCTGTCTTGGTGGCATTCTTCCTTGACACAAGCAAGGGGCAAACCTGAGGTTTGGAACGTTAGGGAGTTTGGTAACACGTAAATGACACCTCCTATTTTTAATGTGTTTTGCATACAGACATTTAACATATGCTGCTTTTCATACTTTGAAAATCTCCTATTTCCATAGAGCCAGTGTGATCTCTGCAGTGTTCAGATAAATACGATAGCAAGTTTTTAACACAGAGCACTTTCATTCTTAACAATTAAAATATCAGGCTGTCTGGGCTAATAAAAGCAGCTTGTATTTGGGAGAAATGCTAGCAAACCTGGTTTGCTGAAGAAGTTCTCAGTAGGAGACAGCATTTGCTGTGTCTGAAAATATATTACCTGGTTAGGATCAGCTCTAGGTTGCTCTAAAGTGACTATGGGAAGCTGCCTACTTCTGAAGGTGTTTATTCATCAACATGAAAATACCTTACGTAAACCCAGCTTGCTTTATTGGCAGACCTAGACATGAAGTATTCAGAGGGAAAGGGAAAGGGGAGGGGAAGAAAAAGCCAAAACCAGGAGATGACATTGCTGGAAAAAGGTAAAGTGGAATTAACAAAGCCTAGCAATGATTAGCTAGAAGCTGGACAAAAGTTAAATGTAGAACAGTTAAGATAATTGGTGAAGAAAAACAGTGACATAGAGACAGCTGCAAAGGCTGAGCAGCAGCAGAATTGTTCCACCTCTTCAGAGGGGGAAAAGATCCTCACGTGTGGAGTGGAGTGTAAAGAGAAGCCAGTGACATTTTTAAAGCTTATCTAGGCACTTCTGCTAAGCTTGACATTTTCATTTGCTTCTGTTTGCTTTAGTCTGCATTGCATTGGCAGTGAAGGAGCCTTTCATCATTGATGTTAGATCACCAAGTGAAGAATTAACAAACTGCTCCGTGTGTGCTTTGTCATGTTCTAGCCCCTACACGCTGGTGGGTTTGTTTCTGAGGCTTCCTGGTTTGTAAGCTGAGATGGTAGGCAGCAGGAAAGTGACCTACTCTTAATCTGTTAAAAAAGGAAATTGGTTAGAAGTTGCTTGAGCACAAAAAGTAACAGAAAATGACAGCTAAATTCCGCATTATTTTTGAGCGTTCCCTGCAGCAGGAGTGGCACAGGCAGTGTAAGGTGGGAACCCTCCTGGTCTGA